>NC_091371.1:6569139-6616262 GCF_038502225.1 Cherax quadricarinatus | reverse complement strand
CTGAACAATCAGATTAAATACTCATATCTGTATGTTAAAATTACGACTTAATAATTATAATAATTTGGCAATATTATTATATTCAACATCACTATCAACATCTTTAAATCCAGATTTAGTCTATATTTCTAACATGTTAAAATTATGAATTATTACCATTATTATTATTATTATTAAATTCATGACTAACGACATCTCTAAATTCATGTTTTGTCTTCTATATGACAAGATCAGCAGTTTACTATGAATGTGTATGAAATATATTGATCCCGTGAATGTGTATGAAATATATTGATCCCATGAATGTGTATGAAACATATTGATCCCGTGAATGTGTATGAAATATATTGATCCCATGAATGTGTATGAAATATATTGATCCCATGAATGTGTATGAAACATATTGATCCCATGAATGTGTATGAAATATATTGATCCCATGAATGTGTATGAAATATATTGATCCCATGAATGTGTATGAAATATATTGATCCCATGAATGTGTATGAAATATATTGATCCCATGAATGTGTATGAAATATATTGATCCCGTGAATGTGTATGAAATATATTGATCCCGTGAATGTGTATGAAATATATTGATCTCATGAATGTGTATGAAATATATTGATCCCATGAATGTGTATGAAATATATTGATCCCGTGAATGTGTATGAAATATATTGATCCCGTGAATGTGTATGAAATATATTGATCCCGTGAATGTGTATGAAATATATTGATCCCATGAATGTGTATGAAATATATTGATCCCATGAATGTGTATGAAATATATTGATCCCATGAATGTGTATGAAATATATTGATCCCATGAATGTATATGAAATATATTGATCCCATGAATGTATATGAAATATATTGATCCCATGAATGTATATGAAATATATTGATCCCATGAATGTATATGAAATATATTGATCCCATGAATGTATATGAAATATATTGATCCCATGAATGTATATGAAATATATTGATCCCGTAAATGTGTATGAAATATATTGATCCCGTGAATGTGTATGAAATATATTGATCGCACGAATGTGTATGAAATATATTGATCCCACGAATGTGTATGAAATATATTGATCCCGTGAATGTGTATGAAATATATTGATCCCGTGAATGTGTATGAAACATATTGATCCCGTGAATGTGTATGAAACATATTGATCTCGTGAATGTGTATGAAACATATTGATCCCATGAATGTGTATGAAACATATTGATCCCATGAATGTGTATGAAACATATTGATCCCATGAATGTGTATGAAATATATTGATCCCGTGAATGTGTATGAAATATATTGATCCCGTGAATGTGTATGAAATATATTGATCCCGTGAATGTGTATGAAATATATTGATCCCGTGAATGTGTATGAAACATACTGATCCCGTGAATGTGTATGAAACATATTGATCTCGTGAATGTGTATGAAACATATTGATCCCATGAATGTGTATGAAACATATTGATCCCATGAATGTGTATGAAACATATTGATCCCATGAATGTGTATGAAACATATTGATCCCATGAATGTGTATGAAACATATTGATCCCATGAATGTGTATGAAACATATTGATCCCGTGAATGTGTATGAAACATATTGATCCCGTGAATGTGTATGAAACATATTGATCCCGTGAATGTGTATGAAACATATTGATCCCATGAATGTGTATGAAATATATTGATCCCATGAATGTATATGAAATATATTGATCCCATGAATGTATATGAAATATATTGATCCCATGAATGTATATGAAATATATTGATCCCATGAATGTATATGAAATATATTGATCCCATGAATGTGTATGAAATATATTGATCCCATGAATGTGTATGAAATATATTGATCCCATGAATGTGTATGAAATATATTGATCCCATGAATGTGTATGAAATATATTGATCCCATGAATGTGTATGAAATATATTGATCCCATGAATGTGTATGTTTATGTTTATTACTATAGGCAATTATTTTTACAGTGGGCAATTATTTTTACTATGCGCAATTATTTTTACTATGGACAATTACTTTCTTCGGGCAATTATTCTTTCTTCGGGCAATTCGTCTGCGCAGTTTCAGGATACATGTATATACAATAAATAATTTTACTGGCTAGTTAACCGACGGGTTAAACTATCGCAATAACCCAAAATTGAAAGTAACGGGTATGGTTAATATCCGCGGTCTTTATTATTCTCAAAATATTTACAAGCTCTTTATAATGCGAGTCCCCCCCCCCGCCCCCCAGTAGAAAAAATAATTTTCGGCGTTCAACAAACGTCAACAGATATTATGTCTTTTAGTATGTAATTCAGTCAACCCACAGATAGTTTAAATTAAACACCGGACAAACTATATCGAAAAATACATCACAGAACTATCTTAAGACCTGCACTAATATCAAGGCGTGCAACTAACTAGTACACGACCCTCAGCGCACTCATTGCACGTGTGTATACAGATACCACCTAGTCAAACACTAGGTCCCCAAAATACAGGGAGCAGATACCACCTAGTCAGAGTCTACGTCCACACCTTACAGTGGATCGATACCATGCCTAACCCTTCTAGGGTAGGGTAGGTGCCTGAGCCCGAGCCTTTAGCTCATAAGACTGTCATTCCCATTTACCCCCTTGGGGCGGGGATGGCAGACCAGAGAGGCCTAGCTTGTGGCTAGGCCTGGGGACAGTTGGTCCCAAAGATGAGGAGGTACTTGTGCCTCCTCCCATGGGAGACTTCGGTCTCAGACACTCCCTAAAGAGGGAGCCAAGGCCGAGCCACCACTTGGAAAAGGCCCGGGCCGGGAGAATACCGGCGAATCTTTAATAATAATAATAATAACCTCACAGTGCAGATACCAAGAAGACAATCATGCACAATCCATCTGACCCTAGCTAGTCGAGTTCGCCCACTACCAAGTAGAAGCAAACCTCTCTGAAACATCAGACTTCATCAGTCACAGAAAGCCCACCTAATTCAATGAATGGACTGTGTGTGTATGTGTGTGTGTGTGTGTGTGTGTGTGTGTGTGTGTGTGTGTGTGTGTGTGTGTGTGTATGTGTGTGTGTGTGTGTGACCTGTTATAGATACTCGGAACAGAGTGGGTGAGAGGCACAGTGAACAATGTAGTTCAAATGGCATTATCCACGCTGCAGATTACTGCAAAAAATTAGGTCAGCACACAATGGACTTAGGTTGTAGACACATGATAATACTCAAAAACCCGGAGTCCCAAAAATATGTGCGTACGTTCTTGCAACTGAAGCTGTGTAAGGTGTCTGCGCGAGCGTGTACCCAACTATACATGGCTACAGTGGTCGAGTCTCGGCTCCTGACTGATTTTTCTCTGGTCGCTTATAGGCTTACTCTCCTGGCTAGGAGAGCCTTATCGTACGTCTTCTTAAAGCTATACACAAATCCTGCCTCTACCATTCGAATCTCTAGGTTGTTCCACTTCCAAGCTACTCTGAGACTGAAGAAATACTTCCTAATATCCCTATGACTTAACTGCTCTTTCAACTTACAGTCATACACACGTGTGTGTTGTGTTGTATAAAAGAAGGGAGAGTAGAATGGTGTGTCAGTGTATTTTGTGTGCATACACACATTGTGATTATTTATATATATATATATATATATATATATATAAATAATATATATATATAAATAATATATATATATAAATAATATATATAAATAATATTATATAAATAATATATATAAATAATATATATATATATATATATATATATTATATATAAAGTAAAACTATTCTAATCCCGTTTTTTGCATTCCACAATCCATTTCCACAATTCTTTTCGTATCAGGAAATTTATAAAAGGAGAAAATATCCCCACCATTTATACCAAGAGATGCTGGGTTCTAAGTCAGACAATCACCCTGTGGGAAGAGTGGCACCTCTCATAAAGAGGCTTCTTCCCCTGCCACCAGGAACAAACCACATCATTCAGGGGCGTGAGGATGGCTATGAACTCTTCCATTTCAAAAAATGGCTCCAGTGAATTATTTGTCTGTGTAAAGTTAATAAAAGATATTATTAAATTCACGAAATGGTTTTAAAATCGTTGGGGTTATACAGTATTTGGGGAATGAGAGACACAGAGATCTTTTCCGGGGAAGATCAGCAGCAGTTTCAGTGTTTTGGACCAAGAGAGTTTCAACATCAAGGTCTCCTCTCTAGAACTGGAGCTTCCCTTCAAATACACCCTTGATATACCTTCGACTGGTTTTGAGAATTTTCCTACTTCCAAATTGAGAATCGAGAATTTTCCTACTTCCTGCGCCCTGCACTGGGCCCTGCACTGGGCCCCGGTCCTGAGACTTGAGGAAAGTTGCTGGGTAGAACTGGGACCGTCCTAGTCAATCAGCTTTAGTGCCGGACCAAATAGTGTTAGAATTTTCTGCGGTGAGTCAGATGGAAATAAAATGGCAAAGAAAACGTTCATCGTGGAGGTCACAAACAATGGATGGTCAGCCACTGTCAGCAATGGTAGATGGTTCATGGTCAGGCAGTGTCAGTACTGTTCATCGTGGTCAGGCAGTGTCAGTACTGTTCATCGTGGTCAGGCAGTGTCAGTGCTGTTCATCGTGGTCAGGCAGTGTCAGTGCTGTTCATCGTGGTCAGGCAGTGTCAGTGCTGTTCATCGTGGTCAGGCAGTGTCAGTGCTGTTCATCGTGGTCAGGCAGTGTCAGTGCTGTTCATCGTGGTCAGGCAGTGTCAGTGCTGTTCATCGTGGTCAGGCAGTGTCAGTGCTGTTCATCGTGGTCAGGCAGTGTCAGTGCTGTTCATCGTGGTCAGGCAGTGTCAGTGCTGTTCATCGTGGTCAGGCAGTGTCAGTACTGTTCATCGTGGTCAGGCAGTGTCAGTACTGTTCATCGTGGTCAGGCAGTGTCAGTACTGTTCATCGTGGTCAGGCAGTGTCAGTACTGTTCATCGTGGTCAGGCAGTGTCAGTACTGTTCATCGTGGTCAGGCAGTGTCAGTACTGTTCATCGTGGTCAGGCAGTGTCAGTACTGTTCATCGTGGTCAGGCAGTGTCAGTACTGTTCATCGTGGTCAGGCAGTGTCAGTACTGTTCATCGTGGTCAGGCAGTGTCAGTACTGTTCATCGTGGTCAGGCAGTGTCAGTACTGTTCATCGTGGTCAGGCAGTGTCAGTACTGTTCATCGTGGTCAGGCAGTGTCAGTACTGTTCATCGTGGTCAGGCAGTGTCAGTGCTGTTCATCGTGGTCAGGCAGTGTCAGTGCTGTTCATCGTGGTCAGGCAGTGTCAGTGCTGTTCATCGTGGTCAGGCAGTGTCAGTGCTGTTCATCGTGGTCAGGCAGTGTCAGTGCTGTTCATCGTGGTCAGGCAGTGTCAGTGCTGTTCATCGTGGTCAGGCAGTGTCAGTGCTGTTCATCGTGGTCAGGCAGTGTCAGTGCTGTTCATCGTGGTCAGGCAGTGTCAGTGCTGTTCATCGTGGTCAGGCAGTGTCAGTGCTGTTCATCGTGGTCAGGCAGTGTCAGTGCTGTTCATCGTGGTCAGGCAGTGTCAGTGCTGTTCATCGTGGTCAGGCAGTGTCAGTGCTGTTCATCGTGGTCAGGCAGTGTCAGTGCTGTTCATCGTGGTCAGGCAGTGTCAGTGCTGTTCATCGTGGTCAGGCAGTGTCAGTGCTGTTCATCGTGGTCAGGCAGTGTCAGTGCTGTTCATCGTGGTCAGGCAGTGTCAGTGCTGTTCATCGTGGTCAGGCAGTGTCAGTGCTGTTCATCGTGGTCAGGCAGTGTCAGTGCTGTTCATCGTGGTCAGGCAGTGTCAGTGCTGTTCATCGTGGTCAGGCAGTGTCAGTGCTGTTCATCGTGGTCAGGCAGTGTCAGTGCTGTTCATCGTGGTCAGGCAGTGTCAGTGCTGTTCATCGTGGTCAGGCAGTGTCAGTGCTGTTCATCGTGGTCAGGCAGTGTCAGTGCTGTTCATCGTGGTCAGGCAGTGTCAGTGCTGTTCATCGTGGTCAGGCAGTGTCAGTGCTGTTCATCGTGGTCAGGCAGTGTCAGTGCTGTTCATCGTGGTCAGGCAGTGTCAGTGCTGTTCATCGTGGTCAGGCAGTGTCAGTGCTGTTCATCGTGGTCAGGCAGTGTCAGTGCTGTTCATCGTGGTCAGGCAGTGTCAGTGCTGTTCATCGTGGTCAGGCAGTGTCAGTGCTGTTCATCGTGGTCAGGCAGTGTCAGTATCTGTTCATCGTGGTCAGGCAGTGTCAGTACTGTTCATCGTGGTCAGGCAGTGTCAGTACTGTTCATCGTGGTCAGGCAGTGTCAGTACTGTTCATCGTGGTCAGGCAGTGTCAGTACTGTTCATCGTGGTCAGGCAGTGTCAGTACTGTTCATCGTGGTCAGGCAGTGTCAGTACTGTTCATCGTGGTCAGGCAGTGTCAGTACTGTTCATCGTGGTCAGGCAGTGTCAGTACTGTTCATCGTGGTCAGGCAGTGTCAGTACTGTTCATCGTGGTCAGGCAGTGTCAGTACTGTTCATCGTGGTCAGGCAGTGTCAGTACTGTTCATCGTGGTCAGGCAGTGTCAGTACTGTTCATCGTGGTCAGGCAGTGTCAGTACTGTTCATCGTGGTCAGGCAGTGTCAGTACTGTTCATCGTGGTCAGGCAGTGTCAGTACTGTTCATCGTGGTCAGGCAGTGTCAGTACTGTTCATCGTGGTCAGGCAGTGTCAGTACTGTTCATCGTGGTCAGGCAGTGTCAGTACTGTTCATCGTGGTCAGGCAGTGTCAGTACTGTTCATCGTGGTCAGGCAGTGTCAGTACTGTTCATCGTGGTCAGGCAGTGTCAGTACTGTTCATCGTGGTCAGGCAGTGTCAGTACTGTTCATCGTGGTCAGGCAGTGTCAGTACTGTTCATCGTGGTCAGGCAGTGTCAGTACTGTTCATCGTGGTCAGGCAGTGTCAGTACTGTTCATCGTGGTCAGGCAGTGTCAGTACTGTTCATCGTGGTCAGGCAGTGTCAGTACTGTTCATCGTGGTCAGGCAGTGTCAGTACTGTTCATCGTGGTCAGGCAGTGTCAGTACTGTTCATCGTGGTCAGGCAGTGTCAGTACTGTTCATCGTGGTCAGGCAGTGTCAGTACTGTTCATCGTGGTCAGGCAGTGTCAGTACTGTTCATCGTGGTCAGGCAGTGTCAGTACTGTTCATCGTGGTCAGGCAGTGTCAGTACTGTTCATCGTGGTCAGGCAGTGTCAGTACTGTTCATCGTGGTCAGGCAGTGTCAGTACTGTTCATCGTGGTCAGGCAGTGTCAGTACTGTTCATCGTGGTCAGGCAGTGTCAGTACTGTTCATCGTGGTCAGGCAGTGTCAGTACTGTTCATCGTGGTCAGGCAGTGTCAGTACTGTTCATCGTGGTCAGGCAGTGTCAGTACTGTTCATCGTGGTCAGGCAGTGTCAGTACTGTTCATCGTGGTCAGGCAGTGTCAGTACTGTTCATCGTGGTCAGGCAGTGTCAGTACTGTTCATCGTGGTCAGGCAGTGTCAGTACTGTTCATCGTGGTCAGGCAGTGTCAGTACTGTTCATCGTGGTCAGGCAGTGTCAGTACTGTTCATCGTGGTCAGGCAGTGTCAGTACTGTTCATCGTGGTCAGGCAGTGTCAGTACTGTTCATCGTGGTCAGGCAGTGTCAGTACTGTTCATCGTGGTCAGGCAGTGTCAGTACTGTTCATCGTGGTCAGGCAGTGTCAGTACTGTTCATCGTGGTCAGGCAGTGTCAGTACTGTTCATCGTGGTCAGGCAGTGTCAGTACTGTTCATCGTGGTCAGGTCAAACTAATTATCTAATTAATTCTAGTTATTCAAAGTTCAGCTATTTATTTTCCTATGCCAATGTAAAGATTTGGATAATCTGCTGAAAGAGCTGATAACACCTAAGATATTCCAGCAGAGCTCAAGCTAACAAGCGTAGCACTTGCAGTGTTGTACGATCAGTGTTGTACGATCAGTGCTGTACGATCAGTGCTGTACGATCAGTGTTGTACGATCAGTGTTGTACGATCAGTGTTGTCCGATCAGTGTTGTCCGATCAGTGTTGTCCGATCAGTGTTGTCCGATCAGTGTTGTCCGATCAGTGTTGTCCGATCAGTGTTGTCCGATCAGTGTTGTCCGATCAGTGTTGTACGATCAGTGCTGTACGATCAGTGCTGTACGATCAGTGCTGTACGATCAGTGCTGTACGATCAGTGCTGTACGATCAGTGTTGTACGATCAGTGCTGTACGATCAGTGTGTTGTATGACTGGATCATAGGTGTATACCGGTATGATCACTGCATTGTTATTTTTTGAAATTTTCTTATCTAGTCGCAAGGTTAAATACACTAAGATGTTTGTCTCTCATTCTATATACACGAGGTATTTTGTCCTGACCCTCGTATAGTCGACAAGCTTAAAACCCAAAGAGGATCCTATTAGGATAAGGCAGTGATTGCAGCAGCTGAAGCTCATCGCCAGAACAGGCCAATAAAACTTAAAATATTCAGAAGTTTTTTAAGCATCTCGTATATGAAATACTAAAGAAAAAATAATTAAAATCGTTCTTACGTTGGAATGCAATTTGCAGGAAGAGACCAGCATATCAGCTTTCAGCTGCTGGCTCAGTAGATCAATAATATCAGGACCTGAAACCAATAAACTATCGTCTTGGTTTATTGTGTGCGAGAAATGTTAAGCTTCAGCTCCTGAACCATGAGCTTAAACCGTAAGCCAACTGGCGTAATGAATTTCTAAACCCCACGAGTAGTGTATTTGCTTTTACGACTGCATCTACAAATGGAATCTGTCTGCACTACTCCAAGACTCCCCTCTTCATTACAACACGAAATAAATATTTTTGCTTCTTTCTCGCTTCTGTCTCACATTAACGTCAGGTTCAACTCTTTGTAAACAATTTCTGAATATTCTTGCCCTCTTAAATTTCCACATTTTTCTCCTGATATGCCTATGGTATATTCTTCAGGCTAGTTATTATAGTCACTGGGAAACGTTAAATCCGTAAGGATTATACGGTGCCTGGTGATGGGTGGATGGAGGGGGAGGGAATCGAGTTTGATTCGAGGATGGGGAGAGTCCTCAGGAGGAGGGTAACCTACTGTTAGCGTCTCAATTTCGGAGGATTATTTTCCTAGAGTCTGGAGGTAATTGACGACCTTACGGTACACACACACACACACACACACACACAGTGCTGAGCAAAACTATTTGTAAAGTACGTCTCGAAAACAAAGCTTTATAAAGCTTTGCTTAGGCTAAACATCGTTTACTCTCAAATGATAAAACTGAGAATCAGTTCCCGACAAAATAACGTGCAACGAAAACTGCAATGAAGTCCTCAATAAAATTCCCTTGATATTATTAAATATAATTAGAAATACGCAGCTGATCCACTCCCAAGGAAAATCCAGGATTCTGGCACAAAGCGGATCATTTATGAGACTGAAGGCGTGGGACGGGATATATTTGATTCCAGCTGCATACCATCAGACAAAAGGAAAAGGAGAGAGAGAGAGAGAGAGAAAGAGGCAGCAGCCACAACACTTCAGCTTCACACCACCAGGCAAGAAGAACAACTAGAGCAGCATCAGCTACAACACCTCAGCTTCAATCCGTCAGACAAAATGAAGAACCGAAGCGTCATCCACAACACAAATGCGTCAACATCAGACAAAATGAAGAACCGAAGCGTCATCCACAACACAAATGCGTCAAAATCAGACAAAATGAAGAACAGAAGCGTCATCCACAACACAAATGCGTCAACATCAGACAAAATGAAGAACAGAAGCGTCATCTACAACACACAGATACATCAGGAGTAACCAATACATAAGCGTCAATCTTCCTGCCTGTGCTTCAGATTCTTCAACACCACGGTGTTCTACAACTCCAAGGCTGAGGGACTGATTACCTCATCTTCTGTATATAGCTCTACATTCTTCGCATTATGTCCTTGCACTGATAAAGCCACTGAATGGCGAAACGTCTACAAATATACCCAGATGTTGCACATGTGTCTAATTTTTCACCTGAAAAGGCATCACCATCACTAGCCAGTATCACCAAGTATCACTGGACACCAGATCAGTAATGCTGAGGCCAGGCACCACCCAATGATACAGGTATATTGCTCTCAAGTAACCAGTGAAAAGTGTTTCCAATGTGGTAGACATTTCCTTGGTTTAAAAAGACACCTAAGCACATTTCCTTACCAATACAGTACATAGTTTCTTAGTCGTTAGTTTTCGGTGTCATGTTAACGCCAACTCTGAATCCCTACGTACTTTCTAAGTAAATATCTCAACATATGTTATTGAAGTCAGGTTAGATTGTCTATGGAAGCAGTTGAATAATATTAATCACTTATTATCAGTGGCGTCATGTCATGTTTAAGAGGAAGCCCCAATACCGTTTCTGAATGTATGTGTAGGGGTGACACTGCACTCTGTTGCCTCTCATTGGGTGTGTAGGGGTGACACTGCACTGTCGTCTCTCATTGGATGTGTAGCTATGACACTACACTCTGTTTCCTCTCACCAAGTGTATGCACTGCTATAAATCCATCTAGTGGCTGAAGAGGGAAGAATCTGCCTCGTATGACTTTTTAAAATATATTTTTTTAATCACACCAGCCGTCTCCCCCCCCCCTTTTCCCAAAGAGGAAACACAATCACCATCATTCATTCAATAGCAATACACGACAAATGTACATTTAAATGTATACGACAAACAGTTTCATTTTGACCCGCAACATCGTCTCGCCCCCTGACAAAAAACAAAAAGGTCATTAAGGTCGCAGTTCAACCTGAACCTATCATCAGAGATACGTTTATCCCTAAAATAGGGACAAAAATATATTGTGTTTATACATTGA
Organism: Cherax quadricarinatus; assembly: GCF_038502225.1. Classification (NCBI taxonomy): domain Eukaryota; kingdom Metazoa; phylum Arthropoda; class Malacostraca; order Decapoda; family Parastacidae; genus Cherax; species Cherax quadricarinatus. The sequence goes on along the minus strand of NC_091371.1, from coordinate 6,605,306 downwards.
TATACTTCTCTCAATTTATATACTACGCAGGTATGTTCTTACGAAACACTAAACAGACCTGTGTGAGTATACACGTGTATATAACAGAGAATGTTACATGTGGGAGGAACAGGCGGGGGTATAATTAAGGTACAGTTACACGAGGTGCAAATGAAGGAACAGTTACTCGAGGTGCAAATGAAGGAACAGTTACACGAGGTGCAAATGAAGGAACAGTTACACGAGGTGCAAATGAAGGAACAGTTACACGAGGTGCAAATGAAGGAACAGTTACACGAGGTGCAAATGAAGGAACAGTTACACGAGGTGCAAATGAAGGAACAGTTACACGAGGTGCAAATGAAGGAACAGTTACACGAGGTGCAAATGAAGGAACAGTTACACGAGGTGCAAATGAAGGAACAGTTACACGAGGTGCAAATGAAGGAAGAGTTATAACAGGAGGTGGAAACTCCTCTTTCTCGCAACAGCCGCAGCTGTCACACAAAGTTGGTTGTCATTAATTTGCTGTGTATTCTCTTCCTCGTCACTGAGTACTCCAGCAGTGACACACAGTGGGACACACATCACCACCATTTAGTCAACAGCTGTCTTGGGAGAAGTGCCCAGACATCACAATTCAAAAGACCCTCCAAACCAAAACATTCCCACCCATTCTTCAGAGTGCAGACACTGTACTACCCATCTTCAGAACTGCAGTATCCCCACCCATCCGTCAGAGTGCAGACACTGTACTACCCACCTCCAGAACTGCAGTATCCCCACCCATCCGTCAGAGTGCAGACACTGTACTACCCACCTCCAGAACTGCAGTATCCCCACCCATCCGTCAGAGTGCAGACACTGTACTACCCACCTCCAGAACTGCAGTATCCCCACCCATCCGTCAGAGTGCAGACACTGTACTACCCACCTCCAGAACTGCAGTATCCCCACCCATCCGTCAGAGTGCAGACACTGTACTACCCACCTCCAGAACTGCAGTATCCCCACCCATCCGTCAGAGTGCAGACACTGTACTACCCACCTCCAGAACTGCAGTATCTCCACCCATCCGTCAGAGCGCAGACACTGTACTACCCATCTTCAGAACTGCAGTATGCCCACCCATCCTTCAGAATGCAGACACTGTACTACTCATCTTCAGAACTGCAGTATCCCCACCCATCCGTCAGTGTGCAGGCACTGTACTACCCACCTCCAGAACTGCAGTATCTCCACCCATCCGTCAGAGCGCAGACACTGTACTACCCATCTTCAGAACTGCAGTATGCCCACCCATCCGTCAGTGTGCAGGCACTGTACTACCCACCTCCAGAACTGCAGTATCTCCACCCATCCGTCAGAGCGCAGACACTGTACTACCCATCTTCAGAACTGCAGTATGCCCACCCATCCGTCAGAGTGCAGGCACTGTACTACCCATCTTCAGAACTGCAGTATCCCCACCCATCCGTCAGAGTGCAGGCACTGTACTACCCATCTTCAGAACTGCAGTATCCCCACCCATCCGTCAGAGTGCAGGCACTGTACTACCCATCTTCAGAACTGCAGTATCCCCACCCATCCGTCAGAGTGCAGGCACTGTACTACCCATCTTCAGAACTGCAGTATCCCCACCCATCCGTCAGAGTGCAGGCACTGTACTACCCATCTTCAGAACTGCAGTATCCCCACCCATCCGTCAGAGTGCAGGCACTGCACTATATATAGTTCCAGATAGAGCAAGATAACACAGTAAACATTCCTTATAGAGCTCCAGGTAGAGCAAGATAACAGTAAGCACTCACTATATAGCTCCAGGTAGAGCGTGGTGGACATGGGCTCCGTAATATTGTTGTTAGAGGCGCGACAGGTGATGTTAGCGTGGGCGTAGTCCCTAGTGAGGGCGGGGATGATGAGGGCGGTCCTGACATAGCGCACGCCCACGCCTACGCCCACAGTGTGTACCACATCGTCACCCTCCTCGTGTGATGCCAGCAGTGTACCGTCCTCACCCACGCTCACGCTACGATTGGACAAGAGGGTCGTACCCTTCCACCAGGTTACCTCTGGGGGCGGACGACCTGAAAAGTACGGAAGAATAGGGTTGTTAGTCACTAGATCTTGGGGAAGGGGTCAGTCACTGGATCATGGGGGTCAGTCACTAGATCATGGGGGGTCAGTCACGGGATCATGGGGGTAATGGTGCTGGTAGATTTGGTTCCAGTAATGTGTTAGTAGTGCTGGTGACAATGATGGTAGGGGTGATTTAAGTGATAGTGGTGGTGGGTGTATAGTTGTGCTGTTGATTGTGATGAGTAGTGGTAGCAGTGGTTTTAGCAGGAATGTTGACTGTGGTGGTAGTGGTATTAGTGAATATGGTTGTGGTACTGGTGGAGTAGTGATGCTGGAAGTGGTTGTACTGGTGGAGTAGTGGTGGTAGTGGTCATGATTATGTTGATAGTGAAGAATACAGCAGTGGTAGTATAGTAGTGGTAGTTGTAATTGTAATGGTTATGTTGATTGTGGTTGTAGTGGTGTTGACTAAGGTTGTAGTGGTGTTGACTGTTGTTGTAGTGGTGTTGACTGTGGTTGTAGTGGTGTTGACTGTGGTTGTAGTGGTGTTGACTGTGGCTGTAGTGGTGTTGACTGTGGTTGTAGTGGTGTTGACTGTGGTTGTAGTGGTGTTGACTGTGGTTGTAGTGGTGTTGACTGTGGCTGTAGTGGTGTTGACTGTGGTTGTAGTGGTGTTGACTGTGGTTGTAGTGGTGTTGACTGTGGTTGTAGTGGTGTTGACTGTGGTTGTAGTGGTGTTGACTGTGGTTGTAGTGGTGTTGACTGTGGTTGTAGTGGCTGTGGCGGCGGCGTTGATAATGGTGGAGGTGGTGTGTGGATTAGTGTTGTGGTCATTACAGCTGTTGCAGCTGTGGCTATTAACTTAAAGGTTAACTGCTCAGTGAGTGCAATGGTCAGACTACCTCATGCATGGGGGAGCTCAAGCTCTTGTACCTCCCAGGTGATCACAAACATCTGCTTGTTCACACACACACACACACACACACACACACACACACACACACACACACACACACACACACACACACACACACACACACACACGTGTCCATCAGGCAACTATAGAGATCCAGCCTCAGCAAGTGCAACGTGGAAATATAAACGCATGGAAATATAAACATATATGCAGTATAATGTGATCCTTCATTGACAACGTTTCGTCCACACAGTGGGCTTTTTCAAGTCACAAACAGATCTACCTGGGGTGGAAGGGACGCGAGTATTTATAGTCAGGTTCAGAATGCTGAGGTCAGGTGGAGAATGCTGCATGTGATGATGTACCGAGTGGGGTTATAGAGTCTAAAATCTTGGGTAGCTTGGAAAGGAGATTGGATAAGTTTGTGAGCAGACCTTCTACAGTGTTCTTCCATTCCTATGTTCTTATGTGGGATAGCGATGGAAAAGTTTCTTGGCAAGTGGTTCAGCTATGTTATAGAAGCCACTATTCTGGTTGAAGTTGTCGGATATAGAAATAAGTGATGATTCCAGGATTCTTCGGTATTGAGTGTTGTCTTGTGGCGATAAGTCTTGAGTTTCTGTAGTTTATCAAGTGGTTGTGTGAATTACGGTGTTGTACGCAGGCATTCCTTGTGTCGTCAGACCTGCTTGCGTATTGGTGTTCTGAAATAAGTGTTTGGAGGTCCCTTGATGTTTCGCCCACGTATAATTTGTTGCAGTCATTACAAAGGATTATGTATACCCCTGCAGAGGGTGGACGCTTGTCCTATCACTGGTATTGTCCTTGATGGTCGTGGTTGTGGAGGTAGATACTTGGACTGAGGTATTGGAAAAGATGTTGGAAACATGTTTGTCAATGGAGTTGGTGGGGAGGACTATGTATCTCTTCTCGGCAGTGTCTTCTCTGGGTGTGTTGAAGATGTCTAATGTGCGTCGTCTGCAGTCTCTGATGAAGTGACGAGGATAGTGGAGTTTAGAAAATACTTGTTCAATTATAGTGCATTCTTCAAGAAACTCATTGCTGCAGATTCTGAGTGCACGCAGGAAGAAGCCTATAATTACACCACGTTTAGTTTTGGTGTCGTGGTGAGAGTAGAAGTGGAGAAGATCGTTTTGGTTGGTGGGTTTTCGATAGACTTTAAAACGAAGTTCGTGGTCAGCTTTGCAGAGAAGAACATCAAGGAAAGGAAGAGTGTTGTCGACTTCTTCAAGTGTGAACTGGATTGAAGGCTCGACCTGGTTGAGCTTGTCTTGGAGAGCTTGAACGTTGAAGCGTCTAGGAGTTATGAGGAGAATGTCGTCAACATAACAGAGCCAGGTGACAGACGAAGGAATAATGGTGGAGAAACGTTCGGCTTCTAGATATTCCATGTATAGGTTCGCCAGGACCGCACTGAGTGGCGAGCCCATGGGTAGTCCAAATGTCTGCTGAAAGAGGTGATTTTCGAAAGAGAAACACGTAAAGCCAACACATAGTTCAACAAGGTCGATGAAATCGCTGGCTGGAATAGGAAGGTCAAGTGAATCAAGTGCAACGTCTTGAGAATTATAGTGCACGACAGCAGACCTGTAGCAGAGCATAAATTTTAAAAGAAACAAACCTCATATACAGGAAAGCAGAGTTAAAAGTAAATATTACATTAACCCTCTAGCTAGAGGCACACATTAACCTGTTAGAAGGAAGAATATTACTCTTTAACATTACATTTGCGCCATATAAAAAGCTGACAGACTTAAGAGTTGCTTCCACGAACCTTAAACCAAATGTTTTATTATTAAATGCTGTACATGTGTTGGCCCCATGTTTGAGCATGAGCAGGTCCAGAAGCTACTGAAAATTCCGTGATCTGGAACCAAACTAGTTCCAGAACTAAAGGTGAATCACTACGAAGAGATGCTAAAAGAACTGAACCTAATTTCCTTGAAGGAGAGAAGAATCAGAGGAGACATGACCATGACATAAAAGATGCTAGGTTGCATTGCCAGAGCGGAGGAGGAGGAGAGCTTGACACTAGAGGAACAAGGGCAAGGAAACAACAGACGGAAGCTAAAAATGAAGATGAGGCCCCGAGAAAGTTAAATAAGATATAGTTCTTCAGTCTTATGGCTAGAAAAACGTGGAATGAATTACAAGACGCGAGAATATAAGAAAGAAGGAACACTGCAGCAGGACTACTGACCCATGCGAAGCAGGTCCATGTCACCCCCCGGCTTAGACCAATAACCCACCTAGTCAGGTCACTTCCACTTAAGGAAGATGCACGGCATCAGACCTAGTAGCACAAGCTAGTCAGGTCCAACTCACACCCACCCACACCCACTCATGTGGTGCAATAAAATTATATACACAGTTTGAAAAGCATTTATGGAGACCATGAGGTTAGAAGCCACACCATTCCACTGTACTATATACTGAGATATTAAACATTTCCTACACCCACAATTCGGCTGGTACACACGGAAACATGTGGAAGGCAGGGAAAGAAACCTTCACATTTAAGAAACGAATTAGCCGGGTACATAAGAACATAAGAAAGGAGGAACACTGCAGCAGGCCTGCTGGCCCATACTAGAGTTACACATCCCACTACAAGTCCCAATTGTAGGTCGTCGAAAATGCGAACTCGGAAGTAATGAGGAAGATTAGAAGCAAGTGGTGCATCTGGAGATAATGGGTTTATATACGGTATCTCGTGTTTCATACACCTACCGAGTTCAATGATTAGGTAGGATAAACGAAGCAGGAACGAGAAAGAACGAGCTGCACGAAGGTGTTTGATAATATTCTGCCCAAGAGAATGGGCCAAATATTAGACAGCAAAGTAGACAAGTTGGTAGACAAGACACATAAGCAACATTTAGGCTTATGTGTCTTATCTACCAACCTGTCGGTATTGTATACCATTTGATAATCAAAGTAGACAAGTGCAATAAAAGGTCCACGTCGGACCGAAACGTCATCTTAAGTTCTTCTCTCCTATGTGCGGGTTGTTTGTGTATTGTTCCAGTCACGGAATTGTGTCTGTTATTTTTGTAATAAATGTCATTTCGCGTTTTATGTATGCGTGTGATACATGTCAAATGATTTCCAATGCTGCGTATCCCTGTTCTGGGATTTCAAAAATTGTGGATACTCGATCCTCCTTCCCGATAACTGCGATTCATACTCTGACAACCCGGTGTGAAATATTAGTCAAGGAGAACCTAAGGGCGAACTTTATACAAAATAAAATCGCCTAAGGAACACACCAAAGTACTAACCTCTGCAGCAAATGCATACTGGACGATGCATACTTCAATAAAATCTCATTCATAATCTTACATACATGTAAATAAATGGTTCAGAGAGCCGACAAGTTGATAAATTAGACACATGTGCAACGCTTGGGTATTTTTACTGAGAACATAAGAACATAAGAAAGAAGGAGCACTGCAACAGGCCTACTGATCCATGCGGAGCAGGTCCATGTACCCCTCTAGATTAGACCAATGACCCCCCCCCCCCCCGGATTAGCCCAATGACCCACCCAGTCTGATCATCTCCACTCAAGGATGGAGCACTGCACCAGACCCAGCAGCACAAGCTAGTCAGGTCCAACTCACACGCACCCACACCCACTCATGTATTTATCTAACCTATTTTCAAAACTACACAACGTTTTAGCCTCAATAACTGTACTCAGGTGTTTGTTCCACTCATCCACAACTCTATTACCAAACCAGTACTTTCCTATATCCTTTCTGAATCTGAATTTTTCCAACTTGAAACCATTGCTGCGAGTCCTGTCTTGGCTGGAAATTTTCAGCACACTATTTACATCCCCTTTATTTATTCCTGTTTTCCATTTATACACCTCGATCATATCCCCCCTAATTCCACGCCTTTCTAGAGAGTGCAGATTCAGGGCCCTCAGTCTATCCTCATAGGGAAGATTTCTGATACATGGGATCATCTTTGTCATCCTCCTCTGTACGTTTTCCAGAGCATTTATATCCATTCTGTAATACGGTGACCAGAACTGAGCAGCATAGTCAAAATGAGGCCTAACCAAGGATATACAGAGTTGAAGAACAACCTGAGGACTTCTATTATTTATACTTCTAGATATGAAGCCAAGAATTCTGTTAGCTTTATTGCGAACACTAATGCAAGTTTCACCACACAGTGGCTTCATCAGTCCATACAAAGGAGAATGGTCAAGAACAGGAGGAGTTTGAGGTAAACAGTCCCTCAGCCTTGAGTCGATGGAACCCATGTCTGATAAAAGCACATCAAGACTCACAAAATCGTAATGACATGATTGCAAACAAACCATACCACGGGCGGGGTTAGAACCCGCGATCAGCGTCATAAAACTCCAGACCGACGTGGCGGGAGATTTGTCTGTAAAAACTTGCAATTGTGGTCACAGTGGTGCCTATGCTAACCTTCCTATAGTGTAGAAAAATACCCAGTTAGATGAATCTTGTAGCCAGCTGACCCAGTGGCAAACACGTCGGTCTGGAGTTTTACGACTCTCTGATCGCGGGTTCTATCCCTGCCCATGGTATGGTTTATTTACATCAAGACACTTGAAAATAAAGAGCAATGGGTTGCATCGAGATTACCCTAGAGCTGAGGGAAATGAGCTGTGAGGAGAGACTAAAAGAGCTGAACATAACATTAGATGACAGAGGGACCAGTGGAGACATGACAGTAACACTCAAGATGACAGAGGGACCAGTGGAGACATGACAGTAACACTCAAGATGACAGAGGGACCAGTGGAGACATGACAGTAACACTCAAGATGACAGAGGGACCAGTGGAGACATGACAGTAACACTCAAGATGACAGAGGGACCAGTGGAGACATGACAGTAACACTCAAGATGACAGAGGGACCAGTGGAGACATGACAGTAACACTCAAGATGACAGAGGGACCAGTGGAGACATGACAGTAACACTCAAGATGACAGAGGGACCAGTGGAGACATGACAGTAACACTCAAGACAGAGGGACCAGTGACAGAGGATGACAGAGGGACCAGTGGAGACATGACAGTAACACTCAAGATGACAGAGGGACCAGTGGAGACATGACAGTGACACTCACTCATGACAGATGACAGAGGGACCAGTGGAGACATGACAGTAACACTCAAGATGACAGAGGGACCAGTGGAGACATGACAGTGACACTCAAGATGACAGAGGGACCAGTGGAGACATGACAGTGACACTCACTCAACAGATGACAGAGGGACCAGTGGAGACATGACAGTACACAAGATGACAGAGGGACCAGTTAAGATCAAGACAGAGGGACCAGTGGAGACATGACAGACATGACAGTAGTGGAGACATGACAGTAACACTCAAGATGACAGAGGGACCAGTGGAGACATGACAGTAACACTCAAGATGACAGAGGGACCAGTGGAGACATGACAGTAACACTCAAGATGACAGAGGGACCAGTGGAGACATGACAGTAACACTCAAGATGACAGAGGGACCAGTGGAGACATGACAGTAACACTCAAGATGACAGAGGGACCAGTGGAGACATGACAGTAACACTCAAGATGACAGAGGGACCAGTGGAGACATGACAGTAACACTCAAGATGACAGAGGGACCAGTGGAGACATGACAGTAACACTCAAGAGAACTTAATAAACCAGAAACACTTACTGCATGCGACAAAGTTGGAAATTTAAGAAACGCTACTTTAATCTCAGGGTAGCAAAGTGTATTCATTCTACTGAAGTAGTAGTAGTGTAGACTTCATACACAGCTTCCGGAATAGAAATGATAGGACCTAGGAGACCCAGGACCTAGGAGACCCAGGACCTAGGAGACCCAGGACCTAGGAGACCCAGGACCTAGGAGACCCAGGACCTAGGAGACCCAGGACCTAGGAGACCCAGGACCTAGGAGACCCAGGACCTAGGAGACCCAGGACCTAGGAGACCCAGGACCTAGGAGACCAGGACCTAGGAGACCCAGGACCCAGGAGACCTGTGGAGAGCGAACACAGATGGGACCAGCATAAGGTTTATTTAGTATACAAAGAGAGGGAAGGTGTACCATCCACACTACCCCACCCCTGGTACACCACCCACATATTACCCTTCACAGCAGCTCCACAATCCCTCTCCCATTTCTATCCAGCTTCCCCTCCCTCTCTACAACCTCTATTCAGCTTCCCCTCCCTCTCTACAACCACTATCCAGGTTCCCCTCCCTCTCCACAACTACTATCCAGGTTCCCCTCCCTCTCTACAACCTCTATTCAGCTTCCCCTCCCTCTCTACAACCACTATCCAGGTTCCCCTCCCTCTCCACAACTACTATCCAGCTTCCCCTCCCTCTCTACAACCTCTATTCAGCTTCCCCTCCCTCTCTACAACCACTATCCAGGTTCCCCTCCCTCTCCACAACTACTATCCAGGTTCCCCTCCCTCTCCACAACCACTATCCAGCTTCCCTTCTCTCTCCACAACCACTATCCAGCTTCCCCTCCCTCTCTACAACCAATATCCAGCTTCCACTCCCTCTATACAACCACTATCCAGCTTCCCCTCCCTCTCTACAACCACTATCAAGCTTCCCCTCCCTCTCTACAACCAATATCCAGCTTCCCCTCCCTCTCCACAACCACTATCCAGCTTCTCCTCCCTCTCTACAATCACTATCCAGCTTCCCCTCCCTCTCTACAACCAATATCCAGCTTCCCTTCCCTCTCTACAACCACTATCCAGCTTCCCCTCCCTCTCCACAACCACTATCCAGCTTCCCCTCCCTCTCTACAACCACTATCCAGCTTCCCCTCCCTCTCCACAACCACTATCCAGCTTCCCCTCCCTCTCCACAACCACTATCCAGCTTCCCCTCCCTCTCTACAACCACTATCCAGCTTCCCCTCCCTCTCTACAACCACTATCCAGCTTCCCCTCCCTCTCCACAACCACTATCCAGCTTCCCCTCCCTCTCTACAACCACTATGAAGCTTCCCCTCCCTCTCCAAAAGCACTATCCAGCTTCCCCTCCCCCTCTACAACCACTATCCAGCTTCCCCTCCCTCTCTACCTCTATTCAGCTTCCCCTCCCTCTCTACAACCACTATCCAGGTGCCCCTCCCTCTCTACAACCACTATCCAGCTTCCCCTCCCTCTCTACAACCAATATCGAGCTTCCCCTCCCTTTCTACAACCAATATCCAGCTTCCCCTCCCTCTCCACAACCACTATCCAGCTTCTCCTCCCTCTCTACAATCACTATCCAGCTTTCCTTCCCTCTCTACAACCAATATGCAGCTTCCCCTCCCTCTCTACAACCACTATCCAGCTTCCCCTCCCTCTCAACAACCACTATCCAGTTTCTCCTCCCTCTCTACAATCACTATCCAGCTTCCCCTCCCTCTCTACAACCACTATCCAGCTTCCCCTCCCTCTCTACAACCACTACCCAGCTTCCCCTCCCTCTCCACAACCACTATCCAGCTTCCCCTCCCTCTCTACAACCATTATGCAGCTTCCCCTCCCTCTCTACAACCACTATCAAGCTTTCCCTCCCTTTCCATAACCACTATCCAGCTTCCCCTCCCTCTCTACAACCACTATCTAGCTTCCCCTCCCTCTCCACAACAACTATCCAGCTTCCCCTCCCTCTCTACAACCACTATCAAGCTTTCCCTCCCTCTCCATAACCACTATCCAGCTTCCCCTCCCTCTCTACAACCACTATCTAGCTTCCCCTCCCTCTCTACAACCACTATCCAGCTTCCACTCCCTCTCTACAAGCATTATCCAGCTTCCCCTCCCTCTCTACAACCACTATCCAGCTTCCCCTCCCTCTCTACAACCACTATCCAGCTTCCCCTCCCTCTCTACAACCACTATCCAACTCCCCTCCCTCTCTACAACCACTATCCAGCTTCCCCTCCCACTTTTCTTCCTATCCCTTAAGCCAGAGAAAAATACAGAACTGGTGAAAATTGGCTCGGGCAAAAAAAAAAAAAAAAAAAAAGCTTTTGGATGCATTTCCTCTGAGACTCTCCCGGACATAACCTGGCAGAGTGGACTGTGTAGTAGGTCAGCAGGAGACCAGACGTAGGTGACAGCACACACACAGGTTGGTACAGTGGACTGTGTAGTAGGTCAGCAGGAGACCAGACGTAGGTGACAGCACACACACAGGTTGGTACAGTGGACTGTGTAGTAGGTCAGCAGGAGACCAGACGTAGGTGACAGCACACACACAGGTTGGTACAGTGGACTGTGTAGTAGGTCAGCAGGAGACAAGACGTAGGTGACAGCACACACACAGGTTGGTACAGTGGACTGTGTAGTAGGTCAGCAGGAGACAAGACGTAGGTGACAGCACACACACAGGTTGGTACAGTGGACTGTGTAGTAGGTCAGCAGGAGACCAGACGTAGGTGACAGCACACACACAGGTTGGTACAGTGGACTGTGTAGTAGGTCAGCAGGAGACCAGACGTAGGTGACAGCACACACACAGGTTGGTACAGTGGACTGTGTAGTAGGTCAGCAGGAGACCAGACGTAGGTGACAGCACACACACACAGGTTGGTACAGTGGACTGTGCAGTAGGTCAGCAGGAGACCAGACGTAGGTGACAGCACACACACAGGTTGGTACAGTGGACTGTGCAGTAGGTCAGCAAGAGACCAGACGTAGGTGACAGCACACACACAGGTTGGTACAGTGGACTGTGCAGTAGGTCAGCAGGAGACCAGACGTAGGTGACAGCACACACACAGGTTGGTACAGTGGACTGTGCAGTAGGTCAGCAGGAGACCAGACGTAGGTGGCAGCACACACACACACGCGCACACACACGCGCACACACACACGCACACACACACACAGGTTGGTACAGTGAACTGTGTAGTAGGTCAGCAGGAGACCAGACGTAGGTGACAGCAAACACACAAGTTGGTACAGTGGACTGAGCAGTAGGTCAGCAGGAGACCAGACGTAGGTGACAGCACACACACAGGTTGGTAAAGTGGACTGTGCAGTAGGTCAGCAGGAGACCAGACGTAGGTGGCAGCACACACACAGGTTGGTACAGTGGACTGTGCAGTAGGTCAGCAGGAGACCAGACGTAGGTGACAGCACACACACACACACACACAGGTTGGTAGAGTGGACTGTGTAGTAGGTCAGCAGGAGACCAGACGTAGGTGACAGCACACACACACACAGGTTGGTACAGTGGACTGTGTAGTAGGTCAGCAGGAGACCAGACGTAGGTGACAGCACACACACACACACAAGTTGGTACAGTGGACTGTGCAGAAGGTCAGAAGGAGACCAGACGTAGGTGGCAGCACACACACACACACACACACACACACACACACACACACACACACAGTGGTACAGTGGACTGTATAGTAGGTCAGCAGGAGACCAGACGTAGGTGGCAGCACACACACAGGTTGGTACAGTGGACTGTGCAGTAGGTCAGCAGGAGACCAGACGCAGGTGACAGCACACACACACACACACAGGTTGGTACAGTGGACTGTGTAGTAGGTCAGCAGGAGACCAGACGTAGGTAACAGCACATACACGCACACAGGTTGGTACAGTGGACTGTGCAGTAGGTCAGCAGGAGACCAGACGTAGGTGACAGCACACACACACACACACAGGTTGGTACAGTGGACTGTGTAGTAGGTCAGCAGGAGACCAGACGTAGGTGACAGCACACACACACAGGTTGGTACAGTGGACTGTATAGTAGGTCAGCAGGAGACCAGACGTAGGTGATAGCACACACACAGGTTGGTACAGTGGACTGTGCAGTAAGTCAGCAGAGCAGACGTAGGTGACAGCACACACACAGGTTGGTACAGTGGTCTGTGCAGTAAGTCAGCAGGAGACCAGACGTAGGTGACAGCACACACACAGGTTGGTACCGTGGACTGTGTAGTAGGTCAGCAGGAGACTAGACGTAGGTGACAGCACACACACACACACACACACACACACACACACACACACACACACACACACACACACACACACACACAGGTTGGTACAGTGGACTGTGTAGTAGGTCAGCAGGAGACCAGACGTAGGTGACAGCACACACACAGGTTGGTACAGTGGACTGAGCAGTAGGTCAGCAGGAGACCAGACGTAGGTGACAGCACACACACAGGTTGGTAAAGTGGACTGTGCAGTAGGTCAGCAGGAGACCAGACGTAGGTGGCAGCACACACACAGGTTGGTACAGTGGACTGTGCAGTAGGTCAGCAGGAGACCAGACGTAGGTGACAGCACACACACACACACACAAGTTGGTACAGTGGACTGTGTAGTAGGTCAGCAGGAGACCAGACGTAGGTGACAGCACACACACACACACAAGTTGGTACAGTGGACTGTGTAGTAGGTCAGCAGGAGACCAGACGTAGGTGACAGCACACACACACACACAAGTTGGTACAGTGGACTGTGCAGAAGGTCAGAAGGAGACCAGACGTAGGTGGCAGCACACACACACACACACACACACACACACACACAGTGGTACAGTGGACTGTATAGTAGGTCAGCAGGAGACCAGACGTAGGTGGCAGCACACACACAGGTTGGTACAGTGGACTGTGCAGTAGGTCAGCAGGAGACCAGACGCAGGTGACAGCACACACACACACACACAGGTTGGTACAGTGGACTGTGTAGTAGGTCAGCAGGAGACCAGACGTAGGTAACAGCACATACACGCACACAGGTTGGTACAGTGGACTGTGCAGTAGGTCAGCAGGAGACCAGACGTAGGTGACAGCACACACACACACACACAGGTTGGTACAGTGGACTGTGTAGTAGGTCAGCAGGAGACCAGACGTAGGTGACAGCACACACACACACAGGTTGGTACAGTGGACTGTGTAGTAGGTCAGCAGGAGACCAGACGTAGGTGACAGCACACACACACAGGTTGGTACAGTGGACTGTGTAGTAGGTCAGCAGGAGACCAGACGTAGGTGACAGCACACACACAGGCTGGTACAGTGGACTGTGCAGTAGGTCAGCAGGAGACCAGACGTAGGTGACAGCACACACACAGGTTGGTACAGTGGACTGTGCAGTAGGTCAGCAGGAGACCAGACGTAGGTGACAGCACACACACAGGTTGGTACAGTGGACTGTGCAGTAGGTCAGCAAGAGACCAGACGTAGGTGACAACACACACACACACACACACACAGGTTGGTACAGTGGACTGTGTAGTAGGTCAGCAGGAGACCAGACGTAGGTGACAGCACACACACAGGCTGGTACAGTGGACTGTGCAGTAGGTCAGCAGGAGACCAGACGTAGGTGACAGCACACACACAGGTTGGTACAGTGGACTGTGCAGTAGGTCAGCAAGAGACCAGACGTAGGTGACAGCACACACACACAGGTTGGTACAGTGGACTGTGCAGTAGGTCAGCAGGAGACCAGACGTAGGTGACAGCACACACACACAGGTTGGTACAGTGGACTGTGCAGTAGGTCAGCAAGAGACCAGACGTACGTGACAGCACACACACACAGGTTGGGACAGTGGACTGTGCAGTAGGTCAGCAAGAGACCAGACGTAGGTGACAGCACACACACACAGGTTGGTACAGTGGACTGTGCAGTAGGTCAGCAGGAGACCAGACGTAGGTGACAGCACACACACAGGTTGGTACAGTGGACTGTGCAGAAGGTCAGCAGGAGACCAGACGTAGGTGACAGCACACACACACACAGGTTGGTACAGTGGACTGTGTAGTAGGTCAGCAGGAGACCAGACGTAGGTGACAGCACACACACAGGTTGGTACAGTGGACTGTGCAGTAGGTCAGCAGGAGACTAGACGTAGGTGACCACACACACACACACACACACACACACACACACACACACACACACACACACACACACACACACACACACACACACACACAGGTTGGTGCAGTGGACTGTGTAGTAGGTCAGCAGGAGACCAGACGTAGGTGACAGCACACACACAGGTTGGTACAGTGGACTGTGCAGTAGGTCAGCGGGAGACCAGACGTAGGTGACAGCACACACACAGGTTGGCACAATGGACTGTGCAGTAGGTCAGCAGGAAGCCCGACATAGGTGACAGCACACAGGCTGGCACAGTGGACTGTGCAGTAGGTCAGCAGGAGACCAGACGTAGGTGACAGCACACACAGGCTGGCACAATGGACTGTGCAGTAGGTCAGCAGGAAGCCCGACATAGGTGACAGCACACAGGCTGACACAGTGGACTGTGCAGTAGGTCAGCAGGAGACCAGACGTAGGTGACAGCACACACAGGCTGGCACAATGGACTGTGCAGTAGGTCAGCAGGAAGCCCGACATAGGTGATAGCACACAGGCTGGCACAGTGGACTGTGCAGTAGGTCAGCAGGAGACCAGACGTAGGTGACAGCACACACAGGCTGGCACAGTGGACTGTGCAGTAGGTCACCAGGAGACCAGAGGTAGGTGACAGCACACACAGGCTGGCAGAGTGGACTGTGTAGTAGGTCAGCAGGAGACCAGACATAGGTGACAGCACACACACAGCCTGGCACAGTGGACTGTGCAGTAGGTCAGCAGGAGACCAGACGTAGGTGACAGCACACACAGGCTGGCACAGTGGACTGTGCAGTAGGTCACGGTAGACAACAGCAACTTTACCTAACAGCAGCCAGCAGGTTCCACACCTCATTTCTAAAACGAAACTCCTCATTCCAATCTATTAGAACAGTTTAAATTATTATTATAATTACTCTTATTAAATTCATGTCAAACTTTAAACCTACAAGGGTCGTATATAGCAACAGTTTAATTTTTAAGGAAAATCGTCCGTAAGAAACAACCTAAAAGGAAAAAAAGAAGAGAGAAAATTATGCATTTTCCTGAAGGGACTACGGGTCATCACATGCCTTAAGACCCGCGTCAGGGTTTTAAGTCATGTGATGACCCAACCTGAAGGGATTATCCTAAGTTAATAAACAAAATATTCAATTAGTCGAATAAACTGCTTATCCCTAATCTTAGATGGGATTCAAAAAGTTACAAAAATACAAAAAACTACAAAAACACTACTACGCAACAGACACGATGAAACCAGGAAAAAACCAAGACAAAAACACTCCGCCTAATACAAGGTCTCATACACCAGGTGGTGTATACTTCTTGGTTACAATCAGCCTTAATGACGCTCGTGTAGGTAATAGACTTCAAACCCAATAAACTATCCAATAAATTATCCAACAAAGTCACCTCAATAACTCTCATTCACTCCAGGTTTATTTATGATAAGATTTACCACCGCATCAAGTGCACATTCAATATCTTCCGCACACGTCTCCCATTAAGCTCCAAATGAGGCTGTAATGCCCCAAAACTTTCCCGTTGAAAGTGCTTCAAACACCTCTAAAACTCTTTGTAAGAACACCTCTAGCCTCTCCAACACTACTTACAACACTAACAAATGTCGGTGGTACACTACCAAACCTTCTTTTTTTGTCGAAGATCTTCCAACTTCTCTGAAATCCAAAGAATATCCTCAAAATCTTCCCTCCGTAGATGTTTTCAGCTTCCTCCGATAGCTGCTTCAGGCACCCTGATTCTGGAAAAACCTGATTATGGGATTATACAGCGCCTGTGGGGAGGGGATGGAAGGTATTCAGGCTTAATTCAGGGAACTGGAGCACAGATCCAATTCCCTAGAATATTGAAAACAACACTGACATGACTTCTTCAAAGACTCAGACTTCTTGAAAATGATCAAAAAGTGCCCCTGAAACTTATCCACGATCACTAAAACAGTTTCATAGAATTCTTGATAACTTTAGCATCACGTTGTAGAGCAGCACGAGGTCCTCCGTCGTTAGACTCAGCTGGCGCCCCGAACGGCTGCAGCAGCTCGATAATCAGCCGCCCGGGAAGCCATTCATTACCCCTTACACGTCTTGGGTAAATTCTCTGCCAATATTCCTCGCTCGTAAATTAACCGGGGCTCACTCGCCCGGACGCTGGCCCTTCCGCCCTTGCTAATTTGCTCATTGTTCGTCTATCTCGGCTCGCTGCCACACCTCCCTGTTATTTGTCGGCTCTTCCTAGCTTTGTCCGTGTAATGTTATTGTGGTTCCGACTTTTCCCATCTCTCCAGGCTGACGCCTTTCCTCTTTCACCCATTCCCTTCGTCTTTCGCGTTCCCATCACCCATTCTTTAGGTGTCACCACCTTCCTCTCGTAAACTATCTGCTCCAAAGATACTGAAAGTTGCGGAGATTCTGAAAGCAACGGAGAATAAGATTTGGAATAATCAGGGCATTTCTTTAGTGTGTAATAAATGAAGGCGCCTAAGAATTGGCAGAGATCATGAATAATTCTATTGTATAACCGAAAAGGAACAAAAGAGGAAGCAAGATTTACAGGGGAATAAGTTTGATGGATGTAGGGAGTAAAAAGTATGGTAGAATCTGTACAAGGCTCATTACTCGCTCATATTCTTTTTCTTAGTCTCTTAACTGAATGACAAATCACAACACTGTATCATCCTTTCCAGAGGATACTAAAGAACACAGCAAATCTCCAAGCCGACATAAACCAGGTCCTTCAGTGGGCGACAGAATACAATATGATGTTCAACGAAGACATATTTCAGTTACTCCGCAATGAAAACAGTCATGAAACAAAATGGAGCAGAGAATAACACACACACAAGTGAAGAGTCGGGGCCAGGAGCTGTGAATCGACCCTTGCAACCACATTTAGTTGAGTACACACACTGCTCAAAAGAACGGAAAAGAAATGTAAGGGACTTACAAGTAACAAAGTCGAAAGTTCTTGCGTTTAAAGATCAAGAGTGTTGCCATAACCCCAATTTTTTGTGTCTTAATGCACGCGACTGGAATAGTGCAGAGTGCGGCATTAAGGTAATGATGCAGTCAAATACTGGCGTCGAAGGTTTAAAGATAATCAGAAAAGCCTTTCACAAGTCATCATATGGAAAGTAATATACACAACCCATATTTATTTCACGCCTTTCAGAGACTAACAAGACCAGTATCTTAAAATAGAGAGGCAGATTAAGCTTGAATCCGCTCATAGGCTACAATATCAGGTTATCAGCATAGAAAGATTAAAGTTAGTCAATGAGACACACAACTTTCGCATGTAAACAGTATTTCTGTTATTAAGTTTAAACCAAAAAACAAAAAACAAATAATACCTACACAGCTTAAAATCAGTCCAAGCTTTTCTCTAGATAAGATTTATTAACTTATAGTAAAGTAATAAAATAATTAACATACAGCTTTCTCTTAACATTCAAACGTTTAACAATGAAGACACACGCATGTTATATATACATAAGAGAACATTATATTAATTTAACCTAGAATAACCAAATTGTTAAATCAAACACTGACTTATTTCTGATCAGAAGAACCATTTTTTAATTATTTCACAAACCAATTTCATTTATAAAATTGGCAGATTACAACTTGCATAACAAAGAGATTGTTTCCTTTGAGGAAAAATATCAGGCCACGGTACGGGTGGGGCTAGAACCCATGGCAAGTGAGTCGTAAAACTCCAGGCCAGTGCGTAAACCATCAAGTTTCAGTTATTCCAAAGAATCCAACGAAACTTGTGCCTACACAGCCTAAACCCGCTAAACGTTTCTTTCATTTCATACGACGCATTAGCCATAGAAGTTTAATGCCGTTCACAGTTACTTTTATCACAGGAAGGCGTTTAACCCGCAGGGGTCATATGCCTGTGGACGGAAGGCAAATTCGATCCAAGGAAGAAAAGACAACTTCAGTTCCTTGAATCAATAACGTAAATACACCTTGAGATTAAAAATAGCAAGACAACAATTTATACCCTCCATTAGATATACCAACCTTTATCTAAAGAAAAAAAGGATACAATACCATGACTAACAATGCATACACAACCCGCACATAGGAGAACCTTGAAACTGGTTAAGTGAAATCTGTCACAAAATAGCAGCGTGAAGCTTGTGTTCATGAAACCAAACAAGTGGTGATAATTTGAAGCCGATCAGAAGAGTCATTCTCTTGGTTTTAATAAGATCCAAGTTTTTATATAACCTTGCCGTGCATAAAATTAAAATTGAGTTTTTTTTTTTACTATTTTAGTTCATCAATAAATTTGGCTGATAATAAGCAAAACTTAATAGGTACTGTCCTGACTAAGATGCATCAACCATTAAATATTGAAGTCGTTCAGAAGAGATAATTTTTTTAAATGCGATTTAACAGAATAAGAAATTCGCATTATTTTAGACACAAATTATCAAATCTGCTACACATCTGAATTTTACTCTCTTCTGTTGTCGAATTACTAGAACGTTTTGAGCGTTTAAAGGGTTTCTGAAGTTATCTACGTCATTTCAAGATGCTGGGAATGGGTTCACCATCTCTGGTATAGGGCAAGTGAACATGCCAAGTGTTCCAAGAATCTGGGTCTCGTTACCGTACGCAAGCGTTGAAAATTTGAAGCCGATTGGATGTAATCTCTAGACTGGTATATTACTGCATACTTGTAGCCACATTTAAAGGTAGGTGAAATTGCGGATCTGGAGAATGTACTTCTGTTAATCCTTGAAAAGTGAATCTATCACACAAATACATTATAATCTATACCTGAAAAATGCTCAAGGGGCTGCTGTTAAATCTCCGAGGTAAAATTATCGATAACACAGACTTGACAGGCGATGAAAAACACTTCCAATGAAAATCAGGTGACCAAGTACAATAAAAGACAACTCAATAAGTGTAAAGTGCCCAAGATTTTTGATCACTCCGTGTTCAGGAGATCCGATAGTCAGTTCCTGATTAGCCGGGCTGTGGTGTCTGTGTTCTACTAGACGCTGCGAACACCAACAGACTGATTTATTATGGCAATATCCAGGAGGAATGATCTGGGACCGGGCAGCGGGGTTAATCGTCGAAATAAACAACAACGGGTAGAACTGATGAAGCAAAAAGTTGGATTTAAATAAGAGAGAATGTGTGGATCAAGTGTTTGCGGTGACGCACATAAGAACAAGTGAATAGTTCTTAGATAAGAGAACATATGTGAGAAGTTCTTAGATTATGGTGAAGATCTCTCTGCTTCATTTATGTATTTCGATTCCTTTTAGGATGGTGAAGGGCTCTTGATCCGAAGAATTGGAACTACCCTCCCCCTAAATCGTATCGACTCCGACTGCCCCCTCTACCCCTCTCGTTACTCAGTAGTGTGCTTAGCGACCTCTATTTCGACCTCATCCAAAAATTTTGGCTTCACGGGTGATGGGAATGTTACATTTTACATCGTGGACCGCACCTCCTGGAACGCCCCTCACACCTCCTGGAACGCCCCTCACACCTCCTGGAACGTCCCTGCTCTTCTATACTAAATATTTCCGACTGCCTTGTAGGCTTTGACCTGCAACGAATTTTAAATATGTTTTGTGAAATGCTGCTCGTGGTCGCTGCCTCACTCTTACTCCTGGAATTTATTTGTTGCTGTAAAGGTTTTGACTGGGAACGATTAACATATTAATGTTGGTACGTAGTATCACAAACTGATGAATAAGACCATTCGCAACACCTGGGTATCTGTGTTGCTGGTGTTTCCTGGCAATAAAGTTACGCATACTTTCTACGTGTCTTATTCACCAACCAAAAACGATTTTTGGATTTTGTGGGTGTGGAACTTTTATGACAATTTTCTGTATAATAATGCATTTTTTTGTAATATATTGGCATTTTTTGCACATTTTTTTCTGCAATTTTTTTCTCGTTGTGCATATAAACCTCACAAAGAATTGGCGCATTTTTGGGATTATGAGAAATATTTGGAAAATGCATACTGTAGAGTGCGATGTGGCTGATGGGGTAGGTAGGAAGTTATTAAAATCTGTACAGATTTCATGTGGAGAGGCACAGGTTAGGGTAAGTAGGGGAGAAGGGGAATATTTTTCACTTAGTGGTTATTAGAAATATGTTATTTCGCCATGGTTTAAGGTCTTTATAGAGGGCGTTACAAAAGAAGTAAATTACGGAGTGGAAGATTTTATAGCTGAAATTTGCTGATGATACACTTTTTTGGGGGGAATCAGAAGGGAAGGACTTGGGAAATAGTTGTAAAAAGTTAACAGTGAACACGGAAATGAGCAAAGCGACGGGAGTAAAAAGTCAAGGGAATGAAATATTCAACCTCAACCTAGAAGGAAAGAGTATAGAGGAAATTAATATATTCAGAAATGAAAATTTATGTAATGACAGATCAGTCTGTGATGATGAGCACAGTAGTCTACAGACTACTGTGCTCATCACAAACTTCAAGGCTGAGGGACTGATCACCTCGCCAAAAATTTTTGAAGATAGTCCTATAGTCTTCTAATCATGTCCTTGAATTTGTGTTCATAAAGCCACTAGATGGCGAAACGTCTACAAATAAATATTCTCATGTGTTGCACATACGAGGGACAGAAAGTAGAGTACAGAGATGCCCGTGAAAAAAAGTGTGTTAATGAATGCAAAATGGAAACTAGATCGGCTAATATTGGTATTAACGGTGTTGAAGAGGCATAACAGCATAAACTTTGAATGTTACACAGAGGTGGAAGCTGGAGGCAGTGGAAATGTGTATCAAATGTGAGGAGTTTTCATGTGGAGAAAAAATTGTGAAGAAATAATTAGACTGTGTATGGGTGTGAGAGGTGTAATTTCTTTAGCGTGGAAGGGGTTCCCGACTTGGTTTATTAATTAAGCAATAATGGAGAAAAATAATATGTTGAAGGTGAATATGGGGTGGATGGAAAATGAAGGGGAAGTCTCAAGAAGAGCTGAAAGAAGGTTTTAAAGATAATTAATTCGTGTGAAACACCTGAGAATCAAGATACCCAAGTGTTGTATATGAGGCTTCTTCGTTAAGTCCGTACTGTATACCATTAATGTAAGGTTTAAAGAAGGTTTTGCACGGTGGGGGTTTGAGTGTCCAGCAGGAGCTGGACGCTCAAGTGGGTGGAGGCGCGCAGTTTCAGGAATGAGGGGGCTTTTGGAGTGTGAGCAAGTGTAGACAGCCTGTACTGTCTGCCAGCTTAGTTCGTATTTCGCGCCACTAAGGTGCTGCCCTCTGGGCCTGCTCCAGGTCTGTGGGAAGCTGGTCCCACACTCACTCACACAGCGGCCTAGCAGCAAGACAGAAGGCTTACTAGCTCTCTCTCGTGGGATGGCCCTCCTGGGCCATGGGCACAACACACAAGCCTGTGTACCCACCACTACATTACTAATAAAGTAAGAAGCCTCGGGAAGACGTTTATAATTCACACCCCGCTTTCAGTTCACCAAATAATCTCATTAAACATTGGTGGGAAGCGGTAGTCGCAGCAGTTGTGTTTGCCCGGAGAGAGGAAGAGGGATGAAGTCATCTTCACTTCATCACCCTATACAAGAAGCATCCATCTCTCAACGAGTTATCCTGATGTTGTGTCTGCACGTTTGAGCATCCAGACACAGGTACAAGCAGGATCTAGCCGAAATTTGCCGAATTTCTTCGGGAATTGTAAGTGGCGTCCCAGTGACCCCATGCTACAGCGTCTCACGCTGTTTCTCAGGTCACGTGTTCAGCGTCACTTGTATGTTGCTGTTGTTGTTCAGCTCAGCACAGCTATTTCAGCAAGCCAGAGGTGAGTTTTGTGATTTCTGCATCCAGTGTGAGTTTCTCCACGTGTTTGTAGGAGGGAGAGGAAGTGGCAGTTTCCACGCCTCACCCACGCTCGCCCTACTCACACCTCACCAGCCTACCACCACTATGTGCATCACTCCCTCTGCTGTGTTTTCTGCTGTTTTTCGTGTGAATTCTTTGCCAGAGCTGTGTATCCGAGTGCCCAAGGCCACTCGAAGCCATGTGGATCAACAAGCCATGTGGATCAGCAAGCCACATGGATCAGGAAGCCACATGGATCAGCAAGCCACGTGGATCAGCAAGTCATGTAGATCAGCAAGCCACGTGGATCAGCAAGCCACGTGGATCAGCAAGCCATGTGTATCAGCATGCCACATAGATCAGGACACCACGTGGATCCCGACGCCATGTGGGTGTGGGCGATGTCACGTGGATCTACAAGCCATGTGGGTTACCAAGCCAGATGTCCCAGGCCACATGCTGTGATCTGCTGCCTGTATCACACTGATGTCACCGACGATGCTGCCCGACTTCACGACGTCACGATGTCCGCCTGACGTCACCTAGAGATGTCTGCTGACGTCACCTCGCGACATCACACCTGACATCACACATGTCACATCGAGTGTTTCTAGTAATTATTTCAGTATTGTCGAGAAGATTGAGAGAAGATATATGTCGTGTGTTAATTAATTCCTCTCAGTCAGTGTTCTCACATGTTAGTGCATAGCTTAGTGCCAGTTTTGTGCACAGAAAAGCATCATTTGCTAGTTAAGCCATGTTGTACCGCATGTACTGCAGGTGTATGTAAAGTTTTCCCATGTGTACAGTGTGGTCTGAGCCAGACCCTTGTGAAGCACCACTGTTAGTCACCCGGTGTGACCAGCGCGTTTGACAGCTGATATCAGTCAGCCTCTGAGCGTATGAGCCCCCTTGTACAGAAAGCTCTTATGCTCGTCGCTCGTGATGTTCTGCAGAATCGTACTTGCTACGATTCCCATCGAGATTTGTTTCACTTCACCTCCAGACCTTCAGAGTGCAGTTATATGTAGAGAAACAAGTTTGGGGATGCTTAGACTAACCTCTGCTATAATTCCAACTGCCGAGAGTTTGACACTCGTCAAGCCGCAGTTAGCCCTGTAGGCAGGCGCTGTGTCAGCCTCATGTCACAAGCTTCAGTGAGCAGCCTGCACAAAGAAGATGTCACTTTGACTGCTAGCTCACTCGCTGCAGTCTGGTGTATGTTGTTACGACTCTCAGATGTTTCGCCCAGTCGTCTCTGCAACGACTCGCTCCACAACCTCCACAACTCGCTCCACGCTCGCCGGCAGTGACAGCCCAGCAACAGTACCAGTCGAGAAGTGTCCTCCTGAGTCGCTTGCCAGAAGTCCTGCCCAGTTGCCGAGTTTTGTCGACGCCTCACTCGAGGGCACCAGCATGTTGTGCCCTAGGTTGAGTGAAAACCTGCAGCGATTCTTACGATGACTGCTTCACCTTCCAGAGGAGACCGTAACCTGTTACGTCACAGCTCAGCCGCAGCAATGTCTCCTGTGTTGCAGTATCTGTCCAGACGCAGGAAGGCGTGCAGTGATGCCCATCGACGCTCACTGCCTATGACCACAATGTTTAAGCACACCCATGTTTTTTTTCTTCCCTCCCTGTAGGAAGTTTTTTTTTTTCCATGTCCATATGTATATGTTTTTTATTTTGTGTTCTGTGCCCTGTTCCTACGAGAGAGAGAGAGAGTTTTCTTTTACCGCCAGACATGGTCGGGACGACCATGTGGTAGGTGGCCGAGCGTATGTAGACAGCCTGTACTGTCTGCCAGCTTAGTTCGTATTTCGCGCCACTAAAGTGCTGCCCTCTGGGCCTGCTCCAGGTCAGTGGGATGCTGGGGCCACACTCTCACTCACACAGCGGCCTAGCAGGAAGGCACAAGGCCTACTAGCTCTCTCCTCTCGTGGGATGGCCCTTCCGGGCCATGGGCACAACACACAAGCCTGGTACCCACCACTACATTTGCAAAAGTAAGAAGTGACGTCTCCGAAGACGTTTATAATTCACACCCCGCTTGCAGCATTACCAATAATCTCGTTATACAAGGCAGAAGTAGGAGGTACAGTGCCTGCACTTTGAAATACGGGTGGGCATAATGTAATTTAGTGGGTCACTGGTTATGAAGTCATTGGACTGCCAGAAATAGTGTGTAACGAGTAATGGTGAATGTTTTCTCTTTTATGCTACCATGTCTGGAGTATACAGAACATGTGTTAGACAAAGGTGTGTATATCTTGTATCCTGGTGTGCATATCTTGTATCACGGTGTGTATATCTTGTATCATGGTGTGTATATCTTGTATCATGGTGTGTATATCTTGTATCATGGTGTGTATATCTTGTATCATGGTGTGTATATCTTGTATCATGGTGTGTATATCTTGTATCATGGTGTGTATATCTTGTATCATGGTGTGTATATCTTGTATCATGGTGTGTACATCTTTCACTATGAGATAAAGTCAGATATCATGCGAGATTTTAAAGTTAAACCACACAGGTTCCTTGATGCCGGTGAAGGGGACTCTTGATCCAAGGAAGTGGGCCAGTCCCCCCTCTCCCTTGGCACTGTGTCACAAGATTCCAAGTGCCAACAGGAATGCAACTTGACACTGTTTCTGAGTCACCTTCCACCCTGAGCTGCCGTCGGGAATACACCTAAATCTTGTTTGTGCTATCAATGGATTTATTTCATGAAGCGCTAAATCCGTGGGGGTCATTCAGTGCAAAGGGCATAAACCTTGGTAATAGACATCAACAACACTGGTTAACAAAGACGTGAGATAACTTTAGGACATTTATTAGAAAACGTTTCGGTCCTGGGACCTTGATCACTTCTAGAAGTAATCAAGGTGCCAGTATGTGTCATAATATTTGTTCAAGTGTCTTTCTCGGCCATTGCAAAGGAGGTTCGATCCTCCGTCTGTAAACACGGAGACAAGCTTATACCCATGGCCTAAATACAAGCTTTTATTAATGCTGGTGGATATAAGTTAACTATTGTTACTATTAAATTATATTCATAAGGAAGAGCTAAAACCGTACGGACGACACAGAGCCTTCGGAATGGAAGGTGATCATGTTTCATAAGAGAGGGTAGCTCGAATTCCTTGGAATCAAGAATACGTCAGCACCATCAAGGGTAGTTGTTCTTGAAGCAGCCAGTGAATAGAAAACCACGGTACGGGTGGGGTTAGAATCCATGGAAAGTGAGTCTCAAAACTCCAGGCCAGTGCATAATATCCACTGGTCCAGTGGTTTACGTATTGGCCTGGAGTTTTACGACACACTCGCAATGGGTTCAAACCCTCTCCCGTACCGTGGTTTGTTTACGATCGTGTTATTATGATTTCGCTAGTCATGAGGAGCCGGTGGTTCGAGTCCTACACGATATCACATTCATTGTTCCTGTTGCAAGCTTGTGCAGTTTCCCTCTCGAAATATCGTATGTTAACTTCTACACGATATGTAAAGGTGTACAAGTCATGGTGTACACGATATGTAAAGGTGTACAAGTCATGGTATACGTGATATGTAAAGGTGTACAAGTCATGGTGTACACGATATGTAAAGGTTTACAAGTCATGGTGTACACGATATGTAAAGGTGTACAAGTCATGGTGTACACGATATGTAAAGGTGTACAAGTCATGGTGTACATGATATGTAAAGGTATACAAGTCATGGTGTACGCGATATGTAAAGGTGTACAAGTCATGGTGTACGCGATATGTAAAGGTGAACAAGTCATGGTGTACATGATATGTAAAGGTGTACACGTCGTGGTTTACGTATGTAAAGGTGTACAAGTCATGGTGTACACGATATGTAAAGGTGTACAAGCCATGGTGTACACGATATGTAAAGGTGTACAAGTCATGGTGTACACGATATGTAAAGGTGTACAAGTCATGGTGTACGCGATATGTAAAGGTGTACAAGCCATGGTGTACATATGTAAAGATGTACAAGTCATGGTGTACGCGATATGTAAAGGTGTACAAGATATGTAAAGGTGTACAAGTCATGGTGTACGCGATATGTAAAGGTGTACAAGTCATGGTGTACACGATATGTAAAGTTGTACAAGTCATGGTGTACACGATATGTAAAGTTGTACAAGTCATGGTGTACACGATATGCAAAGTTGTACAAGTCATGGTGTACGCGATATGTAAAGGTGTACAAGTCATGGTGTACATATGTAAAGGTGTACAAGTCATGGTGTACATATGTAAAGGTGTACAAGTCATGGTGTACGCGATATGTAAAGGTGTACAAGATATGTAAAAGTGTACAAGTCATGGTGTACGCGATATGTAAAGGTGTACAAGTCATGGTGTACGCGATATGTAAAGGTGTACAAGTCATGGTGTACACGATATGTAAAGTTGTACAAGTCATGGTGTACACGATATGTAAAGTTGTACAAGTCATGGTGTACACGATATGTAAAGTTGTACAAGTCATGGTGTACGCGATATGTAAAGTTGTACAAGTCATGGTGTACGCGATATGTAAAGTTGTACAAGTCATGGTGTACGCGATATGTAAAGTTGTACAAGTCATGCTGTATGCGATATGTAAAGGTGTACAAGTCATAGTGTACATATGTAAAGGTGTACAAGTCATGGTGTACATATGTAAAGGTGTACAAGTCATGGTGTACATATGTAAAGGTGTACAAGTCATGGTGTACATATGCAAAGGTGTACAAGTCATGGTGTACATGATATGTAAAGGTGTACAAGATATGTAAAGGTGTACAAGTCATGGTGTACGCGATATGTAAAGGTGTACAAGATATGTAAAAGTGTACAAGTCATGGTGTACAAGATATGTAAAGGTGTACAAGTCATGGTGTACGCGATATGTAAAGGTGTACAAGTCATGGTGTACACGATATGTAAAGTTGTACAAGTCATGGAGTACACGATATGTAAAGTTGTACAAGTCATGGTGTACACGATATGTAAAGTTGTACAAGTCATGGTGTACGCGATATGTAAAGTTGTACAAGTCATGGTGTACGCGATATGTAAAGTTGTACAAGTCATGGTGTACGCGATATGTAAAGTTGTACAAGTCATGGTGTACGCGATATGTAAAGTTGTACAAGTCATGGTGTACATATGTAAAGGTGTACAAGTCATGGTGTACATATGTAAAGGTGTACAAGTCATGGTGTACATATGTAAAGGTGTACAAGTCATGGTGTACATATGCAAAGGTGTACAAGTCATGGTGTACATATGTAAAGGTGTACACGTCGTGGTTTACGTATGTAAAGGTGTACAAGTCATGGTGTACACGATATGTAAAGGTGTACAAGTCATGGTGTACACGATATGTAAAGGTGTACAAGTCATGGTGTACACGATATGTAAAGGTGTACAAGTCATGGTGTACATATGTAAAGATGTACAAGTCATGGTGTACGCGATATGTAAAGGTGTACAAGATATGTAAAGGTGTACAAGTCATGGTGTACATATGTAAAGGTGTACAAATCATGGTGTACATATGTAAAGGTGTACAAGTCATGGTGTACGCGATATGTAAAGGTGTACAAGATATGTAAAAGTGTACAAGTCATGGTGTACAAGATATGTAAAGGTGTACAAGTCATGGTGTACGC
The DNA here is from genome assembly GCF_038502225.1 of Cherax quadricarinatus. Classification (NCBI taxonomy): domain Eukaryota; kingdom Metazoa; phylum Arthropoda; class Malacostraca; order Decapoda; family Parastacidae; genus Cherax; species Cherax quadricarinatus. The sequence goes on along the minus strand of NC_091371.1, from coordinate 6,576,858 downwards.
GATATGTAAAGGTGTACAAGTCATGGTGTACACGATATGTGAAGCTGTACAAGTCATGGTGTACACGATATGTAAAGTTGTACAAGTCATGGTGTACACGATATGTAAAGTTGTACAAGTCATGGTGTACGCGATATGTAAAGTTGTACAAGTCATGGTGTACGCGATATGTAAAGTTGTACAAGTCATGGTGTACGCGATATGTAAAGTTGTACAAGTCATGGTGTATGCGATATGTGAAGGTGTACATATGTAAAGGTGTACAAGTCATGGTGTACATATGTAAAGGTGTACAAGTCATGGCGTACATATGTAAAGGTGTACAAGTCATGGTGTACATATGCAAAGGTGTACAAGTCATGGTGTACATGATATGTAAAGGTGTACACGTCGTGGTTTACGTATGTAAAGGTGTACAAGTCATGGTGTACACGATATGTAAAGGTGTACAAGTCATGGTGTACACGATATGTAAAGGTGTACAAGTCATGGTGTACATATGTAAAGGTGTACAAGTCATTGTGTACGCGATATGTAAAGGCGTACAAGCCATGGTGTACATATGTAAAGATGTACAAGTCATGGTGTACGCGATATGTAAAGTTGTACAAGTCATGGTGTACACGATATGTAAAGTTGTACAAGTCATGGTGTACACGATATGCAAAGTTGTACAAGTCATGGTTTACGCGATATGTAAAGGTGTACAAGTCATGGTGTACATATGTAAAGGTGTACAAGTCATGGTGTACGCGATATGTAAAGGTGTACAAGATATGTAAAAGTGTACAAGTCATGGTGTACAAGATATGTAAAGGTGTACAAGTCATGGTGTACACGATATGTGAAGCTGTACAAGTCATGGTGTACACGATATGTAAAGTTGTACAAGTCATGGTGTACGCGATATGTAAAGTTGTACAAGTCATGGTGTACATATGTAAAGGTGTACAAGTCATGGTGTACAAGTCATGGTGTACATATGTAAAGGTGTACAAGCCATGGTGTACGCGATATGTAAAGGTGTACAAGTCATGGTGTACATATGTAAAGTTGTACAAGTCATGGTGTACACGATATGTAAAGGTGTACAAGTCATGGTGTACGCGATATGTAAAGGTGTACAAGTCATGGTGTACACGATATGTAAAGTTGTACAAGTCATGGTGTACACGATATGTAAAGCTGTACAAGTCATGGTGTACACGATATGTAAAGGTGTACAAGATATGTAAAGGTGTACAAGTCATGGTGTACACGATATATAAAGTTGTACAAGTCATGGTGTACACGATATGCAAAGTTGTACAAGTCATGGTGTACATATGTAAAGGTGTACAAGTCATGGTGTACATATGTAAAGGTGTACACGTCATGGTGTACATATGTAAAGGTGTACAAGTCATGGTGTACATATGTAAAGGTGTACAAGTCATGGTGTACATGATATGTAAAGGTGTACACGTCGTGGTTTATGTATGTAAAGGTGTACAAGTCATGGTGTACAAGTCATGGTGTACATGATATGTAAAGGTGTACAAACCATGGTGTACGCGATATGTAAAGGTGTACAAGTCATGGTGTACACGATATGTAAAGGTGTGCAAGTCATGGTGTACGCGATATGTAAAGGTGTACAAGATATGTAAAGGTGTACAAGTCATGGTGTACGCGATATGTAAAGGTGTACAAGTCATGGTGTACACGATATGTAAAGTTGTACAAGTCATGGTGTACACGATATGTAAAGGTGTACAAGTCATGGTGTACGCGATATGTAAAGGTGTACAAGTCATGGTGTACACGATATGTAAAGTTGTACAAATCATGGTGTACACGATATGTAAAGGTGTACAAGATATGTAAAGGTGTACAAGTCATGGTGTACGCGATATGTAAAGGTGTACAAGATATGTAAAGGTGTACAAGTCATGGTGTACAAGATATGTAAAGGTGTACAAGTCATGGTGTACACGATATGTAAAGGTGTACAAGTCATGGTGTACGCGATATGTAAAGGTGTACAAGTCATGGTGTACACGATATGTAAAGGTGTACAAGTCATGGTGTACGCGATATGTAAAGGTGTACAAGATATGTAAAGGTGTACAAGTCATGGTGTACGCGATATGTAAAGGTGTACAAGTCATGGTGTACATATGTAAAGGTGTACAAGTCATGGTGTACATGATATGTAAAGGTGTACAAGCCATGGTGTACATATGTAAAGGTGTACAAGTCATGGTATACATGATATGTAAAGGTGTACACGTCATGGTGTACATATGTAAAGGTGTACAAGTCATGGTATACATGATATGTAAAGGTGTACACGTCATGGTTTACATATGTAAAGGTGCACAAGTCATGGTGTACATGATATGTAAAGGTGTACAAGCCATGGTGTACATATGTAAAGATGTACAAGCCATGGTGTACATGATATGTAAAGATGTACAAGCCATGGTTTACGCGATATGTAAAGGTGTACACATGTGTACACGCTTTATCAAGGTGTACACTGTCAGTGTGTGCACGATATGTCATGGTGCACGATATACGGTGTAAACGATGTCATGGTGTACATATGTTATAGTGCACTCGATATAGCAAGTTGCATATAGTACAGCCATGTGTAAGCGATATAGCTAGGTGTACACCACACAGCAAGGTGTACACCACACAGCAAGGTGTACACCACACAGCAAGGTGTACACCACACAGCAAGGTGTACACCACACAGCAAGGTGTACACCACATAGCAAGGTGTACACCACACAGCAAGGTGTACACCACATAGCAAGATGTACACATAGCAAGGAGTACACCACGTAGCAATGTGTACACCACTAGCAAGGTGTACACATAGCAAGTTGTACACCACGTAGCAAGATGTACACCACGTAGCAAGGTGTACACATAGCAAGGTGTACACCACATAGCAAGGTGTACACCACGTAGCAAGGTGTACACCACGTAACAAGATGTACACGCAGAAAGCTGTACACAATACATGAAGATTAAGAGAACATTAACCGAAATTTAAGTATGTATCGTATACGAAGGTTTACTGTACATTTCCAGACGATTATCATACCATATATCAGAGCATGTTATACACGTTACGTATATATGATATATACTAATGTATATAACAAGATGTATATAATATTTATCAAGCTATGTGAAAGGTATTTATTAATTTATTTATGCGAATACTCAACAGAATTACAAATTAAAATATACTGCCGTACCTTTTTTAAGTTACAATTCTCGTGAATTCATAACTTTGTCCAATGATTTAAATTACTGTTATTGCTGTTATTAATTATTTCACGCATTGAAACCGTATAGGTCACACAGCATGACACAATGAACGACTGCTTTCAAAAACTTCCCGCACGGGAGACTCGAACCAATGGCAAGGATGTACACTTAACTGCCGGCATGGCTCAGTGGACAACGCACTGGCCTGCTGGTACACTTAACTGCCGGCATGGTTCAGTGGACAACGCACTGGCCTGCTGGTACACTTAACTGCCGGCATGGTTCAGTGGACAACGCACTGGCCTGCTGGTACACTTAACTGCCGGCATGGTTCAGTGGACAACGCACTGGCCTGCTGGTACACTTAACTGCCGGCATGGTTCAGTGGACAACGCACTGGCCTGCTGGTACACTTAACTGCCGGCATGGTTCAGTGGACAACGCACTGGCCTGCTGGTACACTTAACTGCCGGCATGGCTCAGTGGACAACGCACTGGCCTGCTGGTACACTTAACTCAGTGGACAACGCACTGGCCTGCTGGTACACTTAACTGCCGGCATGGCTCAGTGGACAACGCACTGGCCTGCTGGTTTTAAGACTGGCGTGCCGCGGGTTCGTGCCGTCACTGCGGTGAGTTACCAGATAAACTATAGTAAATTTTTTAACTTTCTAGTAAAAATGTGAAGGTCTGAGAGTATTGTTGCCATCAGTTATTGGTTGTAGCTTTTTTTTTTTAATTTATTTAGCAGATAAGTTTTATTTTAAATATTAAAAATGTTGTGAAAGTTGTCAGCTTTTAATTAAAACTTTCAATGTATATTTTGAACTTTGTTCAGGGCTACAGACACCGTGGGAGGCCAAGAGCTGCGACATTCATTCTTGATACTGTGTCCCAGAATGGACCGAAACGTCGACTTAAGTTCCTTATCTAAAACGTGGATTAGTTCTCAAGTAGCTATTGTGTTATTCAAAGATGATATAATAATCAAACTAAGCTGTAAACTCGCAAGGGCCATACAACGCTGTTATTGAAGGATAACCTTCGCTTTGCTGGGATAGCTTTAGAAGAGGTTTCTCTCTGTTTTAAACCATTATTAAATTGCGACTTAATGGTCCCAGGAAGGATCGAAACGTCATCTGAAGTTTCCTCTTCAAAGTGTGAGTTATTCCTCTATCTCTTTCCCTACCTCTTTCCCCTCCCTCAATCCCTTCTTCCCTGCCTCTTTCCCCTCCCTCAATCCCTTCTTCCCTGCCTCTTTCCCCTCCCTCAACCCCTTCTTACCTACCTCTTTCCCCTCCCTCAATCCCTTCTTACCTACCTCTTTCCCCTCCCTCAATCCCTTCTTCCCTGCCTCTTTCCCCTCCCTCAACCCCTTCTTCCCTACCTCTTTCCCCTCCCTCAATCCCTTCTTCCCTGCCTCTTTCCCCTCCCTCAACCCCTTCTTCCCTACCACTTTCCCCTCCCTCAATCCCTTCTTCCCTGCCTCTTTCCCCTCCCTCAACCCCTTCTTCCCTACCTCTTTCCCCTCCCTCAATCCCTTCTTCCCTACCTCTTTCCCCTCCCTCAACCCCTTCTTACCTACCTCTTTCCCCTCCCTCAATCCCTTCTTCCCTACTTCTTTCCCCTCCCTCAATCCCTTCTTCCCTACCTCTTTCCCCTCCCTCAATCCCTTCTTCCCTACCTCTTTCCCCTCCCTCAATCCCTTCTTCCCTACCTCTTTCCCCTCCCTCAATCCCTTCTTCCCTACCTCTTTCCCCTCCCTCAATCCCTTCTTCCCTGCCTCTTTCCCCTCCCTCAATCCCTTCTTCCCTACCTCTTTCCCCTCCCTCAATCCCTGCTTCCCTACCTCTTTCCCCTCACTCAATCCCTTCTTCCCTACCTCTTTCCCCTCACTCAATCCCTTCTTCCCTACCTCTTTCCCCTCCCTCAATCCCTTCTTCCCTGCCTCTTTCCCCTCCCTCAACCCCTTCTTACCTACTCCATTATTCTCTTTCAACCTCCCTCATTGCATGGAAAACTGTTCCACACTCTCTGTTGTAACTATTATGCAACTGTCGGGTGCTGACAAAACATCAGGACTAGACGAGGTATCACTGTGTTGACATATTTGCAATTTGGCTGCAATGAAAGTGGAAGCATATGTGTATTTCACACATTAAGACAACACTCTGTTGAGCAATTTTTGTGACAACTTTTCGCTCCACGTCGAGCTTTATCAATAACTAAATACAGCATTGAATGGTACGATACGCTGCTATATTATTTTTTGTATTAAGGATTATTTGGAAAGTGTTTGTGTGGGAGGAGGGAGGCTGCCTGGCTGCCTTCAGAGACTGACTTCCCCTGATCTGACACGTAGGAGGTAAGATTGTCATCACTTAGGCACAGCAGGTGGTGTCAAACTGAGGTAGGTGGCGTCACAAGCAACGGCAGGTGGCGTCGCAAGGAACGGTAGGTGGAGTCACAAGCAACGGTAGGTGGAGTCACAAGCAACGGCAGGTGGCGTCACAAGCTATGGCAGGTGGCGTCACAAGCAACGGTAGGTGGCGTCACAAGCTATGGCAGTGGGCGTCACAAGCAACGGTAGGTGGCGTCACAAGCTATGGCAGGTGGCGTCACAAGCTATGGCAGTGGGCGTCACAAGCAACGGTAGGTGGCGTCACAAGCAACGGTAGGTGGCGTCACAAGCTACGGCAGGTGGCGTCACAAGCTATGGCAGGGGGCGTCACAAGCAACGGCAGGTGGCGTCACTAGCTATGGCAGGTGGTGTCACAAACACTTGCTCTGCGCCTGTCCATTTCTTTCAATCTAAAAACATTAGTGCCAGCTTCGTATCATTCTTTGCCAACGATACAAAGATAAAAAAAAGATAGCCAGAGTGCAAGAGAAGGAAAATGCACTACTACAGTTTTCCAGTTGACAAGTTCAATGGTGATCTGGAATTTTTTGTTTTAATACCATTGAAAAAAGCTTCAAGAGACGACTGGAAACCTTAAAAAGGATCCAATAAGCAGAAACAGTGTTGAACATCAAATCTGAAAAAAAGTCTATATCTACACAAAGGTTACTACAAATAGGTACGTTCTCTCTCTCTCTCTCTCTCTCTCTCTCTCTCTCACGTGACCTTACAGCTCTAAGTTCCCCTTTCAACTCTATTCCTTACATCTGCTTCCCTTTACTCCCCTCCCCTTGCCTCACCTCCTGAAGCGATGCAGTAGAGAGTTAAAGCGTCTCCCTCCGTCAACGACCTCAGGACACCACCTTGAATGGGGCGACTGTTGGCGTCCAGCACTACCATCCGGGACGGCACCACTGTGGAGGGAAGATTGTGGTTAGGGACACCACTGTAGAGGGAAGATTGTGGTTAGGGACACCACTGTAGAGGGAAGACTGTGGTTAGGGACACCACTGTAGAGGGAAGATTGTGGTTAGGGACACCACTGTAGAGGGAAGACTGTGGTTAGGGACACCACTGTAGAGGGAAGACTGTGGTTAGGGACACCACTGTAGAGGGAAGATTGTGGTTAGGGACACCACTGTAGAGGGAAGACTGTGGTTAGGGACACCACTGTAGAGGGAAGATTGTGGTTAGGGACACCACTGTACACCACTGTAGAGGGAAGACTGTGGTTAGGGACACCACTGTAGAGGGAAGATTGTGGTTAGGGACACCACTGTAGAGGGAAGATTGTGGTTAGGGACACCACTGTAGAGGGAGGACTGTGGTTAAGGACACCACTGTAGATGGAAGATTGTGGTTAGGGACACCACTGTAGAGGGAAGACTGTGGTTAAGGACACCACTGTAGAGGGAAGATTGTGGTTAGGGACACCACTGTAGAGGGAAGACTGTGGTTAAGGACACCACTGTAGAGGGAAGATTGTGGTTTAGGGACACCACTGTAGCGGGAAGATTGTGGTTTAGGGACACCACTGTGGAGCAAAGATTGTGGTCAGAGGCACCACTTTTTTTTTTATTCACCGGTATTCTCCCGGCCCGGGTCTTTTCCAAGTAGTACCACTGTGGAGAGATGGTGTGAGAGAGAGAGAGAGAGAGAGAGAGAGAGAGAGAGAGAGAGAGAGAGAGAGAGAGAGAGAGAGAGAGAGAGAGAGAGAGAGAGAGAGATAGAGAGTCAACTTATGGCTGCTGTACCACCTGACAGCTGCTCACTCATCTTAGCAAAGATCTTCAACATCCTCAATTAATTTTCCTTACTCAACTTTACCGCCCTCATTTATATGCTTGGCAAGAGCCTCTCACTGCTCTGTCTTTCTGCCTGCTTCTGTCAGTCTGTTTCTGTCTGTGTCTGTCTGCCTGCCTGCATTTTTATGTCTGTATTACGTAGTTCCAAAGTTAATATCACGACTAAGAAGGGTTAATATAAAGAATAAAAAGACAATACCGTGACTGGAACAATACACAGATAACCCGCACTTGGACCATTAACTA
>NC_091371.1:6561639-6564139 GCF_038502225.1 Cherax quadricarinatus | reverse complement strand
TGCCTGCTTCTCGGTTCAGTCAGGAACCTGGAGATGCAGGCAGCTGCCTGCTTCTCGGTTCAGTCAGGAACCTGGAGATGCAGGCAGCTGCCTGCTTCTCGGTTCAGTCAGGAACCTGGAGATGCAGGCAGCTGCCTGCTTCTCGGTTCAGTCAGGAACCTGGAGATGCAGGCAGCTGCCTGCTTCTCGGTTCAGTCAGGAACCTGGAGATGCAGGCAGCTGCCTGCTTCTCGGTTCAGTCAGGAACCTGGAGATGCAGGCAGCTGCCTGCTTCTCGGTTCAGTCAGGAACCTGGAGATGCAGGCAGCTGCCTGCTTCTCGGTTCAGTCAGGAACCTGGAGATGCAGGCAGCTGCCTGCTTCTCGGTTCAGTCAGGAACCTCGAGATGCAGGCAGCTGCCTGCTTCTCGGCTCAGTACATGATCTTTAAGAAAAAAGTTTTGGCCTTGAATGAATCTTGCATTTTCTAATTGCATGCTATCAGCTGAGATATAATGTTGATGATGCTAGGTGTGTGGTGTGTGTGTGGTGGTGGTGGTGTGTGTGGTGGTGTGTGTGTGGTGTGTGTGTGGTGTGTGTGGTGGTGGTGGTGGTGGTGGTGTGTGTGGTGGTGTGTGTGTGGTGTGTGTGTGGTGTGTGTGTGGTGGTGGTGGTGGTGGTGTGTGTGGTGGTGTGTGTGGTGGTGTGTGTGTGGTGTGTGTGGTGGTGTGTGTGGTGGTGTGTGTGTGGTGTGTGTGGTGGTGTGTGTTGTGGTGTGTGTGTGGTGTGTGTGGTGGTGTGTGTGGTGGTGTGTGTGTGTGTGGTGGTTGTGTGTGTGGTGGTGTGTGTGTGTGTGGTGTGTGTGTGTGTGGTGGTTGTGTGTGTGGTGGTGTGGTGGTGTGTGTGGTGGTGTGTGTGTGTGTGGTGGTTGTGTGTGTGGTGGTTGTGTGTGTGGTGGTGTGTGTGTGTGGTGGTGTGTGTGTGGTGGTGTGTGTGGTGGTGTGTGTGGTGGTGTGTGTGGTGGTGTGTGTGGTGGTGTGTGTGGTGGTGTGTGTGGTGGTGTGTGTGTGGTGGTGTGTGTGGTGGTGTGTGTGGTGGTGTGTGTGGTGTGTGTGGTGTGTGTGGTGGTGTGTGTGGTGGTGTGTGTGTGTGTGTGTGTGTGTGTGTGTGTGTGTGTGTGTGTGTGTGTGTGTGTACTCGCCTATTTGTGGTTGCAGGGGTCGAGTAATAGCGCCTGGCCCCGCCTCTTCACTGATTGCTACTAGGTCCTCTCTCTCCCTGCTCCATGAGCTTTATCATACCTTGCCTTAAAACTATGTATGGTTCCCGCCTCCACTACTTCACTTTCTAGGCTATTCCACGGCTTGACTACTCTATGACTGAAGAAATACTTCCTAACATCCCTTTGATTCATCTGAGTCTTCAACTTCCAATTGTGACCTCTTGTGTCTGTGTCCCATCTCTGGAACATCCTGTCTTTGTCCACCTCGTCTATTCCGCGCAGTATTTTATTTGTCGTTATCATGTCTCCCCTGACCCTCCTGGCCTCCAGTGTCGTCAGGCTGATTTCCTTCAACCTTTCTTCGTAGGACAATCCCCGTAGCTCTGGGACTAGTCTTGTTGCAAACCTTTGCACTTTCTCTAATTTCTTGACGTGCTTGACTAGGTGTGGATTCCAAACTGGTGCTGCATACTCCAGTATGGGCCTGACGTAAATGGTATACAGAGTCTTGAACGAATCCTTACTGAGGTATCGGAACGCTATCCGTAGGTTTGCCAGGCGCCCGTATGCTGCAGCAGTTATCTGATTGATGTGCGCCTCAGGAGATATGCTCGGTGTTATACTCACCCCCAGATCTTTTTCCTTGAGTGAGGTTTGCAGACTTTGGCCATCTTAACTATATTGTGTCTGCGGTCTTCTTTGCCCTTCCCCAATCTTCATGACTTTGCATTTGGCAGGGTTACACTCAAGGAGCCAGTTGCTGGACCAGGCTTGTAGCCTGTCCAGGTCTCTTTGTAGTCCTGCCTGATCCTCATCCGATTTGATTCTTCTCGTTAACTTCACATCGTCCGCAAACAAGGACACTTCTGAGTCTATCCCTTCCGTTATGTCATTCCCATATACCAAGAACAGCACAGGTCCTAGGACTGACCCCTGTGGAGCCCCGCTTGTCACAGGCGCCCACTCTGACACCTCGTCACGTACCATGACTCGTTGTTGAATCCCTGTCAGGTATTCTCTGATCCATTGCAGTGCCTTTCCTGTTATGTGTGCCTGATCCTCTAGCTTTTGCAGTAACCTCTTGTGAGGAACTGTGTCGAAGGCCTTCTTGCAGTCCAAAAAAATGCAGTCGATCCACCCCTCTCTCTCTTGTCTTACTTCTGTCACCTTGTCATAAAACTCTAGTAGGTTTGTGACACAGGATTTTCCCTCCCTGAAACCATGATGGTTGTCAATTATACACTTGTTTCTTTCGAGGTGCTCCACCACTCTCCTGATGATCTCCATGACCTTGCATACT
>NC_091371.1:6551639-6556639 GCF_038502225.1 Cherax quadricarinatus | reverse complement strand
CAATACCCATGGGGAGATGTTATCTGGCCCCATTGCCTTTGAGGTATCTAGCTCACTCAGAAGCCTCTTCACTTCTTCCTCGGTTGTGTGCACTGTGTCCAGCACTTGGTGGTGTGCCCCACCTCTCCGTCTTTCTGGAGTCCCTTCTGTCTCCTCTGTGAACACTTCTTTGAATCTCTTGTTGAGTTCTTCACATACTTCCCGGTCATTTCCTGTTGTCTCTCCTCCTTCCTTCCTTAGCCTGATTACCTGGTCCTTGACTGTTGTTTTCCTCCTGATGTGGCTGTACAACAGTTTCGGGTCAGATTTGGCTTTCGCTGCTATGTCATTTTCATATTGTCTTTGGGCCTCCCTTCTTATCTGTGCATATTCATTTCTGGCTCTACGACTGTTCTCCTTATTCTCCTGGGTCCTTTGCCTTCTATATTTCTTCCATTCCCTAGCACACTTGGTTTTTGCCTTCCTGCACCTTTGGGTAAACCATGGGCTCATCCTGGCTTTTTCATTACTCCTGTTACCCTTGGGTACAAACCTCTCCTCAGCCTCCTTGCATTTTATTGCTACATATTCCATCATCTCATTAACTGGTTTCCCTGCCAGTTCTCTGTCCCACTGAACCCCGTTCAGGTAGTTCCTCATTCCTGTGTAGTCCCCTTTCTTGTAGTTTGGCTTCATTCGTCCTGGCCTTCCTGCTTCTCCCTCCACTTGTAGCTCTACTGTGTATTCGAAGCTTACAACCACATGGTCACTGGCCCCAAGGGGTCTTTCATATGTGATGTCCTCGATATCTGCACTACTGAAGGTGAATACTAAGTCCAGCCTTGCTGGTTCATCCTCTCCTCTCTCTCTTGTAGTGTCCCTTACGTGTTGGTACATGAAGTTCTCCAGTACCACCTCCATCATCTTAGCCCTCCAAGTATCTTGGCCCCCATGTGGGTCCAAGTTCTCCCAATCTATCTCCTTGTGGTTAAAGTCACCCATGATCAGGAGCTTTGCCCTGCATGCATGAGCTCTTCTGGCCACTCTAGCCAGTGTGTCAACCATCGCTCTATTGCTCTCGTCGTACTCTTGCCTTGGCCTCCTGCTGTTCTGTGGTGGTGGTGGTGGTGGTGGTTTTGTGTGTGTGTGTGTGTGTGTGTGTGTGTGTGTGTGTGTCTGTGTGTGTGTGTGTGTGTGTGTGTGTGTGTGTGTGTGTGTGTGTGTGTGTGTGGTGTTGTGTGTGTGTGTGTGGTCGTGTTGTGTGTGTGTGTGTGTGTGGTGTTGTGTGTGTGTGTGTGTGGTGTTGTGTGTGTGTGTGTGGTGGTGGTGTTGTGTGTGTGGTGGTGGTGGTGTGTGTGTGTGTGGTGGTGGTGGTGGTGTTGTGTGTGTGTGGTGGTGGTGGTGGTCTTGTGTGTGTGTGTGTGTGTGTGTGTGTGTGTGTGTGTGTGTGTGTGTGTGTGTGTGTGTGTGTGGTGGTGGTGTTGTGTGTGTGTGGTGGTGATGGTGGTGGTGGTGGTGGTGGTATTGTGTGTGTGTGTGTGTGTGTGTGTGTGTGTGTGTGTGTGTGTGTGTGTGTGTGTGTGTGTGTGTGTGTGTGTGTCTGTGTGTGTGTGTGTGTGTGTGTGTGTGTGTGTGTGTGTGTGTGTGTGTGTGTGGTGTTGTGTGTGTGGTGGTGGTGGTGGTGGTGTTGTGTGTGAGGTGGTGGTGGTGGTGGTGGTGGTGGTGGCGGCGGTTGTGTGTGTGTGTGTGTGTGTGTGTACTCACCTATTTGTGGTTGCAGGGGTCGAGTCCTAGCTCCTGGCCCCGCCTCTTCACCGGTTGCTACTAGACCCTCTCTCTCCCCGCTCCATGAGCTTTATCAAACCTCGTCTTAAAACTGTGTATGGTTCCTGCCTCCACTACGTCATTTTCGAGGCTATTCCACTGCCTTACAACTCTATGACTGAAGAAATACTTCCTACTATCTCTCTGACTCATTTGTGTCTTCAACTTCCAATTGTGGCCTCTTGTTTCTGTGTCCCCTCCCTGGAACATCCTGTCCTTGTCCACCTTGTCTATTCCACGCAGTATTTTATATGTCGTTATCATGTCTCCCCTGACCCTCCTGTCCTCCAGTGTCGTCAGGCCGATTTCCCTTAATCTTTCTTCATAGGACATTCCCCTTAGCTCTGGAACTAACCTTGTTGCAAACCTTTGTACTTTCTCTAGTTTCTTGACGTGCTTTATCAAGTGCGGGTTCCAAACAGGTGCTGCATACTCCAGTATGGGCCTGACATACACGGTGTACAGTGTCTTGAATGATTCCTTACTAAGGTGTCGGAATGCTGTTCTCAGGTTTGCCAGGCGCCCATATGCTGCAGCAGTTATCTGATTGATGTGTGCTTCCGGAGACATGCTCGGTGTTATACTCACCCCAAGATCTTTCTCCTTGAGTGAGGTTTGCAGTCTTTGGCCACCTAGCCTATACTCTGTCTGTGGTCTTCTGTGCCCTTCCCCTATCTTCATGACTTTGCATTTGGCAAGATTAAATTCGAGAAGCCATTTGCTGGACCAGGTGTCCAGTCTGTCCAGGTCTCTTTGAAGTCCTGCCTGGTCCTCATCAGATTTAATTCTCCTCATTAACTTCACATCATCTGCAAACAGGGACACTTCTGAGTCTAACCCTTCCGTCATGTCGTTCACATATACCAAAAATAGCACTGGTCCTAGGACCGACCCCTGTGGGACCCCGCTCGTCACAGGTGCCCACTGTGATACATCATTACGTACCATGACTCGTTGTTGCCTCCCTGTCAGGTATTCTCTGATCCATTGCAGTGCCCTTCCTGTTATATGCGCCTGATGCTCTAGCTTCTGCACTAATCTCTTGTGAGGAACTGTGTCAAAGGCCTTCTTGCAGTCCAAGAAGATGCAATCAACCCACCCCTCTCTCTCTTGTCTTACTTCTGTTATTTTATCATAAAACTCCAGAAGGTTTGTGACACAGGATTTGCCTTCCGTGAATCCGTGCTGGTTGGCATTTATACTCCTGTTCCGTTCCAGGTGCTCCACCACTCTCCTCCTGATAATCTTCTCCATAATTTTGCATACTATACACGTCAATGACACAGGTCTATAGTTTAGTGCCTCTTTTCTGTCTCCTTTTTTGAAAATGGGAACTACATTTGCTGTCTTCCATACCTCAGGTAGTTGCCCAGTTTCCAGGGATGTGTTGAAGATTGTGGTAAGTGGTACGCACAACATATCTGCTCCCTCTCTAAGGACCCATGGAGAGATGTTGTCCGGTCCCATTGCCTTTGAGGTATCGATGTCCCTTAGCAGTTTCTTCACCTCCTCCTCATCTGTATGTATGTCGTCCAACACTTGTTGGTGTATTCCTTGTTGGTGTCCCCATCTGGTCTGTCCCCCCAGAGTCCTTCCTGTCTCTACTGTAAATACTTCCTTAAATCTCGTGTTGAGCTCCTCACATACCTCTTGATCGTTTCTTGTGAGTTCCCCACCTTCTTTCCTCAGCCTTATCACCTGGTCCTTGACTGTTGTCTTCTTCCTAATGTGGCTATACAGCAGTTTCGGGTCAGATTTGACTTTCGATGCTATGTCGTTTTCATACTGTCTCTGGGCCTCCCTCCTTATCTGCGCATACTCGTTTCTGGCTCTTCTACTAATCTCCTTGTTTTCCTGGGTCCTATGCCTCCTGTACCTTTTCCATTCTCTGTTGCACTTAGCTTTTGCCTCCCTACACCTTCGGGTAAACCAAGGACTCGTCTTGGTCTTCCTATTATTTCTGTTTCCCTTGGGAACGAAACTTTCCTCTGCCTCCTTGCACTTTGTTGCCACATATTCCATCATCTCGTTTACTGATTTTCCTACCATTTCTCTGTCCCACTGAACCTCCTGCAGGAAGTTTCTCATACCTGTGTAGTCCCCCCTTTTATAGTTTGGCCTGTCCCCTTCAGTTCCTGTTACCTTCTCCACTTGTAACTCTACTATATAGTCAAAACTCAGAACCACATGATCGCTAGCTCCAAGGGGCCTCTCGTAAGTGATGTCCTCGATGTCTGAACTGCTCAGGGTGAACACAAGATCCAGTCTTGCTGGCTCATCCTCCCCTCTCTCTCTGGTTGTGTCCCTGACATGTTGATGCATGAGGTTTTCAAGTACCACATCCATCATCTTTGCTCTCCATGTTTCGGGACCCCCATGTGGCTCCAGGTTTTCCCAGTCGATCTCCCTGTGGTTGAAATCGCCCATTACCAGTAACTTTGCTCTGCTCGAGTGAGCTCTTCTTGCCACCTCAGCCAGCGTGTCCACCATCACCCTGTTGTTTTCTTCGTACTCCTCTCTTGGCCTCCTGCAGTTCTGTGGTGGGTTATACATCACTCCAATGACTACTTTATGTTCTCCGGACTGAATTGTACCTACAATGTAGTCTCTTTCTCCAATCATGTCCATGCCTTCCATTTCCTCAAATTCCCATTGGTGTTTTATGAGCAGTGCAACCCCTCCTCCCCCTCTACTCCTTCTATCTTTCCTCAGGATCTGATATCCTGTTGGGAAGATTGTGTCTGTTATTATCTCAGCGAGTTTTGTTTCTGTGACTGCTATGATGTCTGGGGATTTTTCACTGATTCTTTCATTCCACTCCTCATGTTTATTCATTATTCCATCCGCATTTGTGTACCAAACCTTTAGTTTCTTTTCTATCATTGTGGTCATGCAAGTATATTGGGGTTGTGTGTGTGTGTGTGTGTGTGTGTGTGTGTGTGTGTGTGTGTGTGTGTGTGTGTGTGTGTGTGTGTGTGTGTGTGTGTGTGTGTGGTGGTGGTGTTGTGTGTGTGAAGTGGTGGTGGTGGTGTGTGTGTGTGTGTGTGTGTGTGTGTGTGTGTGTGTGTGTGTGTGATGGTGGTGGTGTGTGTGTGTGTGGTGGTGGTGGTGTGTGTGTGTGGTGGTGGTGTGTGTGTGTGTGGTGGTGGTGGTGTTGTGTGTGTGTGTGGTGGTGTTGGTGTGTGTGTGAGGTGGTG
>NC_091371.1:6464139-6546639 GCF_038502225.1 Cherax quadricarinatus | reverse complement strand
TGGTGTTGTGTAGTGGTGGTGTTGTGTAGTGGTGGTATTGTGTAGTGGTGTTGTGTAGTGGTGGTGTTGTGTAGTGGTGGTGCTGTGTAGTGGTGGTGTTGTGTAGTGGTGGTGTTGTGTAGTGGTGGTGTTGTGTAGTGGTGGTATTGTGTAGTGGTGGTGTTGTGTAGTGGTGGTGTTGTGTAGTGGTGGTGTTGTGTAGTGGTGGTGTTGTGTAGTGGTGGTGTTGTGTAGTGGTGGTGTTGTGTAGTGGTGGTGTTGTGTAGTGGTGGTGTTGTGTAGTGGTGGTGTAGTGTAGTGGTGGTGTTGTGTAGTGGTGGTGTAGTGTAGTGGTGGTGTTGTGTAGTGGTGGTGTAGTGTAGTGGTGGTGTTGTGTAGTGGTGTTGTGTAGTGGTGGTATTGTGTAGTGGTGTTGTGTAGTGGTGTTGTGTAGTGGTGGTGTTGTGTAGTGGTGGTGTTTTGTAGTGGTGGTGTTGTGTAGTGGTGGTGTGTAGTGGTGGTGCTGTGTATTGGTGGTGTTGTGTAGTGGTGGTGTTGTGTAGTGGTGGTGTTGTGTAGTGGTGTTGTGTAGTGGTGGTGTTGTGTAGTGGTGGTGTTGTGTAGTGGTGGTGTTGTGTAGTGGTGGTGTTGTGTAGTGGTGGTGTTGTGTAGTGGTGTTGTGTAGTGGTGGTGTTGTGTAGTGGTGTTGTGTAGTGGTGTTGTGTAGTGGTGGTGTTGTGTAGTGGTGTTGTGTAGTGGTGGTGTTGTGTAGTGGTGGTGTTGTGTAGTGGTGGTGTTGTGTAGTGGTGGTGTTGTGTAGTGGTGGTGTTGTGTAGTCGTGGTGTGTTGTGTAGTGGTGGTGTTGTGTAGTGGTGGTGTTGAGTAGTGGTGCTGTGTAGTGTAGTGGTGGTGTTGTGTAGTGGTGGTGTTGTGTAGTGGTGGTGTTGTGTAGTGGTGGTGTTGTGTAGTGGTGGTGTTGTGTAGTGGTGGTGTTGTGTAGTGGTGGTGTTGTGTAGTGGTGGTATTGTGTAGTGGTGGTATTGTGTAGTGGTGTTGTGTAGTTGTGGTGTTGTGTAGTAGTGGTGTTGTGTAGTGGTGGTGTTGTGTAGTGGTGGTGTTGTGTAGTGGTGGTGTTGTGTAGTGGAGGTATGTAGTGGTAGTGTTGTGTAGTGGAGGTATGTAGTGGTAGTGTTGTGTAGTGGAGGTATGTAGTGGTAGTGTTGTGTAGTGGAGGTATGTAGTGGTAGTGTTGTGTAGTGGAGGTATGTAGTGGTGGTGTTGTGTAGTGGTGGTGTTGTGTAGTGGTGGTATGTAGTGGTGGTGTTGTGTAGTGGTGGTGTTGTGTAGTGGTGGTGTTGTGTAGTGGTGGTGTTGTGTAGTGGTGGTGTTGTGTAGTGGTGGTGTTGTGTAGTGTTGTGTAGTGGTGTTGTGTAGTGGTGTTGTGTAGTGGTGGTGTAGTGTAGTGGTGGTGTTGTGTAGTGGTGTAGTGTAGTGGTGGTGTGTAGTGGTGGTGTTGTGTAGTGGTGGTGTTGTGTAGTAGTGGTGTTGTGTAGTGGTGGTGTGTAGTGGTGGTGTAGTGTAGTGGTGGTGTTGTGTAGTGGTGGTGTTGTGTAGTGGTGGTGTTGTGTAGTGGTGGTGTTGTGTAGTGGTGTTGTGTAGTGGTGGTGTGTAGTGGTGTAGTGGTGTTGTGTAGTGGTGGTGTTGTGTAGTAGTGGTTTGTGGTGGTGGTGGTGTTGTTGTGTAGTAGTGGTATGTGGTGGTGTTGTGTAGTAGTGGTATGTGGTGTTGTTGTGTAGTAGTGGTATGTGGTGTTGTTGTGTAGTAGTGGTATGTGGTGGTGGTGGTGTTGTGTAGTAGTGGTATGTGGTGGTGGTGGTGTTGTTGTGTAGTAGTGGTATGTGGTGGTGTTGTGTAGTGGTGGTGTTGTGTAGTGGTGGTGTTGTGTAGTGGTGTTGTGTAGTGGTGTTGTGTAGTGGTGGTGTTGTGTAGTTGTGTTGTGTAGTGGTGGTGTTGTGTAGTTGTGTTGTGTAGTGGTGGTGTTGAGTAGTGGTGGTATTGTGTAGTGGTGTTGTGTAGTGGTTGTGTTGTGTAGTGGTGTTGTGTAGTGGTGGTGTTGTGTAGTGGTGTTGTGTAGTGGTGGTGTTGTGTAGTGGTGGTGTAGTGTAGTGGTGGTGTAGTGTAGTGGTGGTGTTGTGTAGTGGTGGTGTTGTGTAGTGTAGTGTAGTGGTGGTGTTGTGTAGTGGTGGTGTAGTGTAGTAGTGGTGGTGTAGTGGTGGTGTAGTGTAGTGGTGTCGTGTGGTGGTGTTGGTGTGTAGTGGTGGTGTGGTGTAGTGGTGGTGGTGTGGTGTAGTGGTGGTGGTGTGGTGTAGTGGTGGTGTGGTGTAGTGGTGGTGTGGTGTAGTGGTGGTGTGGTGTAGTGGTGGTGTGGTGTAGTGGTGGTGTGGTGTAGTGGTGGTGGTAGTGTAGTGGTGGTGGTAGTGTAGTGGTGGTGTAGTGTAGTGGTGTAGTGTAGTGGTGTAGTGTAGTGGTGGTGTAGTGTAGTGGTGTAGTGTAGTGGTGGTGTTGTGTAGTGGTGGTGTAGTGTAGTAGTGGTGTTGTGTAGTGGTGGTGTAGTGTAGTAGTGGTGTTGTGTAGTGGCGGTGTTGTGTAGTGGTGGTGCTGTGTAGTGGTGGTGCTGTGTAGTGGTGGTGCTGTGTAGTGGTGGTGTAGTGTAGTGGTGGTGTTGTGTAGTGGTGGTGTAGTGTAGTGGTGTCATCCACATGGACCTACACTATATACACATCTCACAGCTCTGCAGCACAAAGAATAAATCCAACATATGAAAGATATTGAACAATTAATTATTTATGCAAAACAGAAGAGCTTGTTGTAGACATCAATGCTAATTTACTCTCTCTTCCTCTTGGCTATCCACCAAATTTCATCAACTTTCTCTACTCTTATTCTATAAAGAAAATTTTCCATCTTAAATTCGTTTCTCCAGTTAACACTCTTCGTACTTGCTTTACCTATATTTCTAATTCGCAAAATTCCATTTACCTCCCTCGTTATTCTCCGATCATGTTTATGTTTGGTCTAATACACACCGTAGCACTGCAGTAACACCTAACACCCTAAACCACTCATCACCTCTGATGAGTCTCGAGGGTTTTTCTACTCTCGGAGGCTGACAATGAGCCAGGCTCGTCTGGTCCTTGCCTGTTCAACCAAGCTGTTGCTGTTGATGGCCCGCTGGCCCATATATCCATCACAACCTGGTTGATGTGGCACCTACTGAAGATACTTGTCTAGTTTCCTCTTGAAGACTTCTACACTTGTCCCAGCAGTGTTTCTGATATCTTCTGCTAAGATGCTGAATAATCTAGGACCACAAATGTTGATACAGTGTTCTCTTATTATGCTCACGGCACCCCTGCTCTTCACTGGGTTTATCTTGCACTTCCTCGCATCTCTTGCTCCACCACACAACACTCCCAACTCCCGACACTCCATCATACAACACCGTCCAGTATAAACGAACTTCCATCACTCAATATTCTCCACACCACAACAACCACACAAAAATCACAACACACCACCTCCATTAGACAATTCCACCCATACAAAACCCTAACATCACCACCGCACAACACCCTAAACCACCACCATCACCACCACCAAACCATATTAGCATTGATATTGAATAATTTCACCGAGAGGGAAATATTCCCAGGATATAATTATTGCTAATTACATTACTAATAACTTCGTTATTTCAATACGAATTAAAACATGAGACGACACAAAATATTGATTTTTAACTGTGAGGAATTACGTCTCTGACTGCTCTCTAAGGTGACCTGAAATAAGCACATAACTGATTCGACCCAGCCCGTGACACTTGTGTTAATTTATAATTTATTATTTACAAAATCGAAATCGACAATCGAAAGACAACGAGTTCAAATCCCGGGTAAGGCGAGACGTACAGACAAGTCTTCTTCCAGTCGCGGCGTCTCCCACTAACCTATGATACCTTGTATAGATATAATACTAATTTATTCCTTACATCTGGGTACAGGTACATAGGTACCAGGATATAATTACAGAAGTACCTGAGTGCAGGTACATAGGTACCAGGATATAATTACAGAAGTACCTGAGTGCAGGTACATAGGTACCAGGATATAATTACAGAAGTACCTGAGTGCAGGTACATAGGTACCAGGATATAATTACAGAAGTACCTGAGTGCAGGTACATAGGTACCAGGATATAATTACAGAAGTACCTGAGTGCAGGTACATAGGTACCAGGATATAATTACAGAAGTACCTGAGTGCAGGTACATAGGTACCAGGATATAATTACAGAAGTACCTGAGTGCAGGTACATAGGTACCAGGATATAATTACAGAAGTACCTGAGTGCAGGTACATAGGTACCAGGATATAATTACAGAAGTACCTGAGTGCAGGTATATAGGTACCAGGATATAATTACAGAAGTACCTGAGTGCAGGTACATAGGTACCAGGATATAATTACAGAAGTACCTGAGTGCAGGTACATAGGTACCAGGATATAATTACAGAAGTACCTGAGTGCAGGTACATAGGTACCAGGATATAATTACAGAAGTACCTGAGTGCAGGTACATAGGTACCAGGATATAATTACAGAAGTACCTGAGTGCAGGTACATAGGTACCAGGATATAATTACAGAAGTACCTGAGTGCAGGTACATAGGTACCAGGATATAATTACAGAAGTACCTGAGTGCAGGTACATAGGTAACTGGATGTTAGTAGATTACTGTTGGTTATTTCTCGAAATATTCAGTTTTTCTTTCTTATCAGAGTGCTAATCGCGCTCAGAGTGTGAGTGCGTGTGTGAGAGTGAGTGTAAGAGTGTGTGTGTGTGTGTGTGTGTGTGTGTGTGTGTGTGTGTGTGTGTGTGTGTGTGTGTGTGTGTGTGAGAGAGAGAGAGAGAGAGAGAGAGAGAGAGAGAGAGAGAGAGAGAGAGAGAGAGAGAGAGAGAGAGAGAGAGAGAGAGAGAGAGAAATCACAATGAAAAGCATAAATGTAAATATTAAAGCACGGTGAAGCCTCAAGAACACTTTTAAGATGCGCACAGTTAGTCTGCTCTGTTATTTCACCAACATTTTTCATATTTACATCATGCATTTTTATCGGTCTCTTCTTCGAGTTACCAAAGGTCTCAGGACCAAAACTCGTCCGATAAAAATGTCTTAGTGTTTGTATTTTGTGTGTTTTCCAACAACCTGTTTGCATCACATACCACTGTTACTAAATCATGGAACGGGTGGGGTTTGAACTCATGGCGAGCGAGTTCTGAAACACGTAGGCCAGTGAAATATACCTAGTTGTATGAATATATGTGTATAAACAGATGACTAAACACCTACTGCACTAGAGCGCCTCATATACGCGTCGAAGTGAAGAGTTTACATGCAGAATACACGTGTTGCCTCGTCCAGCTGTGTGCTGAGGGAGGGTACACCACGACCCAGTGTACCAGTATGTTAAGCGACAGAGATGTAAACAAAACCAGTGTGTGTTTGACATAAATAATGTAGAGAGAGGTGAATAATTAATTTGAATACTACAAAATAGAAGCCTCAGGCCTCAGAGCATCGCATTTAAGCTGTACAAATTTTTATCCTGGAGAAGATGTAGGATTAATGCACCTGTACGGCAGTAGTGTTGTAGGTAGTGAGGTAGAGTTGTAACTACAGCTGTAGTGTTGTAGGTAGTGAGGTAGAGTTGTAACTAGAGCTGTAGTGTTGTAAGTAGTGAGGTAGAGTTGTAACTAGAGCTGTAGTGTTGTAGGTAGTGAGGTAGAGTTGTAACTAGAGCTGTAGTGTTGTAGGTAGTGAGGTAGAGTTGTAACTAGAGCTGTAGTGTTGTAGGTAGTGAGGTAGAGTTGTAACTAGAGGTGTAGTGTTGTAGGTAGTGAGGTAGAGTTGTAACTAGAGGTGTAGTGTTGTAGGTAGTGAGGTAGAGTTGTAACTAGAGGTGTAGTGTTGTAGGTAGTGAGGTAGAGTTGTAACTAGAGGTGTAGTGTTGTAGGTAGTGAGGTAGAGTTGTAACTAGAGGTGTAGTGTTGTAGGTAGTGAGGTAGAGTTGTAACTAGAGCTGTAGTGTTGTAGGTAGTGAGGTAGAGTTGTAACTAGAGCTGTAGTGTTGTAGGTAGTGAGGGAGAGTTGTAACTAGAACTGTAGTGTTGTAGGTAGTGAGGTAGAGTTGTAACTAGAGCTGTAGTGTTGTAGGTAGTGAGGTAGAGTTGTAACTAGAGCTGTAGTGTTGTAGGTAGTGAGGGAGAGTTGTAACTAGAACTGTAGTGTTGTAGGTAGTGAGGTAGAGTTGTAACTAGAGCTGTAGTGTTGTAGGTAGTGAGGTAGAGTTGTAACTAGAGCTGTAGTGTTGTAGGTAGTGAGGGAGAGTTGTAACTAGAACTGTAGTGTTGTAGGTAGTGAGGTAGAGTTGTAACTAGAGCTGTAGTGTTGTAGGTAGTGAGGTAGAGTTGTAACTAGAGCTGTAGTGTTGTAGGTAGTGAGGTAGAGTTGTAACTAGAGCTGTAGTGTTGTAGGTAGTGAGGTAGAGTTGTAACTAGAGCTGTAGTGTTGTAGGGAGAGTTGTAGCTAAATACACTAGTAAATAGCGTCCCGGACTCGAGTATTTTTGTGTAGCTTAACAGCAGGTTAGACAGGTGTGTGTCTGTGTGGGTGTGGATGGGTGCTAGCGGCACCTGTCTAGCTAGTGCCAACCACCACCCAGGCAGGTGCTGCCATCCAGTCATACGAGCATGAAACTGTATCCTGTTAAGTTTTACACTCTGGCGGGAGTGTATTTCCTGGTACTTCAAGAGCATGCAACAGTGCAGATAGATCTTGCAAATGTCTGACATTCACCATGCACTTGTTACTGCTTTCTGTAATAATTATTCTCCCCTTCCTTGGAGCAAACGTAAGTTTCTCTAATTCCCCAACCGTTATATGTTCCCAACGGGTTTAGTACGTCATGAAAATTAAAAAAATAATATATAATTATTCATTTCTGTGTGTTTAACAGCAGTGTCAATTTCTCTAATATTCACGTTTTTCCAGTACAACACCCATCCATCCCACACACTCCACCCACGGTAGCACCCACTTCACCCACGGTAGCACCCGCTTCACCCACGGTAGCACCCACTTCACCCATTTTGGCACCCACTCCCCCACGTGGTACCCCCTCCACAGAGCCAAGCTAATAGGATGGGTGCCACTCAGATGCCAAGATATTGTACGTCCAACAATGCCAGGGTAAGAAAGTGTCAGTCTGGAGAGGGATTCCACTGCCTTAACTGACGTGGCTCTCTCTGTTCTGCTGTCTCGTGGTCAGTAGTGGCTCACAGCCACCCCCGTGGTCAGTAGTGGCTCACAGCCACCCCCGTGATCAGTAGTGGCTCACAGCCACCTCCGTGGTCAGTAGTGGCGCTCAGCCACCCCGTGGTCAGTAGTGGCCCATAGCCACCCCGTGGTCAGTAGTGGCTCACAGCTACCCCGTGGTCATTAGTGGCTCACAGCTACCCCGTGGTCAGTAGTGGCTCACAGCCACCCCCATGGTCAGTAGTGGCTCACAGCTACCCCCATGGTCAGTAGTGGCTCACAGCCACCCCCGTGGTCAGTAGTGGCTCACAGCCACCCCCGTGGTCAGTAGTGGCTCACAGCCACCCCCGTGGTCAGTAGTGGCTCACAGCCACCCCCGTGGTCAGTAGTGGCGCTCAGCCACCCCGTGGTCAGTAGTGGCTCATAGCCACCCCGTGGTCAGTAGTGGCTCACAGCTACCCCGTGGTCATTAGTGGCTCACAGCTACCCCGTGGTCAGTAGTGGCTCACCGCCACCCCGTGGTCATTAGTGGCTTACAGCCACCCCGTGGTCAGTAGTGGCTCACAGCCACCCCGTGGTCAGTAGTGGCTCACAGCCACCCCGTGGTCAGTAGTGGCTCACAGCCACCCATGATAATATATACCTGGAAGGTGCTCGAGGGCTTAGTCCCAAATCTGCACACTGCCATAACAACATACTGGAGTGAGAGATATGGGAAGAAGTGTAAAATAAACCCAGTGAGGAGCAGGTGTGCGGTGGGGACAATAAGGGAACACTATATCAACATCCGGAGTCCCAGACTTTTCAACATCTTACCAGAAGATATCAGAAACACTGCTGGAACAAGTGTAGACGCCTTGAAGAGGAAATTAGACAAGTATCTTCACCAGGTGCCAGATCAACCAGGTTGTGATGGATATGTGGGGCAGTGGGCCTCCAGCAGCAACAGCCTGGTTGACCAGGCAAGCACCAGACGAGCCTGGCCCATGGCCGGGCTCAGAGAGTAGATATACTCTCGAAATTCTTCAAAGGTAAAGGCGACCAGTCACTTTTCCAGTTCATTGAAGACATATCTAATCTCCGTGTCGAACTGAAAACGCTAATGGTTAGCGAAACGTCTTCAAATAAAGATACCCAGGTGATGCATTTGTGTGTGTTTCTGAAACATTCGCTACAGTAGCCGTGTCTACATAAGAAGTGGTTTTGATAAAGAATAAAAAGGCACGATACCGTGACTGGAACAATACATAACTACCCCGCACATAGGAGAAACAGACTTCTGGCGACGTTTCAGTCCGACGTCTAACAACGGTAATCAGATTACGAAGTGATTTTCTCCGAGGTAATAGTGGCCGCGGCAGGCCCACCAAACGCTACAACACTGACAGAAAATTACAATGCGGGAGAATCAAGCAACTGAGGCAACAAAAGTAATTACCAGCTACGATAAAATTGCCTCTAATTATTTCGGTAATTTTTAAACCCGCACTGCTAATACACTAGAGACAATTGAAGAATTAGAGATTTTGAAGTGTTCACTCCCTCAGACTTGATAGTTGTTGTCCAGCTTTTATTAAGGCTGAGGGACTGAACACCTTAAAATTGCTTCACTTCTATCAAGGCTGAGGGACCAAACACCACAAACTCCCCGCGTATTGCCGAGTCTCCTAATCTTCGAAGTCCTGTTCACCTAGAAGTAGGTAGGTATGTAGGTATTAGTCGACTGTTTTAGCTGGCATTCTAGGGAGTGGTAGTATACCACAGATAAGGTTGAGCTTTGACACCAGCTTCGGCATAATAGCAGATATAAAAAAAAAAGACCTACCCAAATCGACCATTAACATCAGTAATCCTAATATTAACATTACCAGCTTAGATTTGCATTTTATTTTTCTTGCAAGAGACGTTCTTGTCAGGCTCTACTGGGGATGGGAACGGGGTAGTTACACAGCACTTAATATACTCAATTCGGTTCTGACTGACAGCAGAGATTTTCCTATACGAGAACACAAGGTTCTTCGACAACTGCCTAGTAGTCATCCTTTTTTTTCCACGAAATTAAGCTATTCGTCAGCAAGTGTCCAGGTACCTTGTACAAAAAATGAACCTGGGCATCAGTTCCATTGCCAGTCACAAAATATCAGCTTCGTTGACAGACCGTCATGAACATCCTAACATAAGTAGCCACGGTGCTTCGACCTGCTTGGCTTTTGTTTTCATGGATGTGTATAAACAGCTCAAGCATTAAGGATTTCCAAGAAAATACTCAAATTATACTTATAGATCGCATTCAGTCTATTAAAAAATGAAGATGATTTAGCAAGCTGTAGTTTCCTCGTCTCTTTTTTTAGCTGAATACAGCAAAGATCTGACACTGATGTTTGGAAAGTACAAAGTTATTGCACGTCCAGAGGTGCCGTCTCCAACACTCCTATATTTAATGAAATCGACAACTTGAAGGAAACAGGTATGAATGCATGCACTCAGGATATCCTCACTGACATTTTGGTCCTTGGAACTTGATCACTTCAGAGTGATAAAGGTCGAAGGACCGAAACGTCTTCAATAAAGTTGTGATAAGTGAATGCCTTCGCGTCCATTTCCCGCAGGAACATTTTTCTCATGTAACCAGTTTACCATTACTACAGTTAGATCCCTCCTACTAGAAGCTTCCACGGACAGTATCCTGCTGGGAGCACCACTGGACCACAAGACCACTAGCACAATCATCGAAGATTACTAGCACTAGTGTACTGACAAGATTACTAGTATTAGTGTATTGACAAGATTACTAGTGCTAATGTATTGACAAGAAAACACTGAACAAATATCATTCAGTTTTACAATCCTTGAGGATAAACTGAATGACACGAAGAGAATGACACATTCATACAAATAAAGACAATAGCTACTAGGGCTTAAACAGAGATTGTTTTATGGAATTATTAGACAGAATAGCATTATATTCGTGGGAAGAGAGTCATAAGAGTACATGTGAAAAAAAGAGGCAATAATATTTGATCCCTGGAAGAGGAGAGGGGCTTCGATTCCTTGGATTAAGTATACTTTACCAGCATCAAGGTACCTCTCCTTTCCTCGCCCTTTCAAGGGCTTAAATAATACGCTGAAAATGTAGGACTCAGATTTACTGGATAGACAACTCTCTGTCTATCCATTAAATCTGAGGGCTCTTGATCCAACTCACTTAGAGCTATCCCACAAATAAATGGACAGTCAGAGTGTTTTACTACAGCCTATCCGGTTACAAACGCTAGGCTATTAGCACTGATTCCAGACAAGAGTAGCTCCAATCCTTTAGATCAAGAGCCCTTCACCGACACCGGGAGTTTCAGCTAATACACACACACACACACACACACACACACACACACACACACACACACACACACACACACACAAAGCTCATGGTGCGGGGAGAGAGACCCAGTAGAGGCCAGTGAAGAGGCGGGGCCAGGAGCTATGAATCGACCCTTGCAACCACAACTAGGTGAGTACAACCAGGTGAATATACACACACACACGCTCAATAACCCACATGGAGACTAACTCAGGACAGTAATTAACTGATCTGTATATTTCGACCCCCCCCTTCTGGGATCCTCTGCTGAAGAGGATCCCAGAGAGGGGTCGAAATATTCAGACAAATTATTCCGCAATAAAAAATTTTCATTACACTTTAGTTATTCATTTATATATATATATATATAAATATATATATATATATATATATATATATATATATATATATTATTTTATTTTATTATCACACCGGCCGATTCCCACCAAGGCAGGGTGGCCCGAAAAAGAAAAACTTTCACCATCATTCACTCCATCACTGTCTTGCCAGAAGGGTGCTTTACACTACAGTTTTTAAACTGCAACATTAACACCCCTCCTTCAGAGTGCAGGCACTGTACTTCCCATCTCCAGGACTCAAGTCCGGCCTGCCGGTTTCCCTGAATCCCTTCATAAATGTTACTTTGCTCACACTCCAACAGCACGTCAAGTATTAAAAACCATTTGTCTCCATTCACTCCTATCAAACACGCTCACGCATGCCTGCTGGAAGTCCAAGCCCCTCGCACACAAAACCTCCTTTACCCCCTCCCTCCAACCCTTCCTAGGCCGACCCCTACCCCGCCTTCCTTCCACTACAGACTGATACACTCTTGAAGTCATTCTGTTTTGCTCCATTCTCTCTACATGTCCGAACCACCTCAACAACCCTTCCTCAGCCCTCTGGACAACAGTTTTGGTAATCCCGCACCTCCTCCTAACTTCCAAACTACGAATTCTCTGCATTATATTCACACCACACATTGCCCTCAGACATGACATCTCCACTGCCTCCAGCCTTCTCCTCGCTGCAACATTCATCACCCACGCTTCACACCCATATAAGAGCGTTGGTAAAACTATACTCTCATACATTCCCCTCTTTGCCTCCAAGGACAAAGTTCTTTGTCTCCACAGACTCCTAAGTGCACCACTCACTCTTTTTCCCTCATCAATTCTATGATTCACCTCATCTTTCATAGACCCATCCGCTGACACGTCCACTCCCAAATATCTGAATACGTTCACCTCCTCCATACTCTCTCCCTCCAATCTGATATTCAATCTTTCATCACCTAATCTTTTTGTTATCCTCATAACCTTACTCTTTCCTGTATTCACCTTTAATTTTCTTCTTTTGCACACCCTACCAAATTCATCCACCAATCTCTGCAACTTCTCTTCAGAATCTCCCAAGAGCACAGTGTCATCAGCAAAGAGCAGCTGTGACAACTCCCACTTTGTGTGTGATTCTTTATCTTTTAACTCCACGCCTCTTGCCAAGACCCTCGCATTTACTTCTCTTACAACCCCATCTATAAATATATTAAACAACCACGGTGACATCACACATCCTTGTCTAAGGCCTACTTTTACTGGGAAAAAATTTCCCTCTTTCCTACATACTCTAACTTGAGCCTCACTATCCTCGTAAAAACTCTTCACTGCTTTCAGTAACCTACCTCCTACACCATACACTTGCAACATCTGCCACATTGCCCCCCTATCCACCCTGTCATACGCCTTTTCCAAATCCATAAATGCCACAAAGACCTCTTTAGCCTTATCTAAATACTGTTCACTTATATGTTTCACTGTAAACACCTGGTCCACACACCCCCTACCTTTCCTAAAGCCTCCTTGTTCATCTGCTATCCTATTCTCCGTCTTACTCTTAATTCTTTCAATTATAACTCTATCATACACTTTACCAGGTACACTCAACAGACTTATCCCCCTATAATTTTTGCACTCTCTTTTATCCCCTTTGCCTTTATACAAAGGAACTATGCATGCTCTCTGCCAATCCCTAGGTACCTTACCCTCTTCCATACATTTATTAAATAATTGCACCAACCCCTCCAAAACTATATCCCCACCTGCTTTTAACATTTCTATCTTTATCCCATCAATCCCGGCTGCCTTACCCCCTTTCATTTTACCTACTGCCTCACGAACTTCCCCCACACTCACAACTGGCTCTTCCTCACTCCTACAAGATGTTATTCCTCCTTGCCCTATACACGAAATCACAGCTTCCCTATCTTCATCAACATTTAACAATTCCTCAAAATATTCCTTCCATCTTCCCAATACCTCTAACTCTCCATTTAATAACTCTCCTCTCCTATTTTTAACTGACAAATCCATTTGTTCTCTAGGCTTTCTTAACTTGTTAATCTCACTCCAAAACTTTTTCTTATTTTCAACAAAATTTGTTGATAACATCTCACCCACTCTCTCATTTGCTCTCTTTTTACATTGCTTCACCACTCTCTTAACTTCTCTCTTTTTCTCCATATACTCTTCCCTCCTTGCATCACTTCTACTTTGTAAAAACTTCTCATATGCTATATATATATATATATATATATATAATATATATATATATAATATATATATATATAATATATATATATATATATATATATATATATATATATATATATATCGTGCTGAATAGGTAAAATTTGTTATTTTAGTTTAAATATTAGCACTTCTTGCCGAACAAGGCAAGCGAAAATTTGTGTACGCAATAATTTCGCAAGAAATCATTCTGAACCTAAAGAAAAAAATCTATTTTATTATGTTTGTTTAATAAATTATTGCAAACTTATCTAAAATATATTTTGTTAGATTAGGATAAATTAAACTGGGCTTGTTAGGTAAGTTTTCTAGGTACTTTTGGTACAAAAGAACCATTTTACATTAGCATAAATAAAAAATATATACATCTTTAAACGAATAAGAGAAAATTTCAGAAATGACTCAATTTTAAACGAGTTCTTGCTAATTGACCAACTTTACCTATTCGCCACGACATTATATAGAAAATCAATGAATATATAGTGAAGATAGACACACGAGAGAGACATTCACTGAAAAATACTTGGTTTTCACGGAGGGCTAGACAGTGGTGGTGGGGCCTGTGGTGCCCTCACCGTAAAACAGCCTTAATGTGTTTTTCCTGTCAATTAAGTGTTGATTCACCCTGGCCCGGACGCACTATATTGCCACCATAATACCTGGAAAAACAGGAACGTTTATTTAACAAGACTCATGATACAAGGTAGTAAACAGGAGCGCTTTTTTCTGATTAGCTTGTTATCCAGGAAGATATTAGCTTCAGCACTGTCACTGTCTATCTAGAGACGGGATTTACGTTTTTTAAAACCTCTTTTTATGCGATTTACTCTTTAAATTTCTCTCTCTCGTGTGTGCGTATATAATATAATATATATATATATATATATATATATATATATATATATATATATATATATATATATATATATATATATATATGAGAGAGAGACTGTAAATGCACGAATTTTTTTTCATTTGTCTAAAATCATATTTCGTATATACCTACATAGTAAGAGCTTACTGATGTGATGGGTAGCACTGCATGGCGTCAGCAAGCCGTTCTTCCCGGGGATCAGAGATGCTGCTGCTGATGCTTGCATCAAGAAGCTATCAGATGATCATCTGACAGACTAAACTGATATTCTGATCTGATCATTTACACGTGTGAAAATATTGCATCACAAAGGTGGGTTGATTTTAAAAAAAAAGCCGTCAATACTCGGCACTGTTAATGACGTAAGGAAAATTTTTATTAAAGTACCAGAAATTTCCTGTCGAGGACTTGGATTTAATTCGGTTGTTTTCCAGTCAAAAATTTATTTTCAGTTGCAGACGTGTATGTTAATGAGAACATTTTCGATGCAATATCATCAATGTCAATGTTTGCACTTAATGGAAAGTACATCAATGTTGCTACAGATTCAGTTGTTGCTGAATCTTGTAACTATCTGTCGATGTCTGTAGTAACTATCTGTCGATGTCTGTAGTAACTATCTGTCGATGTCTGTAGTAACTATCTGTCGATGTCTGTAGTAACTATCTGTCGATGTCTGTAGTAACTATCTGTCGATGTCTGTAGTAACTATCTGTCGACGTCTGTAGTAACTATCTGTCGATGTCTGTAGTAACTATCTGTCGACGTCTGTAGTAACTATCTGTCGACGTCTGTAGTAACTATCTGTCGATGTCTGTAGTAACTATCTGTCGATGTCTGTGGTAATTATGTTTACAATAACATTCTAAAACCGTTTACAAATCAAACATGAATGTCAATATTGGTCTAAAGTTTTGGCTACGCAACAGGTTTTTTTCAGTCTAATACAGACAGAAGTAATTTTTAAAGTGTTCAGTCTCTCAGTCTTAACTAAAGTTAACATATATATGACAACAACCGCTAGTCTTCCAACTCTTTGTGATCTTTATCATTTAAATGATTATCCATCGATTTACTAAAATTGCTCTGCAATGTACCGGTAGATGGCGATCGGCGTTCAGACCGCCGGTAATCTTGATAGTGCCATTCACGGAGGAGTGATCATCCTGTTGCGGTCACACCTCGGAAATGGGAGGCAATCGGGTTCAGTCAAAATGGAGGGTAACTTCAGTTCCTTGGAACAAGAGGCATCGAAGCACGCACCTTGAAGGGTCATTCATCAG
Source organism: Cherax quadricarinatus (assembly GCF_038502225.1). NCBI lineage: Eukaryota > Metazoa > Arthropoda > Malacostraca > Decapoda > Parastacidae > Cherax > Cherax quadricarinatus. Next base: position 6,531,188 of record NC_091371.1, on the reverse strand, counting down.
GGCTGCTGGTGCTTCAGGAGACCCACACGGGCCTCCTATTGAAAAGGGCCCTTAAATACCAACAGAGGCGTCACCCCTTAATCTCAGATTGAGGATATTTCGCAAGAATCTCACCTCTAGAGAGGCTCACTACGTTCAAAAGCCCCTGCATTCTTTTCTTCTTACCGTTCTTCAATTTCTTTCTCTTGCCTTGTGTGTACTCACCTAATTGTGGTTACAGGGGTCAATTCACAGCTCCTGGTCGTGTGTATTTGCTCACCTAGTTGTGGTTGCAGGGGTCGAGTCCCAGCTCCTCGCCCCGCCTCTTCACTGACCGCTACTCGGTCACTCGGTCAGTGTGTGTGTGTGTGTGTGTGTGTGTGTGTGTGTGTGTTTCTGTGTGTCTCTCTCTCCTCGTTTATGTCATCAGAAATTCTTTGTAGTAGTTTAGACTCTCCCAAATTTAAATACTTGTTATTAGATGCCATCCCCACTTCTGTTTGATTCCACACCCTCCACCTCCCTCACCGCTTATCTCGCTCCACAGCCAGCCCTCACACCACATCCAGCCCTCACACCACATCCAGCCCTCACACCACATCCAGCCCTCACACCACATCCAGCCCTCACACCACATCCAGCCCTCACTCCACAGCCAGCCCTCAAAATGGTCAACAACACTGCTTGCACTCTCCATGTTAACATGGTACTACACATCCCCGGAGCCAGATGGAAGGAAGGGGCTGACCTGAGGTAAAGTGGATTTCTGGGGCTCTCTTGGATAAAGTGGATAGGGATGCATGTTCCTTCACCCCCCAACTGTTGAGTCCAGCAAGCAACTGCAATGACAACAGATATCACTGAACCATCACAACCCTAGTCACCCCACGTCTCAATTCGTGCAGTCATCGGAAGGAGAAGGAACTTGTAAGCGAACTGCACATGTTCTGAAGATCTAACAGGTACGTAACAAGTTAGAGCACATCTAACTGTTCTATTGATATAATGACCAACCAACCATACTGCTAATATTCCTGGCTAACCCACACGTTAACAAACTATGCACTCGTATTAATACATTCCATTGTGTAGAAAGGGATATCCCTGCTACATTCTTCTGCCCACCTCATACTTTGTATGTCGCTCTGCCCATTCCATCCGTCTTCCATCCTACTCCATACGTATGATGTTATATTTACAGAGCATTTTAGCTGTGTAGGTCACTCTGTGGATATGGCCCATGAAGTCACTAAGGCAAAAAGCTATGATAGCGCTGGCTCATTGCGGCAGCCTTTGCCTCAGCATCCATCTCTTCATTTCCCAGGACACTAACATGGTCCGGTCACCAACAAAACTTCATACCCTTGTACCGCGCGTGGAGACGAACTAACCAACTAACCACTCTTTTAGACCACAGGGTGGACAGAAGCATACTGGGCTGGGGCAAAGAGAACACAGTAGGAACCCGGGTATTGTGAGCCGACAACCTAGGCAGCTCTTCTCCAAACATCTTCACAAATTTCGTACAACTTTAACAAAATACAGATGCAGTATAATGCGATCCTTTATTGAGTTTCACCCACACAGTGGGCTTTATTAAGTCACAAATAGATTTATCTGTGACTTAATAAAGCTCAGTGTGTGGGCGAAACATAGTCAATAAAGGATCGTATTATGCTGCATTTATGTGTATTTTTCCATCTTGTCGGTATTTTATACCATTTATATCCATGCAACTTCCCATTCCATGCATATCTGTGTTACGATGAGGTACATACAAAACTGTAGTGTGTTCGGTTGTATCTTCTTGAAGACAAGAGGTCAACACCAAGCCCACCCCTATCACAGATAACGCTCGTCTTCTTCTGTAGGTGTTACACCAGTACCGTCTGTCCGAATGCGAGAACCACGGTGATCACGAGGCACCTAGGCTCACCGTACCTGGAGTTTACCTGGAGAGAGTTCCGGGGGTCAACGCTCCCGCGGCCCGGTCTGTGACCAGGCCTCCTTAGGTCAGTGTCCCAGGATGCGACCCACACCAGTCGACTAACACCCAGGTACCCATTTTACTGATGGGGAACATAGACAACAGGTTGAAAGAAACACGTCCAATGTTTCTACTCTGGCTGGGAATCGAACCCAGGCCCTCACCGTGTGAAGCGAGAGCGTTAACCACCAGCGTATAAATTTAGCATTTGAGATTTGACAGGTGTTTTGGTCTTCTATATCACTCGATCTTGGCAATAAAAAATGTAAAACACACATGTGAACACCAAGGAAAAAATGATTAGTAATCAATACTACTATTATGGAGTAGGATTACCTAGGACCACCAGGGTTTATATACTCGACGCGTGCAGTTTGTGACTGAGCGTGAGTGATTATATATATATATATATATATATATATATATATATATATATATATATATATATATATATATATATATATATATATATTATATATATCCTAGGTAGTAGGTTGGTAGACAGCAACCACCCAGGGAGGTACTACCGTCCTGCCAAGTGAGTGTAAAACGAAAGCCTGTAATTGTTTTACATGATGGTAGGATTGCTGGTGTCTTTTGTCTGTCTCATAAACATGCAAGATTACAGGTACGTCTTGCTACTTCTACTTACACTTAGGTCACACTACACATACATGTACAAGTATATATATACACACCCCTCTGGGTTTTCTTCTATTTTCTTTCTAGTTCTTGTTCTTGTTTATTTCCTCTTACCTCCATGGGGAAGTGGAACAGAATTCTTCCTCCGTAAGCCATGCGTGTTGTAAGAGGCGACTAAAATGCCGGGAGCAAGGGGCTAGTAACCCCTTTTCCTGTATATATTACTAAATGTAAAAGGAGAAACTTTCGTTTTTCCTTTTGGGCCACCCCGCCTCGGTGGGATACAGCCGGTGTTGAAAGATAAATATATATATATATATATATATATATATATATATATATATATATATATATATATATATATATATATATATATATATATCGTGCCGAATAGGCAGAACTTGCGATCTTGGCTTAAATAGCAACGCTCATCTTGCCATATAGGACAAGTGAAAATTTGTGTATGCAATAATTTCGCCAAAATCATTCTGAACCTAACGAAAAAAAAAATATATTTGACTGTGTTTGTTTAGTATTAAATTATTGTAAACGTATTTAAAATACATTTAGTTAGGTTAGGCTAAAATAAATTGTTCTTGTTATAATAAGGTTAGTTAAGTTTTCTAAGATTCTTTTGGTGCAAAATTAATTTTTTTACATTAACATTAATGAAAAAAAAATGTCTTTAAACGTATAAGAGAAAATTTCAGAAAGGGCTTAATTTTAAATGAGTTCTTGCTAACTGACATATTCGGCACGACATATATATATATAATATATATGAGAGAGAGAGAGAGAGAGAGAGAGAGAGAGAGAGCTCCTCTACCGCACTGAATCACCAAGTATAATGGTACTAGTACATCCACACATCCTCTAACTTTATATAGTTCATAAGCCGGAGTTCAAAATTTTCAATTTGACTACCAAACTGAGCGTTTAAAAGCCACTCTGATTTTCATTTAGCCTGTTATGTGCACTGTCTGGAATCAAGTAATGGACATGCAGCATTCTCAGCTAAATGCCATTTTTGTAGTCCATCTATAAAGCTAAGTCAGCTTATTTCCAGTACTGTTTTGAGATAAACTGATTAAACGCTCTAACGCAAATTCTCTTATACTACTTGTTAAGCTGAAACCTTCAAATTAACCGTGTTATGAAGTTGAGAGGTAGTTTATTTTTACAAAGGTCACGAAAAAATTCCGATCTGCGTTTGAACACACTGGTAGCTGTCCCGAGGCGCTCTGAGTACAAGCATAAAAACAGCATTATCAGCGTATGAAACTATAACAGGAACAATGAGTTATGAATCAGCGGTTGAGTTCGGAGTTGACAAAACTTTATTGTGGGTTTAAAATAAGAATGAACTAAAACTAAGACATATTTATTAAAATAAACTTTCGGTTCGGGAACACTGATATCACTTCTAATATGGAAAGGGTCTAAAATAGCAGTATTTATAAGTATAAAACCGAAGCGAGAAGGATAGTGATGTGAAAAAGAGCATATTACGAGTAGGATTTTGAAATGGCGTCAGACATCCTATAAGCTCACCTTATTTCCGTATTGTGAGCTGGGACTGGATAAAGCTGATCGAGTATCATTGTTTTTCTTATGTTGTAGCTTTTAGTTTATTCAAGAGTGTCGGGACGATGATCAAATGAACTTCCAGGCACTTCCGACTTCTACTATCGGGTTCATTGACGATCTGTGACTCTGGCCAACTCATGAAAGTTATGTAGGAGATACGGTCATTGCTCAAGTTATCACTATCGTAGGCGCCCTTAAGGTGTCTCCTTCATATAGGCTTCTGCCTGTCTACCCTAGGTATTTCTTGGAACGATATCCACAAGGTGAATATGATTATGGTATACAATACCGACAAGTTGATAAGTTGTTCCAGACTATAGAGTAAAACTCTTCCCCAAGCTGAGGATGGACTGGTTACATCGTCTTTACATCTCTACTGCTTCTGCTGCCTCCTCTGTACTCAACTGTGTAGGCAAAACGTTTCGGAATAAAGATACCTAACTGTTGCACATGTGTTTTATTTATCAATAACTACAAGCGATGGCTCAATACCTGCGGTGGAAGCAATAAGTGAGGCCCATGATGGAGGATGTAGCTACGGTGGTTACACTGATGTTGCTTCAAGCAAACACCTGCAAATATTCCTGGAAACATCCGCATATGGAATATTCTGTGGGGTTTTTGAGGACAGATTGAACCTTGAGCCTATAGTCCCATATAATGAGAGGAAAAATGAAGACTTGTGTTATGTACACACACTATTCAAAAAATGAAAGAAATGAAGAGACCTCTTTTGGATGTGTGTCATGCTGCGAAGAGAAGGTTGAAGGTTGTCACTGTCGGGAGACCTGTAGAGGAAGCTACGGAAGAAAGGTAGTCTGCTCTCCTCTTCGAGTTCTAACGTAAACTTTATGGATTGCTCGACAGTGCTGGTTATGTTGAGGAGGGCATAGATATTATAACGTCCAGAATATAACACGATGATATCGACATATCTTAAGCCAGAAAAAAGTATTTGGAATGAAGGCGCTGAACTTCTTAGTTTCCAGGTTCTCCATGAAGAGCTTGAAAAGTAGCAGTTATAGTGATACTTATAAGTTGAGGCTGGCGGAGAGAGCCACTAAACTGATGAAATCTTGAAGAGGTAATGAAAGGTTGTGGTTGTCGGAGAGTCTTTTAGAATGCTGATGGCAACTTTCATGAGGAAAGATGGTAAAAGAGCTGTGACACCGAAAGAAGATATGCTCGTTTTTAACATTCAGGTTGGCAATGCGAAAGAGATGGCCACTCGAGTATCTGAGTTGCTTGACAAGGTGGCAAAGTAATCTGTGTGGAGCATTCCCACTCCCCGAGGTGATATGACACAGATGTTAGGTTTATGAATCTTTGGGAGGACGTAAAATTTTAGGATGTCTTGATAAAAGATATTGAATTTTCTTGCCTTTTTCTGATTTGCACAAGACAAATTTTGGTAATTTGAAACAGCAGTAGTTCTGAAACGGGCTGCTTTGTATGTGCGTCGCCATGGTGGCTCAAAACTTGGTAGTGGTACCCAGCGGTGTTAAGGACACCCCACCCGCTTTGTCAGCGGTGGTAATGATAATATCCTTGTTGTCAGCCAAGTCTCTGGGGACATGCATATACCTTCTGGGAACGGCAGTTGTGATTACGTTTTGAAAAAAAAAATATGAAAATCACCATCTTTAAAGCGATGGTTTGTGATTACTATGTCCAGGAGATGGGACTTTTGTCTTGACGTTGGTAGTGAACTCGAGTCCTGGTGGTGTTACTTAACACTGTCGACTACCATAACTTTTTTGGACCTCTTTCTTGACGCAAATACACACAAGCTCACTTCAGTACCACAGGTACTTGAAAGCGCTAAAACTTTTCCACAAAAAGCCGGCAACTTCTTACAGAAATTAGAACAAGACGAGAAACTTCAATATCTTTTACCGGGATAAAGTAAACCAGGACGTCTTAATGACCTCTCACACACTAAGCCAGTTCTAGCACCCCGGAGAGAGAGATTGTTCCACACTGATTAGTTAACCACTTTATTAAGTACCTCTCTGCGCTACTAAGCACCATTGGCCAAGTGAACTTCAAATATTCAGGTGACTCTCACTCGCTCGCTCACTTTCTCATTCGCTCACTCTCTCGCACGCAGGCAAGCACGCACGCGCGCACACATTTCCTACCTTAATATTAAAACAAGAGTATGGCTTCTTTCGAGAATTTGCAAGTTGTGGTTCAAAAGAAGTCGTAACTTTTATTCTTATAAATAAACCATAAGTCTTGGACACAAAAGTTAAAATATAAGGTGGGTCCTGCTGACATGTACACAGAACAAGAACAAGCTGAACAGCTGTCTTGCAGAAGAGCTGGAAACAACACAGGAGAGAAAAATGAGGTGACAAAACTAAGTTCATCAGGTGTAGGCAGCAATGTATCGAATTTACACACATCAACCTGGAAGATGTTGAAGTTCTCGAATCCAGCCAACAAGAGACAGACATTTACTGATGCTGTATATGCTAAGCAGACTTCAGATATCCACCCAGCTCTGCTGCTAGGCGGATAACACATGTATGTGTTTGCACTTTAATAACTGTATCAACAGTATATTCATTAGAAATGGTAGTTAAACACGTGTCAGGGTTATCTCCTAAGTTGGTTGTATTACAGGGAATGGATGTATATAATGCACTGATGGGAGTTCGTCCACTGCTTAGACGGGTCCTGGTCTACTGTCATGTCAAGATTCCCTTTATGCTTTATTGGCCCTTAGATCCTGGAGTGGTTAGGCAATATTTAATCAAAGAACAAATGAATGCAGAGGTGAAGACTGCTGTTGTGATGTTCTAAAGCATCTTTCTGCCTCACAGAGACTTTAAAGTAATTTAAATGGGCAAATCCTTGGGAAGTAGCAGGCCTGGTGAGCTCTCCAGGCCAGCAGCGAGTCACCACTGAGACTGGTAGTTACTTGGAGATTGGTGACAGATTGCACTCGGCTCACTCACAACCATCACCTCGCGGGTGCTCCTACTCCTCACTGGTGGCATGCAGCCGAATGTGGAGCACATTTCCACTCTTTACCCACGGCTTTGGTCTTTTCGCCTATATCCAGGCTTTTATGGCTACACTGATGCCTGTTTCAATCCTGCAATACTTGTTTTGATTTTAAACAAATTGATTTTATTAAATTTATTTGAGAGTCGTGCTTGTTCTTGAACCGGTATTTTTTCTTCGTTGGATAGCTTTACCTTGTGTGTTTATCTGCATATTTGCATTTCCATTATTCATGTCAAGATTGTAATAAAAAAAGAAGCGCCAAATCTTTCATACCAAGAATGCTAAATGTTCTCATAGGTCAGAATACTCTGTGTCACACAACTTCCTTCGATGGTCTGGATGCGAGAGCGTAAACACACCGGCCTATACGGTAAAAATGCTGACAATTCCCCCAATTCTAAGTCAGAAATTCTGGAAATCCTTTTCATCTCTCAGTACCAAAAATGGGACTTCCCAGAGAAGTATTCAGCACCATTCAAGAATGTTTTTCTCAAATATACTGCAGCAACACCAGGGTGGACAAAGTGAATGACTTTCCGCATTGCAGTGGCACTCCGCCTTGCTGTCCCTATTCACATTGAATAGTGCTTTATTTCCGAAGACGTGCTGGCTGATCAATATGGTCTGCACTGCATGAAATTTGCCCGTTCCAGTGAATAGCATTTGCCAGTTCTAATGTGTATAGCATTTGCTACTTTCAGTGTGTATAGCATTTGCTACTTTCAGTGTGTATAGCATTTGTCGGTGCCAATGTATAGCATTTGTCAGTTCCAACGCATAGCATTTGCCAGTTCCAGTGCATAATATTTGCTAGGTCCAGTGCATAGCATTTGTCAGTTCCAATATGTATAACATCTGCCAGGTCCAGTTTGTACAGCATTTGTCAAGTTCTAATTTGTATAGCATTTGTCAGTTCCAGTGTACAACATTTGCCAGTTCCAGGGTATATAGGAATAAAGTCAGTTTCAAATATAGGAATAAAGTCAGTTCCAATATATAGGAATAAAGTCAGTTCCAATATATAGGAATAAGTCAAATACCTCATCAAAAGCAGTCTGATGAAACACCAGTGACTGGGCGTGAGAGATCCTCAGTCTCTCTTGTCCTGTAGACATAACATTCCTGGTGGTCACCACGATGAGATCACATTCCCGGAGAAGCAACAAACTACTATTGTGGAACTATACATATACCTCTGGTCTGACACACTTATTCCAATTAGCGTTGGAAAACAAGTTAAGTTTATTTAGGTATAGGTACATATATGCATAATTATCATTAATAATAACGTGTGTAAGTTACCTAGGATAGGGCAAGAGAGTCAGTGACTTATTTCCATTGGGGTGTTGGCATTTATTGACTACTATACCTCCAAGGCTTATGTTGCTGGAACAAGCCATCAGGACTCAGCCTTCCTCGGCGAAATGAACGAAATGGCTTCAAGATCGAAAGTTTTAGCCTTGATGCCTATTACGTGCTCAGATGTAAACTATTGGCCTACACACCTTGCCATAGCACGATAACCAATGAGAAACGAACAAAAACGCAGCAGAGAGAATAAATGGCTGTATTTCCTTCGCCAAAATAAGCTGGTATTTACAATGTATATATCCTATGTACAGTATTTACAACTACGTACACTGAGGCTGGACGATTCCTCCACCAATCCTTGTTCTAATAGAAATGCAACTTCCTGCTGAAGTAGCCTCTGTTTTTCGGATTAGCTCTGTAGGAAGAGAGTTAAGTATTTTTCCATTACCACCCGACTTTTTTTTTTTTTTGCAAAGGTACTGATTCATTTATAGTTTTGACGAGGATTGTATAGCGTCACACGATTTTCACACACTATCTCAGAGTGACATGAAGTGTAGTGAGTGACTAACTAAACACATCCTCGCTTAGCTACATCATGGGAATATCTGTCTTTACTTACAGTCTTGTAGACATAAACAGCTAATGAATAAACAGGACGGTGAACGAGAGGCTCGAACCGCTTTCATAAAATTGACAGTAACGCTTTACTGTCTTGGTAGATCGTCGGGCTGTTAATTTACGGACCGGTGTTCGAACCCCGCTTAAACCCTTCTTTTTATTCACTGACAGTTGTTAATTATAACTTAGAGCCATAACCAGTTAATTTCCAGCTTACCTAAGAGACCAGTGATATCTTTATTTCTACAAGTACAAGTACAAGGTGATACAGACCTTGCTGTATACCTGTATGCCAGAAATGCTCTGTTATGCAGAGCATTTCGGGCAAATTAGGTCAGTTTTGTCCCAGGATGCGACCCACACCAGCCGACTAACACCCAGGTACCCATTATTACTGATGGGTGAACATGGACAACCAGTGTGAGGAAACACGCCCAATGTTTCCAACCCTTTGCCGGGAATCGAACCCGAACCCTCACCGTGTGAAGCCAGAGCTTTTGCCACCTATTATTATTTATTATAAATATTTTTATTGGAAAGTGCTAACCTTGCATTTATTCAGTGAGTGGGGAATGGAAGGAAATTAGGTTTGGTGAAGGGAAAAGTAGGGTAGCTCCAATTCCTTGGATTCAGAGTCGCACACTGGCATCAAAGCACTGTTCGTGAAGGGTGCAGCTGAAAGAACGATGTCCCTGGTGCCAACTGTACCAAGGGCAAGGCGCAGCTGCACCGCCTTTCTGGCACTGACAGACGGAAGCTATCAGTCTTGTCTAGCACTCAGTGAGGCCCCCCCTCACAGGGTCTGTGCTCCTGGGAGTGCCTCGGAGCCCCACACAGGGTCAGTGCTCCTGGGAGTGCCTTGGGGCTCCCACAGGGTCTGTGCTCCTGGGAGTGCCTCGGGGCCCGGCAAAAGGTCAGTGCTCCTGGGAGTGCCTCGTGGTCCCATATAATGTCAGTGTTCCTGGGAGTGCCTCGGGGCTCCCACAGGGTCAGTCAGACCTCGGGGAAGCGCCTCAAGGTTAGGCCAACACATTAAAGCCGGCTGCTTGTTACCCAAAAGAGTAGTTCCCCCTCCACACTGTGTAGTCTTCACCCCCACACTGTGTAGTCTTCACCCCCACACTGTGTAGTCTTCACCCCCACACTGTGTAGTAATCACCCCCACACTGTGTAGTAATCACCCACACTGTATAGTCTTCACCCCCGACACTGTGTAGTGTTCACCCCCACAATGTGTAGTCCTCGCCCCCCACACTGCAGTCTTCACCCACACACTAGTCTTCACCCACACACTGTAGTCTTCACCCACACACACACTGTAGTCTTCACCCCAACATTGTAGTCTTCACCCACACACACACTGTAGTCTTCACCCCAACACTGTAGTCTTCGCCCACACACTGCAGTCTTCACCCACACACACACTGTAGTCTTCACCCCCACACTGTAGTCTTCGCCCACACACTGCAGTCTTCACCCACACACTGTAGTCTTCACCCACACACTGTAGTCTTCACCCACACACACACTGTAGTCTTCACCCCCACACTGTAGTCTTCACCCCCACACTGTAGTCTTCACCCACACACACACTGTAGTCTTCACCCACACACACACGCACTGTATCACCGACACACACACGCACTGTAGTCTTCACCCACACACACACACACACACTGTAGTCTTCACCCACACACACACTGTAGTCTTCACCGACACACACACACACACACACACGCACTGTAGTCTTCACCCACACACACACACACTGTAGTCTTCGCCCCCAAACTGTAGTCTTCACCCACACACTGTAGTCTTCACCCACACACACACTGTATTCTTCACCCACACACATTGTAGTCTTCACCCACACACATTGTATTCTTCACCCACACACACTGTAGTCTTCACCCACACACAATGTAGTCTTCATCCACACACATTGTAGTCTTCACCCACACACATTGTAGTCTTCACCCACACACAATGTAGTCTTCACCCACACACATTGTATTCTTCACCCACACACAATGTAGTCTTCACCCACACACAATGTAGTCTTCACCCACACACATTGTAGTCTTCACAAACACACACTGTAGTCTTCACCCACACATAATGTAGTCTTCACCCACACACATTGTAGTCACCACCCACACACACTGTAGTCTTCACCCACACACAATGTAGTCTTCACCCACACACACTGTAGTCTTCACCCACACACAATGTAGTCTTCACCCACACACAATGTAGTCTTCACCCACACACATTGTAGTCTTCACCCACACACACTGTAGTCTTCACCCACACACAATGTAGTCTTCACCCACACACATTGTAGTCTTCACCCACACACAATGTAGTCTTCACCCACACACAATGTAGTCTTCACCCACACACATTGTAGTCTTCACCCACACACACTGTAGTCTTCACCCACACACAATGTAGTCTTCACCCACTCACATTGTAGTCTTCACCCACACACACTGTAGTCTTCACCCACACACAATGTAGTCTTCACCCACACACATTGTAGTCTTCACCCACACACACTGTAGTCTTCACCCACACACAATGTAGTCTTCACCCACACATTGTAGTCTTCACCCACACACACTGTAGTCTTCACTCACACACAATGTAGTCTTCACCCACACACACTGTAGTCTTCACCCACACACAATGTAGTCTTCACCCACACACATTGTAGTCTTCACCCACACACACTGTAGTCTTCACCCACACACATTGTAGTCTTCACCCACACACACTGTAGTCTTCACCCACACACACTGTAGTCTTCACCCACACACACTGTAGTCTTCACCCACACACACTGTAGTCATCACCCACACACATTGTAGTCTTCACCCACACACATTGTAGTCTTCACCCACACACACTGTAGTCTTCACTCACACACAATGTAGTCTTCACCCACACACACTGTAGTCTTCACCCACACACATTGTAGTCTTCACTCACACACCCTGTAATCATCACCCACACACACTGTAGACTGTAGTCTTAGTCACCCACACACTGTAGTCTTCATCCCCACACACAGTTGCACCCACACACACTGTAGTCTTCATGTAGTCCACACACACTGTAGTCTTCACCCACACACATTGCATCCACACACACTGTAGTCTTCACCCACACACATTGTAGTCTTCACCCACACACATTGCACTTCATCTGTAGTCTTCACCCACACACACTGTAGTCTTCACCCACACACACTGTAGTCTTCACCCCCACACTGTAGTCTTCACCCACACACACTGTAGTCTTCACCCCCACACTGTAGTCTTCACCCCCACACTGTAGTCTTCACCCCCACACTGTAGTCTTCACCCCCACACTGTAGTCTTCACCCACACACACTGTAGTCTTAACCCACACACACTGTAGTAATCACCCACACACACTGTAATCACCCCCACACTGTAGTCTTCACCCACACACAGTGTAGTCTTCACCCACACACTGTAGTCTTCACCCACACACACACGCACTGTAGTCTTCACCCCACACACACACACACTGTAGTCTTCACCCCCACACTGTAGTCTTCACCCACACACACTGTAGTCTTCACCCACACCCTTCACACACTGTACTGTAGTCACCCTCACCCTTCACACACACTGTAGTCTTCACCCCCACACTGTAGTCTTCACCCACACACACTGTAGTCACCCTCACCCTTCACCCACACACTGTAGTCACCCTCACCCTTCACACACACTGTAGTCTTCACCCTCACACACACTGTAGTCTTCACCCTCACACAGTCACTGTAGTCTTCACCCCCACACTGTAGTCTTCACCCTCACACTGTAGTCTTCACCCTCACACTGTAGTCTTCACCCACACACTGTAGTCTTCACCCCCACACTGTAGTCTTCACCCCCACACTGTAGTCTTCACCCCCACACTGTAGTCTTCACCCACACACTGTAGTCTTCACCCCCACACTGTAGTCTTCACCCCCACACTGTAGTCTTCACCCCCACACTGTAGTCTTCACCCCCACACTGTAGTCTTCACCCCCACACTGTAGTCTTCACCCCCACACTGTAGTCTTCACCCACACACACTGTAGTCTTCACCCCCACACTGTAGTCTTCACCCTCACACTGTAGTCTTCACCCACACACTGTAGTCATCACCCTCACACTGTAGTCTTCACCCACACACTGTAGTCATCACCCTCACACTGTAGTCTTCACCCACACACTGTAGTCTGTAGTCTTCACCCCACACTGTAGTCTTCACCCACACACTGTAGTCTTCACCCTCACACTGTAGTCTTCACCCTCACACTGTAGTCTTCACCCACACACTGTAGTCTTCACCCCCACACTGTAGTCTTCACCCTCACACTGTAGTCTTCACCCTCACACTGTAGTCTTCACCCTCACACTGTAGTCTTCACCCACACACTGTAGTCTTCACCCCCACACTGTAGTCTTCACCACTGGCTGGCGAAACGTTTCCAGAATAAAGATTCCCAAAATGATGCACAAGTCTCATTTATCAACTTGTCGGTTTTCTAAAACCTATTAAATAAACCATTTAAATAAACTATTGTTTTCGTTATCTATTATTAGTGGTTGGAGTTTTTGTTTTTTTTACATAATGAAAAATTTGAGAGTATGGAGTTCCATTTCTCCTGAACATTGATTATTGGTGCCATCTGTTATCCGTTATTTTTATTCTTTATCTGTATTATCCTATTTCTGACAAATTGCTGGTAGTGTTTGATTACATACTCTCCCCATTTTCATTTGTTTTCTTTCTTTGTTCCAAACCCGTCATTACAGCCCTCTTTCAGACCCGCTATGACAGTAATACCAACATCAATAACACATCCCCCCAAAAAGAGACAATAAAAACCATTAAAACCAAAAAAAAAGCAAAACGGGGAAATATAAAATCAACAACCACCCCTACCACACTTTAAAATAAGTAGTGGTAGTGTCACAGTGTAATACTACCACAACAATAAAAGCACTAGTAATACCAACCACTTTCTCCAACGCCATCACGACAATAATCAGAGTGGTAGTAGTACCCTAGTACCAACCACTTTCTCCAACGCCGCCACGACAATAACAACAGTACCAAGTACGGTACCTCCAACGCCAATACATCTCTCTCTCTCTCTCTCTCTCTCTCTCTCTCTCTCTCTCCCCTCTCTTTTTTTTTACAGAGGGTTTGACAAGGTTAATGATCCCTAGCTTTATTGACAAGCTATTTACAGGTTAAGGATTCCTAACTTTATTGGCAAGCTAAGAGCTGTTACCTACAGCAGCTCATTTGAAAGCATTTTTATTGTTATGAGACATACGAGTAGGGAACAGGATGAAGTTGGAGCCATCTGTGAACCAGCATTTTCATTTGATCAACTGACGTTATCTCGTTGACATCATTATGCTGTACGAATGTGTTCCATACTCGAGCCATCCTGGGTATATATGATCTCAGATAGAGTGATGTTCTGGAGAAGGGTACAGCCAGAGTGAAGTTGCTGCTTTCTGCCCGTCTTGTGGCAGAAAAGCCACTCTCCCCCTCTCTCTCTCCCTCCTTCTCTCTCTCTCTCCCTCCTCCTCTCTCTCTCTCCCTCCTTCTCTCTCTCTCTCTCCCTCCCTCTCGCCCCCTTCTCTCTCTCCCCCTTCTCTCTCTCTCTCTCTCCCCCCTCTCTCTCTCTCTCCCTCTCCCTCTCCCCCTCTCTCTCTCCCCCCCTCTCTCTCTCCCTCTCTCTCTGGTCTACCACAATCCTAGCTTTCCAACTTAGCGTTGATAACTTTGCACTTTTTGGGTGATCCTTACCTAGAGTTAATCTCACAAATAACTCCCATCTTGGAGAGACTTTAGAAGCTTCACTCCATTCCGGACGATTACTAAGTCACTGCTGAGCGAAAAATTAGGAACAGTACAAGATGTGTAAATAAAACAAGGTGGATAGAGAAACTCTGATAACAGGTAAAGAAAATAGTGTAAAAAGATATTAGGTGCCCTGAGATGACAAATTACATCTTAAAAACTAGTAAAAACTCTCATCTCTCAAAATAAAAGCGTTTGTTTTTTGTAATAAAATTCTAAATATTTGATACATTATGGATATTTTCAGTTTTTTTTACAAGGTCACTACTAAAAGGTTACAACTATAACCATAATTTTAAATGGGTGGACCGGTAAGCCAGTGGAAGGCCTCGGTTAGATGACTAAAACCTCCAACGGCAGGTCATCGTATGACTAAGACCCGCGTCAGAAAACACTTGTCCTGACCAACCTTACCTAACCTAAAGGTCACTTCAGGTTCTTTAGTTTTTCAAGTTGTGCTCGGTAATGTTGCTCTGACCTTTGCGTGACCTAACATCTACTTAACTCTTAACTATATTGACGTTGTGCCTCACCTTCGGTATCCTAAAACTCCAGTTGAATTTTTATTCGTCCTTTTTCTCATTATAAAATGCTAACTACTGTGTGGATATTAATCATTTTTCCTGCACTTCACTGTCCATCACCTGGTTCTCGGATGTGATGCGTACGTAAGTACGTGTACGTAAGTATGTGTACGTAAGTATGTGTACAGCTTCTTAAAGCTGTACACGGATCCTGCCACTACCATTCCACTGTCCAGGTCGTTCCCCCTCCACCCCATCCCCACACACATACAACGTACGTACTTGTGAACATTTGTGTAATCCTCCTTCATTCTCGGCTTCTCCAACACAAATATAACATCAGTGGAAGGGTCAGGAACGGTATTACGCCATCAAACAAGATCAAAAGTTTATCTACTAAATCTAATATTTTTTCCTGAAGTAACCTGCCATAGCTGTGTTTGATAACATAGACTTAACTCAGTGGCTGTTCTTCTGCTCCACGGTTGTTTACTTCTTACCTACCTCCTCCCCACTCTTCTCTTTCCCTTCCCTCTCCTCTCTTCCTCCCCCCTTCTCTCCGTCTCTCTCTCTCTCGTGTGTGTGTGTGTGTGTGTGTGCGCATGTATGTGTTTGGGTGTGAGAGAGGGACAGACACAGAGAGACAGACAGAGAGACAGAGAGAGAGGTAAACTTTGTACCGGAGGTAAAGATAAGACCAACTTTGGACTGTACACACAACGCAGCAGAACACACGTACAAGACTTTAAACATTACCACACTGATCACTACCCTCTCTCTGGCTAACGCAGTAACTTCTGGCAAACCTACACTCCATAGGAACTCATATGTAATTCACAGAGACAGGGGCACTGTCCTGGGTTGCACCTCCAGCCCACCACAGTGTTCACTGCTGCCTCCCATGGTTAAAGCTGCCTTTCCTTTCCTGCAGTTTTGGGCTGACTTTTTATGTGAAGTGTTAAGCCCATGTGGCTCATTTCATCGCAATGAGTGATGGCGGTTCGATCCTCCTTCCTCTAATAGCGAGATAGGTGCGCTATCTACCTCTCTGTGTAAGGGTTTTTGATCCCAGCTGTAAATCCTCGTCCCATTCTAGTGGATGGATGGCATTTCAAAATGTTTATTATACAGAGGCATGATTTTCAAAATCATAAAATTTGTTTTGCTCGTTCCCCGACAAACTGTAATTTTTTTAACACATCAGCCGTCTCCCACCGACGTAGGGTGACCCGAAAAAAATACTATTTTTTTTCTGTTTACATTTACTAATCTATACAGGAGAAGGGATTTTAGTCGCCTCTTACGACACGCATGGCTTACGGAGGAAGGATTCTTCTCCATCTTCCCATGGAAATAGTGTAAATGTGGTAGGAAATTATGACTGAAGTCAATATTGTGGCACACTGAACCGCAAATTGTGTTTACAGATGCTACAGAAATAGACGAAGATGATCTCGCCTCATGCAGATGTGTCAACAGCAATCTCTTCCTATAAATCACGGAGCAAGTGGGGTATGAACCCATGGCTAGTCGTAAAACTCAATGGCCAGTGTGTTAAGCACTCGGCACAGCTGGCCCAGTGGTTAACGCACTGGCCTGCGAGTTTTACGACTCACTCGCCATGGGTTTGAACTTCACCAGTTCCATGATGTGTTTGCAATCGTGTTATTACGATTTCGTGAGTTATCTGGCCAGTTATTTCCCGAGGATGTAAGAATTTTGAAAAGTGCAAGACATGACTCGATTCTTTTATTACTTATTGAAGTGGATTTTTTCAATTATATATTTTCTTAGTTTCACCTCCCAGGTACTACAGACATATCCAGCGTCTTGATCTTACCTCCCAGGTACTACAGATAGATCAAGCGTCCTGATCTTACCTCCCAGGTACTACAGATAGATCAAGCGTCCTGATCTTACCTCCCAGGTACCACCAAATTCAATCGTCCACTTTTAAATGCAATAATAATAATAATAATAATAATAATAATAATAATAATAATAATAATAATAATAATAATAATAATAATAATAATAATCTATAACAAAGTAACAGGAGCAGCAACTAAAAATGGTAAACTTCCATTTATGAATAACTGCTAACATAGTTAATGAAGTTAATCTTCAGAAAAATTTCAGTCTGTCCTGGATAATTATTAAAATGCTATGGGTTGCAAGCCTAGTCCTACGAATGGGTTCCGGAAATTAACGTCACAGAGTACAAGATTATGAAGTTTGGGGATGGACAAAGAAGACTGAAAACGGAGTACAGCCTAAGAGGTCAAAGGCTGCAACACTCCTTAATAGTGCTTGTTCTCCTTTATTGCTTCTATTCTTCATGGGGAATGTGAGATCAAGCGTCCTGATCTCACATCCCAGGTACTTTCCACAAATGGAAGCTACTGGTCATGTCACTACCAAGGGCACATTTCACCCAGTTTCAAGTAAAAGGATACACACCCTTGTGCTACTTTCTGGTGTAGTCCTCCTTGCTAATCAGATAACATTCCTTGAGTCGATCTCTAAATGGACCCAGATGTGGGCCTCCTATCTGAGGCTCAAAATGGATGCTGTTTTAGCCATTAGATATCCTGATTAATACATTCATGAAACACTAATCCCACAGGTTACATATAAGCTCCTGGAGGAATGGGAGGCGTTCAGGTTCGATCCAGGGAAGGGAAGGGCAGTCCCAATTCCTTGGATTAGGAACGCCCTCACCGGCATTTAGATACTTTGAAAATGGTCTCCCAGAACGTACCTTGGAAGCAGATCAATGAAGCATGCTCTCTCGTCTGTGGTCTGTCACTTCAGGTTAGAGTGTGGCTGCCTTATCTTCTCCTCAGCCTGCCTTTTCCTGCTGCGCGCGTTGGCTCCTTCCCACCGCCAGAGGTATTTGGCTTTGCTCTGGGTCGTTCCGATTTTTTTTTTCAGAGCCTCTTTAGTATGTTTATTCTTCCCAGCTCTTCCTGGAATTCTGCGTGGAACTGTGCTCCTTGTTTTGGGTTAGGCATACACCAGACAATCTAGGGTAGGTGCCCGAATAGTGAATGAGTAAGTACAGGGATGAAGAGTGCCATATCAAGCTCTTACTAGAGCAGATTTCTTCCTTACCGGGTGTCCTTCATGTGGGCCACATGCATAGATTTTGCCGTGTAAAGTGACAGATCAAGTGTTTCGTAGAGATGACCTAAAACTAAAGAGTCGGAGAGGACCATCACAGAAAATTCTGTGTAGAGTTATAGGGAACAAACACCTCGCCCACACAGCCTCCTGCTTGCAGGTGATCTTCCCAGTGTGAGACTTGTGGTGTACTCTCCACTGTGGAACGCATTTTAATTCTTTGCCCATGGCTTCATTTTTTCCCCGCTTATGTTGTAGTTTTCATAATTACCAGGGAACTTGTAGGAATCTGGTAATATTTCAGGGTCCTTTTGCTGTTAATAATTTACCATTGTAAATAGGATTATTTTACCTTAGTGTGATTATTTGTGTGTTGATTTGAATGTTTTTTTTTTTGTTTTAATAACAGGTTTTGCTTTCGAACGCATGTATGATTATATTTGACCTTTGATCATTGTTGAATGACCTTATAGATCAAAGGTCTTCGTAGCTCCTGGAACCCCCTTCCACCTCAAAAGTCATAGCATAACGTAAATGCTTAAAATATAGTTGTAAAGGCTTGCTGTAACAAAGGTGTGGATTCTTTTAAGCAGCTCAATTTACAAGCTAAGAGCTGTAATTCTATCTCAGCTCATTTCGAAGTTCAACCCGGAGGTTATACTACTGTTCCCCCAGGATGCGATCCACAAAATTCAACTCTCACCATGGTACATATTTACTGCTAGGTGAATAGCGCCTGTAGGTATTAAGGGAGTTCCCTATGTCACATTAATTCTGCTTTCTACTCGCTCATTTGTGGTTGCAGGGGTCGATTCGCAGCTCCTGGCCCCGCATTTTCGCTGTCACAATCACAAATTTACAAATCGCTAACGTCGATTATTATACCATGAACACACACTTAGAAGCCGGTGTTTCCCTGAGTCTTGTTGACCGTTGATCTGAGTCCGTTATGGACTCTCCACAGCCACACAATAACCGAGTACACTCCCGAGCGACTGTGGCACAAGAGGAGATTACATCCAGAAACTAACGCCAGACTTGTTATCCGCCTGATCCCAAAGTACCTGCTGGAGCAGTAACGACCAGAGGCTTGGTTCCTGTACGCCGAGGCTGCGTGTCAGCTTATATTTAAAACTTACTCTTTCAAGAGAGCAGAGTAGGTGCTGCTACTAAGATTATTTTATTATGAACTGGAAGGCCACCAGACCAGCTAGGACTGCAGCTGATCTGCTAGTAGCTACGACTGCAGCTGATCTGCTAGCAGCTACGACTGCAGCTGATCTGCTAGCAGCTAGGACTGCAGCCTATCTACTAGCAACTACGACTGCAGCTGATCTGCTAGCAGCTAGGACTGCAGCTGATCTGCTAGCAGCTAGGACTGCAGCTGATCTGCTAGCAGCTAGGACTGCAGCTGATCTGCTAGCAGCTAGGACTGCAGCTGATCTGCTAGCAGCTAGGACTGCAGCTGATCTGCTAGCAGCTAGGACTGCAGCTGGTTCCCCCAATACAACAGGCATTTTCGCACCGTTAATTTTTATTTACATTTATTACAACGGTGTAAAAAAAAAAACATGGAGGGACGACACAGGTCCCACAGTGAGAAATATAGTGTAGATCTCTAAAACGCTGATTTCCTCATGCAAGCTACGTATTTCGGTTTGCAAGATGGACTGGGTAGTTACAGTTTTGACCTTTACTGAGGACTTTGAGAGCGTAGGTCAATCAGCGCTCGCGGTCACACAGAAAAGTATTTATACGACGCATTTTATCAAGGATAACATTACTGAACAGTAAAAGTGACCAACAAATACTCGGCACAAACAAATGCCAGCACTAATTAACAACTTAACTGTTGTTGTTGGAAGGATGTTAATGTAACAGTGGTATGCAACGCCTGCAAGTTGATAAGACATGTGCAGCGGTTAGGAAAGTTTATTCTGAAATGTTTCGCCTACACAGTAGGCTTCTTCAGTCGAACACAGAGGAGGCAGCAGATGCAGTGGGGATCCTCGTCCTCAAAGATTCGAGGGTGACTGACTACAACGTCCTTACTCCAATGCTTCCTCTGCCTCCTCTGTTTTCGCCTCGAGAAAGCTACTGTGTAGGTGAAACGTTCCGGAATAAACGTACTTAACTGTTACACATGTTACACATGTGGAAGAGGCTGAAGAGTGAGCGAGTTTACCCAAGATGTGCTTGAAGGATCATTAGCAACACCCCATACAACTCCCCCGATTACTTTTTATCTAGATCTTCTCCACAAGAAACAAACTAAAAAAAAAAATTAGCGGCTCTAACGCCAAAATTTTATTTTGGTCCAGGGATAAAATGACTAATATTGTTTAGGATTTCTTGGGAGGGTCTATGTTGTAATTGCCTTTCATGTACGACCCACGAAGGATCTGCTGCTATATTTATTATGAAGCAGCACATATACTGTTAAAAGGTCAGACGTCCATTTCCTAGATAATGTATCACTGCGAAATGCCACCCAGATCACTGAATATTCTCTTATTCCAAGATTTAATGGGAAATTCGTTAAAGTGAGCCCTTATAAGTTTAAAGGAAACTGAAATACAAGTATAAGGTCAGAAATATTTATAATGAAATCTGTGATAACTTAGATTCCCAACTTAAATCAGAAGATTGAGAAAGGCTATGAACAGGAAGCGAAGTTTGTCTACACAACTTTCAGTGCTAACTTGGTGCCAGGTAACTTGGTGCCAGGTAACTTGGTTCGAGTTGTTTATATATTCATGGAGACAAATGATTCATATCCGACAAGGGGTTAAAATATACAATTGCAAAAAAAAAAATATTGAAAAGTTTTGCTTATGCAACAATACGTCTGAATTAAGTTTTTCTCAGTAATCTTGTATGTTGAAGTGAATGAACAAAAACGAGAGAGAACTTAGAGCAAGAACGAGAGAACAAGAGCGAGAGGAAGCCTAGAACAAGAACGAGAGTACAAGAGCGAGAGGAAGCCTAGAACAAGGACGAGAGAACAAGAGCGAGAGGAAGCATAGAACAAGAACGAGAGTACAAGAGCGAGAGGAAGCCTAGAACAAGGACGAGAGAACAAGAGCGAGAGGAAGCATAGAACAAGAACGAGAGTACAAGACTGAGAGGAAGCCTAGAACAAGGACGAGAGAACAAGAGCGAGAGGAAGCATAGAACAAGAACGAGAGTACAAGAGCGAGAGGAAGCCTAGAACAAGAACGAGAGTACAAGAGCGAGAGGAAGCCTAGAACAAGAACGAGAGGAAGCCTAGAACAAGAACGAGAGTACAAGAGCGAGAGGAAGCATAGAACAAGAACGAGAGTACAAGAGCGAGAGGAAGCATAGAACAAGAACGAGAGAACAAGAGCGAGAGGAAGCATAGAACAAGGACGAGAGAACAAGAGCGAGAGGAAGCCTAGAACAAGGACGAGAGAACAAGAGCGAGAGGAAGCCTAGAACAAGAACGAGAGTACAAGAGCGAGAGGAAGCCTAGAACAAGAACGAGAGAACAAGAGCGAGAGGAAGCATAGAACAAGAACGAGAGAACAAGAGCGAGAGGAAGCCTAGAACAAGAACGAGAGTACAAGAGCGAGAGGAAGCATAGAACAAGAACGAGAGAACAAGAGCGAGAGGAAGCCTAGAACAAGAACGAGAGTACAAGAGCGAGAGGAAGCCTAGAACAAGAACGAGAGTACAAGAGCGAGAGGAAGCCTAGAACAAGGACGAGAGTACAAGAGCGAGAGGAAGCCTAGAACAAGAACGAGAGTACAAGAGCGAGAGGAAGCCTAGAACAAGAACGAGAGTACAAGAGCGAGAGGAAGCCTAGAACAAGAACGAGAGTACAAGAGCGAGAGGAAGCCTAGAACAAGGACGAGAGTACAAGAGCGAGAGGAAGCCTAGAACAAGAACGAGAGTACAAGAGCGAGAGGAAGCCTAGAACAAGGACGAGAGTACAAGAGTGAGAGGAAGCCTAGAACAAGAACGAGAGTACAAGAGCGAGAGGAAGCCTAGAACAAGAACGAGAGAACAAGAGTGAGAGGAAGCCTAGAACAAGAACGAGAGGGAACCTTTAACAAGAACGAACGCGCCTAATTCTTAAATTCTCATTTACCAAAGACTTCGTCTTCATATATATATTATTACAAGCATAACAAGAGAGAAACAACAGCTCATCTCATCAGAGTTCCTCAGTAGTAGTTCACATTTGAAATCGCGAATTTAGCAATTGGAAAACAACGCGAAATTCTATGCGAGGCTGTAAACTTTAATGCCCTCGAGTATTCACGAATAAAAACACAAATTCAATTATTTTTGCTATATTGCTCGTACGAAAAAAATACACTCACGAAAAAAAGTCTTAATACCATCGTATTTTGGAAACCTATGAAAAAAGTCTTTTAAAAAATCTACTATACTTTTTTTTTTAATTCTCCTTTATCCACATTTAGTTGCATCGACCAGATCCCGTGTAACGAAAATAATTTCGTGGGGAAATTGTCAAGGACCTGGATTTAAAAAAAAATATACGTGTGTAGATACACACGAGAGAATGGTGGCGATGTTGTCTTGACGCAGGTGTCTGTCGCATGACCCGTGTGTTGGTGCTGGGCACCAGCCCCACTGGTGGGGTGCCAGCGCTGGGCACCAGCGCCACCGGTGGTGGGCCAGTGCTGGGCACCAGCGCCACCGGTGGTGGGCCCAGTGCAACCACTGGCGTGCCAGTGCTGGGCACCAGTGCAACCACTGGTGTGCCAGTGCTGGGCACCAGTGCAACCACTGGTGTGCCAGTGCTGGGCACCAGTGCAACCACTGGTGTGCCAGTGCTGGGCACCAGTGCAACCACTGGTGTGCCAGTGCTGGGCACCAGTGCAACCACTGGTGTGCCAGTGCTGGGCACCAGTGCAACCGCTGGTGTGCCAGTGCTGGGCACCAGTGCAACCACTGGTGTGCCAGTGCTGGGCACCAGTGCAACCACTGGCGTGCCAGTGCTGGGCACCAGTGCAACCACTGGCGTGCTAGTGCTGTTCACCAGTGCAACAACTGGTGTGCCAGTGCTGGGCACCAGTGCAACCACTGGTGTGCCAGTGCTGGGCACCAGTGCAACCACTGGTGTACCAGTACTAGACACCGGTACCACCACTGGTGTACCAGTACTAGACACCGGTACCACCACTGGTGTACCAGTACTAGGCACCGGCACAACCACTGGTGTACCAGTACTAGGCACCGGTACAACCACTGGTGTACCAGTACTAGACACCGGTACAATCACTGGTGTACCAGTACTAGGCACCGGTACAATCACTGGTGTACCAGTACCAGGCACCGGTACAACCACTGGTCTGCCAGTACTAGGCACCGGTACAACCAGTGGTGTACCAGCACTAGGAACCGGTAGAACCACTGGTGTACCAGTACTAGGCACCGGTACAATCACTGGTGTACCAGTACTAGGCACCGGTACAACCACTGGTGTGCCAGTACTATGCACCGGTACAACTACTTGTGTACCAGTACTAGGCACGAGTACCACCCTTGTATCAGTACTAGGCTCCAATTCCACCCTTGGTGTACCAGTACTAGGCACCAGCACCACCCTTGGTGTACCAGTACTAGGCACCAGCACCACCCTTGGTGTACCAGTACCAGGCACCAATACAGCATTTGGTGTACTAGTACTAGGCACCAGTGCAACATTTGCTGTACCAGTACTAGGCACCAGTACATTTGGCGTACCAGTACCTTTGGTGTACCAGTACTAGGCACCAGTACATTTGGTGTACCAGTACTAGGCACCAGTACAACATTTAGTGTACCAGTACTAGGCACCAGTACATTTGGTGTACCAGTACAACCTTTGATGTACCAGTAATAGGCACCAGTACAATATTTGGTGTACCAGTACTAGGCACCAGTACATTTGGTGTACCAGTACTAGGCACCAGTACATTTAGTGTACCAGTACTAGGCACCAGTACAACATTTAGTGTACCAGTACTAGGCACCAGTACAACATTTAGTGTACCAGTACTAGGCACCAGTACATTTGGTGTACCAATACTAGGCACCAGTACATTTGGTGTACCAATACTAGGCACCAGTACATTTGGTGTACCAGTACTAGGCACCAGTACAATATTTGGTGTACCAGTACTAGGCACCAGTACAACATTTAGTGTACCAGTACTAGGCACCAGTACAACATTTAGTGTACCAGTAATAGGTACCAGTACAACATTTAGTGTACCAGTACTAGGCACCAGTACATTTGGTGTACCAATACTAGGCACCAGTACAACATTTGGTGTACCAGTACTAGGCACCAGTACAACACTGTACCAGTACTAGGCACCAGTACACCCTTTGGTGTACCAGTACTAGGCACCAATACAACCTTTGGTGTACCAGTACTAGGCACCAGTACAACATTTGGTGTACCAGTACTAGGCACAAGTACAACATTTAGTGTATCAGTACTAGGTACCAGTACATTTGGTGTACCAGTACTAGGCACCAGTACAACCTTTGGTGTACCAGTACTAGGCACCAGTGCAACCTTTGGTGCACCAGTACTAGGCACCAGTACAACCTTTGGTGCACCAGTACTAGGCACCAGTACGACCTTTGGTGTACCAGTACTGGGCACCAGTACGACCTTTGGTGTACCAGTACTAGGCACCAGTACAACCTTTGGTGCACCAGTACTAGGCACCAGTACAACCTTTGGAGCACCAGTACTAGGCACCAGTACAACCTTTGGTGCACCAGTACTAGGCACCAGTACAACCTTTGGAGCACCAGTACTAGGCACCAGTACAACCTTTGGTGCACCAGCACTAGGCACCAGTACAACCTTTGGTGCACCAGTACTAGGCACCAGTACAACCTTTGGTGCACCAGTACTAGGCACCAGTACAACCTTTGGTGCACCAGTACTAGGCACCAGTACCTTTGGTGCACCAGTACTAGGCACCAGTACAACCTTTGGTGCACCAGTACTAGGCACCAGTACAACCTTTGGTGCACCAGTACTAGGCACCAGTACAACCTTTGGTGCACCAGTACTAGGCACCAGTACAACCTTTGGTGCACCAGTACTAGGCACCAGTACAACCTTTGGTGCACCAGTACTAGGCACCAGTACAACCTTTGGTGCACCAGTACTAGGCACCAGTACAACCTTTGGAGCACCTGTACTAGGCACCAGTACAATCTTTGGTGTACCAGTACTAGGCACCAGTACAACCTTTGGTGCACCAGTACTAGGCACCAGTACAACCTTTGGTGCACCAGTACTAGGCACCAGTACAACATTTGGTGCACCAGTACTAGGGACCAGTACAACCTTTGGTGCACCAGTACTAGGCACCAGTACAACCTTTGGTGCACCACTACTAGGCACCAGTACAACCTTTGGTGTACCAGTACTAGGCACCAGTACAACCTTTGGTGCACCAGTACTAGGCACCAGTACAACCTTTGGTGCACCAGTACTAGGCACCAGTACAACCTTTGGTGCACCAGTACTAGGCACCAGTACAACCTTTGGTGCACCAGTACTAGGCACCAGTACAACCTTTGGAGCACCTGTACTAGGCACCAGTACAATCTTTGGTGTACCAGTACTAGGCACCAGTACAACCTTTGGTGCACCAGTACTAGGCACCAGTACAACCTTTGGTGCACCAGTACTAGGCACCAGTACAACCTTTGGTGCACCAGTACTAGGCACCAGTACAACCTTTGGTGCACCAGTACTAGGCACCAGTACAACCTTTGGTGCACCAGTACTAGGCACCAGTACAACCTTTGGTGCACCAGTACTAGGCACCAGTACAACCTTTGGTGCACCAGTACTAGGCACCAGTACAACTAGTGTACCAAAACACTCTTCATACAAACCACTAAGAAATACAATAACTGACTCATCAGTAACGAATATTTTCCTTCAGTTCATTAAAATGACACACTGGGGCTCCGTAGGCTGACACACTGGGGCTCCGTAGGCTGACACACTGGGGCTCCGTAGGCTGACACACTGGGGCTCCGTAGGCTGAGACACTGGGGCTCCGTAGGCTGACACACTGGGGCTCCGTAGGCTGACACACTGGGGCTCCGTAGGCTGACACACTGGGGCTCCGTAGGCTGACACACTGGGGCTCCGTAGGCTGACACACTGGGGCTCCGTAGGCTGACACACTGGGGCTCCGTAGGCTGACACACTGGGGCTCCGTAGGCTGACACACTGGGGCTCCGCAGGCTGACACACTGGGGCTCAGTAGGCTGACACACTGGGGCTCCGTAGGCTGACACACTGGGGCTCCCTAGGCTGACACACTGGGGCTCCCTAGGCTGACACACTGGGGCTCCGTAGGCTGACACACTGGGGCTCCGTAGGCTGACACACTGGGGCTCCCTAGGCTGACACACTGGGGCTCCCTAGGCTGACACACTGGGGCTCCCTAGGCTGACACACTGGGGCTCCCTAGGCTGACACACTGGGGCTCCGTAGGCTGACACACTGGGGCTCCGTAGGCTGACACACTGGGGCTCTGTAGGCTGACACACTCGGGCTCTGTAGGCTGACACACTGGGGCTCTGTAGGCTGACACACTGGGGCTCTGTAGGCTGACACACTGGGGCTCCGTAGGCTGACACACTGGGGCTCTGTAGGCTGACACACTGGGGCTCCGTAGGCTGACACACTGGGGCTCCGTAGGCTGACACACAGGGGCTCCGTAGGCTGACACACTGGGGCTCCGCAGGCTGACACACTGGGGCTCCGTAGGCTGACACACAGGGGCTCCGTAAGCTGACACACTGGGGCTCCGTAGGCTGACACACTGGGGCTCCGTAGGCTGACACACTGGGGCTCCGTAGGCTGACTGTCTGTAGGCTGACACACTGGGGCTCCGTAGGCTGACACACTGGGGCTCCGTAGGCTGACACACTGGGGCTACGCAGGCTGACACACTGGGGCTCTGTAGGCTGACACACTGGGGCTCCGCAGGCTGACACACTGGGGCTCTGTAGTCTGACACACTGGGGCTCTGTAGGCTGACACACTGGGGCTCTGTAGGCTGACACACTGGGGCTCTGCATCCTGACAATAAGCGTCTAAACACATACAAATACACTGTAATTCTATTCTTTACTGACAACGTTTCGCGCGCACAGTAGACTTTTTTCAAGAATTATAAAAGCCAAGTGCTTGAGGAGAAACGTCGTCAAAGGATATAATTACTGCAGATATAAGAGACCTTCCACCGCATTGTTACAGTGTACCATCTTTCTCTCCTCCAGGTATGACCCTCCTAAATACCGCCTCCGCTCCCTCGTCTCAAACCGGGATGACAACGTGACAGCTTGACTCAGGAAATCTTAACACGATCGCAAAAAATCAGGGAACGGGTGGGGTTTAAATCCCTGGCAAGCCAGTCTTGAAAACTCGCTGGACCAGCTCGTTCTAATAACATTTATCCAACTAGATATATTTCTATACACCATAGGGAGGTTAGCATGAGCCACCACTGTGACCACATATGCAGGCTTTTACAAATTAATCCCACACCAGTGTGGCTGCGGTGGCCTGAGATTTAGGACTCATTTGCCCTGGGTTCTAACTCCACTGTTACGTTATTAATATGGAGGAGAGAATGGGGGGGGGCGTAAAAATATCTTGTATAAGGACATGCATAAAGTTATATAAAAAGAAGCCACCCTGAGCCCCTATACTCCGTAAACTACAGAAAATGTTAAGCAGGGGGTCAATACTTTAGGTTTGATTACCAGATAGGACAGGTAAACTTACCTTTAAAAAAATATACATATATTATCAATAACAATATATGCAACACACAACCTGCCTTCCACATATTTCACATATTACAAAAACTAACCATTACGCTACGTACCAGCTGGTTGCCATAACCCCCTCTCGTAGTCTTGTTAAATGCTCTATTATTTCAGAATCTTACAGAACACACCGGCCACACTCAAACAACAGGGCCAGGCCCATACCAGGGCCCATGTGAGCTTAAATATTAACCCAAAACCAGCCTACGGCCTGAGAACTGTAACAAAATAGTCTTATATACTCAGCTCCAAACTGTGTTCATGCTATACCAGTAACTGTTAAGACTAGCCAGTGTGAGCAGCCAGTCAGTCACTCGTTTATACGCGTTCACTGTCGTTCAGTTCGCCTCCACTTAAACACTAACACCATTTTCATGGAGCTTCACCACACTACAAATACACCACATTACAAATTTATTATAGCAATGCAGTATCCTGCATAATACCCACCTCTTCCGTGAATTATTCAAACACACTTGATAAGTTCCGGGACAGAGGCTGTGTGTGTTACACACTTGGTAAGTACCTGGGCAGGGGTTTTGTGTGTTACACACTTGGCAAGTACCTGGGCAGGGGTTTTGTGTGTTACACACTTGGTAAGTACCTGGGCAGGGGTTTTGTGTGTTACACACTTGGTAAGTACCTGGGCAGGGGTTTTGTGTGTTACACACTTGGTAAGTACCTGGGCAGGGGTTTTGTGTGTTACACACTTGGTAAGTACCTGGGCAGGGGCTTTGTGTGTTACACACTTGGTAAGTACCTGGGCAGGGGTTTTGTGTGTTACACACTTGGTAAGTACCTGGGCAGGGGCTTTGTGTGTTACGCACTTGGTAAGTACCTGGGCAGGGGTTTTGTGTGTTACACACTTGGTAAGTACCTGGGCAGGGGCTTTGTGTGTTACACACTTGGTAAGTACCTGGGCAGGGGCTTTGTGTGTTACACACTTGGTAAGTACCTGGGCAGGGGCTTTGTGTGTTACACACTTGGTAAGTACCTGGGCAGGGGCTTTGTGTGTTACACACTTGGTAAGTACCTGGGCAGGGGCTTTGTGTGTTACACACTTGGTAAGTACCTGGGCAGGGGCTTTGTGTGTTACACACTTGGTAAGTACCTGGGCAGGGGCTTTGTGTGTTACACACTTGGTAAGTACCTGGGCAGGGGCTTTGTGTGTTACACACTTGGTAAGTACCTGGGCAGGGGTTTTGTGTGTTACACACTTGGTAAGTACCTGGGCAGGGGCTTTGTGTGTTACACACTTGGTAAGTACCTGGGCAGGGGTTTTGTGTTACACACTTGGTAAGTACCTGGGCAGGGGCTGTGTGTGTTACACACTTGGTAAGTACCTGGGCAGGGGCTTTGTGTGTTACACACTTGGTAAGTACCTGGGCAGGGGCTGTGTGTGTTACACACTTGGTATGTCCCAAGGCAGAGACTGAACCAACTCACAGACTTGATAAAACATCATGGCAGTGGATTAAAGCAACAAACTTGATAAAGCACCATGGCAGGGTTTAAGCCACACTTGATAAAGCCACTGCACCTGTGACACAGTCAGCAAAACTTCCACGTAAATACAAAAGTTTTTGTTTTTCATCTTGATTCTGCTGTATACCTTGGCCTCCTTCCTCTTATACTCCCTTCTTTACTAAGACGCCCCTGCACGAACTTCTTGGCTGAAGAATTTACAAAGTTTGATTTTCCTTTGAACGTCAATTTAATTATCGAATTTAGTAAATTTTTGCGTTATAGAATGTAAATTTATGTTCGATTAAGAATATACAGAGTCCAGTGGCTGGAACAGTTCACAAACCCGCACTCAGGATAACGTAATGACGACGCTCATTTTACTATTACTGCTATTACTACTAACACTATTGCTTCTTCCACTACTACCACCACACCACGGGCGGGATTGAACCCGCGGTCAGAGAGTCTCAAAACTACAGACCGTCGCGTTAGCCATTGGACCAGCTAGCCATAATAAGATTCGTCCAACTAGGTATATTCACAGTGGTGCCTATGCTAACCTTCCTATGGTATAGAAATATACCTAGTTGGAGGAATCTTATTGTGGCTAGCTGGTCCAGTGGCTAACGCGACGGTCTGGAGTTTTGAGACTCTCTGACCGCGGGTTCAATCCCGCCCGTGGTATGGGTTGTTTGCAATCGTGTCATTACGATTTCGTGAGTCATACTACCACCACCACCTTAAGCCGCTAACATCACCAGCAACTGTCTGCAACACAACTATCCTCAAAGATTTAAGTTACACCATGAATTTAGGAAAGATCCTGGACTTCACCTTACGAAACAAAGCAAATGTGATAGTAATTATGGACAAGGTAGATTATAGTGGAAAATTGAACTTGCTATCAGAAGTGTACGAATGGTATATAATACCGACAAGATGAGAGTAAGACACATATGCAACATCTGGGTATCTTTATTGTAGACGTTTCGCCATCCAGTGGCTTTATCAAGTTATGTCCTGGAATTTGTATTGATAAAGCCACTGGATGGCGAAACGTCTACAATAAAGATACCCAGATGTTGCACATGTGTCTTACTCTCATCTTGCTATCAGAAGACTGAGGAACCTACGTGCCACTTAACTCTGATCACCTCTCATCACCCTCAAGGTAATAAATACTTTAACGCGAGTAGTTCTTTAAGAAATTAAAGTGCAGTCGGGAAAAACTGATAAGGAAGTCTCCCGATGTGCCATTGGAATGCATTTATTCGGTTCCTTGCAAAAGTTGAGATAACTTTTATATAGGAAAAATTGAGAAACTTCTCGGGACCAGACTGAAACCGCATATATAAGCTATAACTGCTAGCCAGGGTTCCAGTGGTTAGCTTTTCTTAGAAACTAACCACGGAACAAAGATTTTCTTGTAATCGTTAACTGTAGTGCATCATTATAATCAAACCTAAGCGCTAAACCCACCAGGGTCATGTCATAAAGCGATGCTCTCAAGTGTAGCTCTTTTTATGCCTGGTACAATTTTTTTGGCAACCTGGGTTCTTGTATTTACTAACTGAATATAGTTCATAACCTAGAAAAATTTATCATAATGAATATTGTCTGTCCATTACAGAAAATCTGTTAATTTTTTTTTATATATTTTTATTTAAGGACACAGTATACAATCTACATGTTGTTATACATAAAACTTAACAAAAAAAGGCTCAACACTGAGAAAAAACAAGCCTAACTAGGAATGACACAGAAGAACCTACACGTGAGCATTCCTTAACAAAAAAAAAAAACTACAAAACAAAACCTGTTACACTTATGTATATTTTGTATAAAAACTTTATATACAAAACATTAATTATACACCAAATCATTTCTCATACAATTGTTTTGTATAGTAACATGTTAAGTACATAGATTCTCGAAAACTAAAACCCCCTGACAATGTTTTCGAGGAGACTAAATCGTACTCCCCACACCCCATATAACCCAAATACACATCATATGGAACTTTGCATACTCTAGAATAAATGATAAATTATAAGAAAATTTTTTCTAAGATGTGTGCCTCCTCCCATCACCCACAAGGTACACAGTATGACCAGGTGAAATATACCCTTAATCCGTGTGTATATACGTTCCTACCTCATTAACTTCCAAACAGGAAGGAATACTGAATAGGGCAATGTACAATGCCTCCTCCCTTACACAGAACATCTAACATTGACAAAGTTGACATAATACAGGAAATACATGAGCCTGGTGCACGCAGGCACCTCGCCCGTACTACAGTTGTTAAATAGAATAAGAATCAAAACATTTAGTCTCTGGGGCAACAAAAACAAAAACCCCGCATCTTTTACTACACAAATAATTCTTAGCTCATTATTTCCTAAATATTTTCAGTTTGGTCCTACTTTGAAAAGTATTGAAAGGACGCCTTGGCGAACCCACAGAAGCAAGAAAATCTTACCAAAAAGAAATCTCCACCTCTCTCACAGAAGCCCCATTTCAATAACAGAACACCCCAACCACACACACAGTCTCACACAGACTCACACACAGACACTCACCACACACACACCACACGCAACAAAACACACACAAACACACACACACACACACACACACACACACACACAAAGGCCCTCACACAGACAGGCCTTACATCATGTTATCTCACATACGCCACTGGAGCAGCCACCATCACCTCCCTTACTACAATCATCTCCAAGTACTCATCACTCACCTCCGGAAACCAACTCCTTGCTGTCCTTCTCCGGCACCAACTGTAGCAGTCGTGCCACAGTCAGTCCCCGATAACTCTCCGGAAAAAAGAGTAACCCACTGACCCCCATATAAGCTCCTATTCCTACCCACCGACCTATAAAAACTTGCCGCTAAGGCCTTGATCCTGACATTACCCCCCACCTCCCTCATTCCCCAAGAAACATACAAAAAATCAACCAAAACCTGTTAATTGGATTGTTTTCATAAACAATTCTAGATTTGTTAATTTATCCATTAATTGGTTTACCTTTTATGTTACTATTATATTTATACTTAAATAATAACTTTCTACAAGTACAAGGTACACAGGCTGTGGCATGCAAGGAGTACGTAACCTTTATTCTGCGCATGTACACACCCTCATTGAAAGGCTATCTCCCCGAACCAGGTGCTAAGGGTTAACGATGGGGCCCCGTCGTTCAATCAGTACCCAGCTCCAAGCCAATGAGAAGATGGTTTTGGCAATCGCAGAGGTGTTGTGGGTACCACTCACCTGTCTGCCCTTGTCATTCCCATTCTAGAGCTGGTTGAAGCACGGTCTGCTCTCTAGTGGCTTCTATTCTGCCTTGCTTGCCGTGGAGTGCACTAATACCTATTGTACATAGTGTACATACTTCTGTTCTAAATTGGTGAAGGATAATACAAGTCAAAAGTTTTTCTGCTGTGTTTATTTTGCTCCCTTTACACCCAGGATAACAGGCCTTTGGGACTCCTGGGTTGTAATACAGGCATAGCTGACATCAATGACATGTTACTATATAGAAAGTTCCTCGTTATGCTGAGCATTTCGGACAAATTAAGTCAATTTTGTTCCAGGATGTGACCCACACTAGTCGACTAAATTATTATTATTATAATCAAGGGGGAAGCGCTAAACCCGGAGGATTATACAGCACTAGTCGACTAAAGCCCATGTATTTATTTTACTGCTAGGTGAACAGTGACAGCAGGTGTAAGGTGGCTAATACCCAGGTACCTACTTACTGCTAGGTGAAGAGTGATAGCAGGTATAAGGTGACCACCCAGGTACTTACTGCTAGGTGAACAAGGACAGCAGGTATAAGGTGACCGCTCAGGTACTTACTGCTAGGTAAACAAGGACAGCAGGTATAAGATAACCACCCAGGTACTTACTGCCAGGTGAACAAGGACAGCAGGTATAAGTGACCACCCAGGTACTTACTGTTAGGTGAACAAGGACAGCAGGTATAAGGTGACCACCCAGGTACTTACTGCCAGGTGAACAAGGACAGCAGGTATAAGGTGACCACCCAGGTACTTACTGTTAGGTGAACAAGGACAGCAGGTATAAGGTGACCACCCAGGTACTTACTGCTAGGTGAACAAGGACAGCAGGTATAAGGTGACCACCCAGGTACTTGCTGCTAGGTGAACAAGGACAGCAGGTATAAAGTGACCACCCAGGTACTTACTGCCAGGTGAACAAGGACAGCAGGTATAAGGTGACCCAGGTACTTACTGCCAGGTGAACAAGGACAGCAGGTATAAGGTGACCACCCAGGTACTTACTGCCAGGTGAACAAGGACAGCAGGTTTAAGGTGACCACCCAGGTACTTACTGCTAGGTGAACAAGGACAGCAGGTTTAAGGTGACCACCCAGGTACTTACTGCCAGGTGAACAAGGACAGCAGGTATAAGGTGACCACCCAGGTACTTACTGCCAGGTGAACAAGGACAGCAGGTATAAGGTGACCACCCAGGTACTTACTGCCAGGTGAACAAGGACAGCAGGTATAAGGTGACCACCCAGGTACTTACTGCCAGGTGAACAAGGACAGCAGGTATAAGGTGACCACCCAGGTACTTACTGCCAGGTGAACAAGGACAGCAGGTATAAGATAACCACCCAGGTACATACTGCCAGGTGAACAAGGACAGCAGGTATAAGTGACCACCCAGGTACTTACTGCCAGGTGAACAAGGACAGCAGGTATAAGATAACCACCCAGGTACATACTGCCAGGTGAACAAGGACAGCAGGTATAAGTGACCACCCAGGTACTTACTGCCAGGTGAACAAGGACAGCAGGTATAAGTGACCACCCAGGTACTTACTGCCAGGTGAACAAGGACAGCAGGTATAAGTGACCACCCAGGTACTTACTGCCAGGTGAACAAGGACAGCAGGTATAAGATAACCACCCAGGTACATACTGCCAGGTGAACAAGGACAGCAGGTATAAGTGACCACCCAGGTACTTACTGCCAGGTGAACAAGGACAGCAGGTATAAGTGACCACCCAGGTACTTACTGCCAGGTGAACAAGGACAGCAGGTATAAGGTGATCACCCAGGTACTTACTGCCAGGTGAACAAGGACAGCAGGTATAAGGTGACCACCCAGGTACTTACTGCTAGGTGAACAAGGACAGTAGGTATAAGTGACCACCCAGGTACTTACTGCTAGGTGAACAAGGACAGCAGGTATAAGTGACCACCCAGGTACTTACTGCCAGGTGAACAAGGACAGCAGGTATAAGGTGATCACCCAGGTACTTACTGCTAGGTGAACAAGGACAGCAGGTATAAGTGACCACCCATGTACTTACTGCCAGGTGAACAAGGACAGCAGGTATAAGTGACCACCCAGGTACTTACTGCTAGGTGAACAAGGACAGCAGGTATAAGTGACCACCCAGGTACTTACTGCCAGGTGAACAAGGACAGCAGGTATAAGGTGACCACCCAGGTACTTACTGCCAGGTGAACAAGGACAGCAGGTATAAGGTGACCACCCAGGTACTTACTGCTAGGTGAACATGGACAGCAGGTATAAGGTGACCACCCAGGTACTTACTGCCAGGTGAACAAGGACAGCAGGTATAAGGTGACCACCCAGGTACTTACTGCCAGGTGAACAAGGACAGTAGGTATAAGATAACCACCCAGGTACATACTGCCAGGTGAACAAGGACAGCAGGTATAAGTGACCACCCAGGTACTTACTGCCAGGTGAACAAGGACAGCAGGTATAAGTGACCACCCAGGTACTTACTGCCAGGTGAACAAGGACAGCAGGTATAAGGTGACCACCCAGGTACTTACTGCCAGGTGAACAAGGACAGCAGGTATAAGGTGACCACCCAGGTACTTACTGCCAGGTGAACAAGGACAGCAGGTATAAGATAACCACCCAGGTACATACTGCCAGGTGAACAAGGACAGCAGGTATAAGTGACCACCCAGGTACTTACTGCCAGGTGAACAAGGACAGCAGGTATAAGATAACCACCCAGGTACATACTGCCAGGTGAACAAGGACAGCAGGTATAAGTGACCACCCAGGTACTTACTGCCAGGTGAACAAGGACAGCAGGTATAAGTGACCACCCAGGTACTTACTGCCAGGTGAACAAGGACAGCAGGTATAAGTGACCACCCAGGTACTTACTGCCAGGTGAACAAGGACAGCAGGTATAAGATAACCACCCAGGTACATACTGCCAGGTGAACAAGGACAGCAGGTATAAGTGACCACCCAGGTACTTACTGCCAGGTGAACAAGGACAGCAGGTATAAGTGACCACCCAGGTACTTACTGCCAGGTGAACAAGGACAGCAGGTATAAGGTGATCACCCAGGTACTTACTGCCAGGTGAACAAGGACAGCAGGTATAAGGTGACCACCCAGGTACTTACTGCTAGGTGAACAAGGACAGTAGGTATAAGTGACCACCCAGGTACTTACTGCTAGGTGAACAAGGACAGCAGGTATAAGTGACCACCCAGGTACTTACTGCCAGGTGAACAAGGACAGCAGGTATAAGGTGATCACCCAGGTACTTACTGCTAGGTGAACAAGGACAGCAGGTATAAGTGACCACCCATGTACTTACTGCCAGGTGAACAAGGACAGCAGGTATAAGTGACCACCCAGGTACTTACTGCTAGGTGAACAAGGACAGCAGGTATAAGTGACCACCCAGGTACTTACTGCCAGGTGAACAAGGACAGCAGGTATAAGGTGACCACCCAGGTACTTACTGCCAGGTGAACAAGGACAGCAGGTATAAGGTGACCACCCAGGTACTTACTGCTAGGTGAACATGGACAGCAGGTATAAGGTGACCACCCAGGTACTTACTGCCAGGTGAACAAGGACAGCAGGTATAAGGTGACCACCCAGGTACTTACTGCTAGGTGAACAAGGACAGCAGGTATAAGGTGACCACCCAGGTACTTACTGCTAGGTGAACAAGGACAGCAGGTATAAGGTGACCACCCAGGTACTTACTGCCAGGTGAACAAGGACAGCAGGTATAAGGTGACCACCCAGGTACTTACTGCTAGGTGAACAAGGACAGCAGGTATAAGTGACCACCCAGGTACTTACTGCCAGGTGAACAAGGACAGCAGGTATAAGTGACCACCCAGGTACTTACTGCCAGGTGAACAAGGACAGCAGGTATAAGGTGACCACCCAGGTACTTACTGCCAGGTGAACAAGGACAGCAGGTATAAGATAACCACCCAGGTACTTACTGCCAGGTGAACAAGGACAGCAGGTATAAGTGACCACCCAGGTACTTACTGCCAGGTGAACAAGGACAGCAGGTATAAGTGACCACCCAGGTACTTACTGCTAGGTGAACAAGGACAGCAGGTATAAGGTGACCACCCAGGTACTTACTGCTAGGTGAACAAGGACAGCAGGTATAAGGTGACCACCCAGGTACTTACTGCTAGGTGAACAAGGACAGCAGGTATAAGGTGACCACCCAGGTACTTACTGCCAGGTGAACAAGGACAGCAGGTATAAGGTGACCACCCAGGTACTTACTGCTAGGTGAACAAGGACAGCAGGTATAAAGTGACCACCCAGGTACTTACTGCTAGGTGAACAAGGACAGCAGGTATAGTGACCACCCAGGTACTTACTGCTAGGTGAACAAGGACAGCAGGTATAAAGTGACCACCCAGGTACTTACTGCTAGGTGAACAAGGACAGCAGGTATAAAGTGACCACCCAGGTACTTACTGCCAGGTGAACAAGGACAGCAGGTATAAGGTGACCACCCAGGTACTTACTGCTAGGTGAACAAGGACAGCAGGTATAAGGTGACCACCCAGGTACTTACTGCTAGGTGAACAAGGACAGCAGGTATAAGGTGACCACCCAGGTACTTACTGCCAGGTGAACAAGGACAGCAGGTATAAGGTGACCACCCAGGTACTTACTGCTAGGTGAACAAGGACAGCAGGTATAAGTGACCACCCAGGTACTTACTGCCAGGTGAACAAGGACAGCAGGTATAAGTGACCACCCAGGTACTTACTGCCAGGTGAACAAGGACAGCAGGTATAAGGTGACCACCCAGGTACTTACTGCCAGGTGAACAAGGACAGCAGGTATAAGATAACCACCCAGGTACTTACTGCCAGGTGAACAAGGACAGCAGGTATAAGTGACCACCCAGGTACTTACTGCCAGGTGAACAAGGACAGCAGGTATAAGTGACCACCCAGGTACTTACTGCTAGGTGAACAAGGACAGCAGGTATAAGGTGACCACCCAGGTACTTACTGCTAGGTGAACAAGGACAGCAGGTATAAGGTGACCACCCAGGTACTTACTGCTAGGTGAACAAGGACAGCAGGTATAAGGTGACCACCCAGGTACTTACTGCCAGGTGAACAAGGACAGCAGGTATAAGGTGACCACCCAGGTACTTACTGCTAGGTGAACAAGGACAGCAGGTATAAAGTGACCACCCAGGTACTTACTGCTAGGTGAACAAGGACAGCAGGTATAGTGACCACCCAGGTACTTACTGCTAGGTGAACAAGGACAGCAGGTATAAAGTGACCACCCAGGTACTTACTGCTAGGTGAACAAGGACAGCAGGTATAAAGTGACCACCCAGGTACTTACTGCCAGGTGAACAAGGACAGCAGGTACCTTTTAAGGAAACCCGTCCTAATGTTTCCACCCGCAAATAAATGTTTCCACTGATTTTGAATATATATATTTTTTTTTTGGTACTTGTTAAATGGACACTTCGTAAAATTTTAATGGGATTATTTAAAATGGCTTTCATAAACAAATGTGATTCTGGGTCTCCATTGTTTTAAACTAGCGTTCTTGGTTTTTTAAAATTATCTTATTATAGTAATCAGTTAATGTAATCCTGTCTTACTGTAAGTTGGTGTAAGAGCTGTCTGACTTCCCTCCAATCCTATACAAGTTTTCCTTACTCTTTCCTAGAAGTTATAATATACTGCAGTTACCTGGACATGCTTAACATGCATGAGATCCCATTCTATGATGTATATGTGAAACACATGTTTATCTTTATTGCTGAAACGTTTCGCCTGCACAGCAGGATACCAGTCGAGTATGAACGAATATTACGTAGTGTATTATAAAATGTGCATAAAAAACGCTATATATAATGTCAGTTTACGGGATTTGTTCTGAAACCAGATGCGTATTATTCCTGGTCAGAGCAGCCAGGACAGGAACAGGTGAGGTGTGTTTTGAGTCAGTACGAGAAGCACAGCAGCTGAAGCAAGATGTAATAAGACGTCCAGGTTTGGTTTGTGAGAAGGGATGGTGAGTTTAGGGAATGTTTATACCATAGATTTTATTGGTTTTGGTGATCTCATGTTTAGCTTTAAGACCCTAGTGTTCAGGGGCCTGTATAGTGGAGAGTACTAGCGGAGTGATTTCTCTGCAGGTTAAAAGACCGGCAGACTGGGGGGAAGGGGGTCATGGAGCCTCTCTATTTATAAATATTTGTTTTAACTCCTAGTAGCAGTGTGCTAGTGAGCTAATGTGAGTACTGGGTGAAGGTGTACTGGTGTGTGTGGTGATTCTGTATGTAGAGTAAGTTGTATGTTGTATATGTAAATTTACTATTAATATATTTTTATATACGTAAGCTTTTTTTTTCTCTTCCTGTTAATGACTATTCATTCCACACTTCATGTGAAGGTACAAACTGGTCCTGGGTTGGTTTATGTGGGGTAATTTAAATGCCTCTAGACTAGACTGGTTTACCCCTAGGAGCTAGGACTTTTATTTAACGTTACGCAGTAAAAAGCGTAACAGCGAACATAAAGCCTAAAACAGAAGTAATTCTGAGGTGATCAGTCCCTCAGCTTTGGTAAATGGTCAGTTCCTCAAGTAAACATTTACATGTTTTAACACTATTGGCTTACTCGTACGAGGCGCAAAACCCCTTCGAGTCATTCAGCCCAAGGAACTGTGGAGGCTCGATCCTTCGTGTGTTTAGCGCAAGAAAAGACACCTTGCCATTTAGTATACACCCATCCGTACTGTCCACCAGAAAAACAATGTTTGTGTACATTATTTTGAATTAGTTGCCATGAGCGAACATTCACCGCCATTTGTTTAATGAATACCAGAAATATAATCATCCATTTTAATAACCTTTGAGCAAAGCCTGGTTCATTTAGTTCATTAAATTGATTGTTCCCAGCTTGTTTTGGTTAATGATGTATGATTATCCGTGCCCTCATGTCCATTAATGAGTTTATGCTGTGGCCACCATCTGCAAAGTTTAAAATAACTAAATGAACATATAATTAATGAATAAGACTGGTGCAACACCTGGGTATCTTATGAAGACGCCTTCATAAATAAGGACACACCTATGTGTTGCACATGTGTCTCATTCATTAAACTTGTCGGTATTATATACGCTGATGTGATGTTACCATAGTTTTATTGTTTATTCTCTACCCACATTGCTGGTACTAAGTACAGTGTGCCGGTCGCTCCCTCTATCAGTCTATTCTCAACTCCATAGTATTATATCCTTAAGAGGTATCTATCGTCAATTTCTTAAAGCTTCCGTAAATTTGTAGATACTAGTTACTGTGTTACAAGTTATGCCTAGTCATATAAGCCTACACAAAACTATAACCACAAATAAGCAAGAAAAAAGAAACGCCCGCTACGAGCCTGCCCCAAGACCGGGCTTTGGGAGTAGAAAAACTCTCGGAACTCATCAAAGGTATAAAGATCAAGGTTATACGTTTGGCAGTGAGGTGGAAGACAATTATTTGGGAAAAACTCTGTACGATTGTCAAATTGTCTTCACGCTGTGACATACACAGCTGCAGTGCGGGCTGCCTACCGGGAGGGTATTACTGGGATCAACGCCCCCGCGGCCCGGTCCATGACCAGGACTCCCAGTGGATCACGACCTGTACTGAACATTATAACATGCAGATGCAGTGTGGTGTATTAAACATTATAACATGCAGATGCAGTGTGGTGTATTAAACATAACATGCAGCTGCAGTGTGGTGTATTAAACATTATAACATGCAGCTGCAGTGTGGTGTATTAAACATTATAACATGCAGCTGCAGTGTGGTGTATTAAACATTATAACATGCAGCTGCAGTGTGGTGTATTAAACATTATAACATGCAGCTGCAGTATTAAACATTATAATATGCAGCTGCAGTATTAAACATAACATGCAGCTGCAGTATTAAACATTATAATATGCAGCTGCAGTATTAAACATTATAACATGCAGCTGCAGTATTAAACATTATAACATGCAGCTGCAGTATTAAACATTATAACATGCAGCTGGTTGGGTATTCACCAACAACAATGTTAATGCAGCGGTGTTTCTCAGCCAACCAAAAAAATAAGATTCCAGGGAATACTACAAAATAGTTGACAAAGTTAAGAAACTTGACAGAATAGTGAAACTTACAATAATGCTCTCGCGACTACTGTTAACAGAGTACAAAGATGCGAGTACAAAGATAACAGGATACAAAGATGCGAGTACAAAGATAACAGGATACAAAGATGCGAGTACAAATATAACAGGATACAAAGATGCGAGTACAAAGATAACAGGATACAAAGACGCGAGTACAAAGCTAACAAGATACAAAAATGTGAGTACAAAGATAACATGATACAAAGATGCGAGTACAAAGCTAACAAGATACAAAAATGCGAGTACAAAGCTAACATGATACAAAGATGTGAGTACAAAGATAACATGATATAAAGATAACATGATACAAATATATGAGTACAAAGATAACATGATACAAAGATGTGAGTACAAAGATAACATGATACAAAGATATGAGTACAAAGATAACATGATACAAAGATGTGAACACAAAGATAACATGATACAAAGATGCGAGTACAAAGATAACATGATACAAAGATATGAGTACAAAGATAACATGATACAAAGATGTGAGTACAAAGATAACATGATACAAAGATGCGAATACAAAGATAACATGATACAAAGATATGAGTACAAAGATAACATGATACAAAGATGTGAGTACAAAGATAACATGATACAAAGATAACATGATACAAAGATGCTAGTACAAAGATAACATGATACAAAGATGCTAGTACAAAGATAACATGATACGAAGATGTGAGTACAAAGATAACATGATACAAAGATGCTATTACAAAGATAACATGATACAAAGATGTGAGTACAAAGATAACATGATATAAAGATGCGAATACAAAGATAACATGATACAAAGATGCGAGTACAAAGATAACATGATACAAAGATGCGAGTACAAAGATAACAAGATACGAAGATAACAGGATACAAAGATGTGAGTACAAAGATAACAGGATACAAAGATGCAAGTATAAAGATAACAGGATACACAGATGCGAGTACAAAGATAACAGGATACAAAGATGCGAGTACAAAGATAACAGGATACAAAGATGCGAGTACAAAGATAACAGGATACAAAGCTGCGAGTACAAAGCTAACAGGATACAAAGATAACAGGATACAAAGATGCGAGTACATAGATAACAGGATACAAAGATGTGAGTACAAAGATAACAGGATACAAAGATGTGAGTACAAAGATAACAGGATACAAAGATGTGAGTACAAAGATAACATGATACAAAGATGCGAGTACAAAGATAACATGATACAAAGATAACATGATACAAATATATGAGTACAAAGATAACATGATACAAAGATGTGAGTACAAAGATAACATGATACAAAGATATGAGTACAAAGATA
Organism: Cherax quadricarinatus; assembly: GCF_038502225.1. Lineage (NCBI taxonomy): Eukaryota > Metazoa > Arthropoda > Malacostraca > Decapoda > Parastacidae > Cherax > Cherax quadricarinatus. Next base: position 6,488,321 of record NC_091371.1, on the reverse strand, counting down.
ACATGATACAAAGATGTGAACACAAAGATAACATGATACAAAGATGCGAGTACAAAGATAACATGATACAAAGATATGAGTACAAAGATAACATGATACAAAGATGTGAGTACAAAGATAACATGATACAAAGATGCGAATACAAAGATAACATGATACAAAGATAACATGATACAAAGATATGAGTACAAAGATAACATGATACAAAGATGTGAGTACAAAGATAACATGATACAAAGATGCGAGTACAAAGATAACATGATACAAAGATGCGAGTACAAAGATAACATGATACAAAGATGCGAGTACAAAGATAACATGATACAAAGATGTGAGTACAAAGATAACATGATACAAAGATGTGAGTACAAAGAGTACAAAGATAACATGATACGAAAGATGTACAAAGATGTACAAAGATAACATGATACAAAGATGTACAAAGAGTATAAAGATAACATGATACAAAGATGTGAGTACAAAGATAACATGATACAAAGATGTGAGTACAAAGATAACATGATACAAAGATGTGAGTACAAAGATAACATGATACAAAGATGTGAGTACAAAGATAACATGATACAAAGATGTGAGTACAAAGATAACTTGATACAAAGATGTGAGTATAAAGATAACATGATACAAAGATGTGAGTACAAAGATAACATGATACAAAGATGTGAGTACAAAGATAACTTGATACAAAGATGTGATTACAAAGATAACATGATACAAAGATGTGAGTACAAAGATAACATGATACAAAGATGTGAGTACAAAGATAACATGATACAAAGATGTGAGTACAAAGATAACATGATACAAAGATGTGAGTACAAAGATAACATGATACAAAGATGCGAGTACAAAGATAACATGATACAAAGATGTGAGTACAAAGATAACATGATATAAAGATGTGAGTACAAAGATAACATGATACAAAGATGTGAGTACAAAGATAACATGATACAAAGATGTGAGTACAAAGATAACATGATACAAAGATGCGAGTACAAAGATAACATGATACAAAGATGTGAGTACAAAGGTAAAAGGATAAAGGTCGTATAACACTAACAGGATAAGGGAGATAGTTTACTATATCCACCTATCCACACACTAACTTCCCACCACACACACACACACAAACCAAATAAATATCGCAATACCTCAATCTCAACATCGTTTAAAGACAAACGAGAAAGCTGCGAGGGTCGCACAAGGTTGCTTCTAAACACGAAGACAACTGACATGTAAATTATTATTATAATCAAGGGGGAAGCGCTAAACCCGGAGGATTATACAGCGCCTGGGGGGGGGGATGTGGAAGGCATTCAGGCTTAATTTGGGGAACTGGAGCACAGATCTAATTCCCTAAATCAAGAGCCCCTCACCAACATGTAAAGATGTAAGAGAAGAAGCCTCATGCTACTAGATTATGGAAGAACTCTAGGAGACAATTACGTCATTTAAAATGCCCAGAGACACAGACAAGGTAAACATTGACACACTCGGTGCCGTAGGAGTTCCAGAATGTGGGATACAGAACGAGATGTAGATACAAGTTGAAACGTAGTTTCAGTGAGACGGGGGTAAAACTACGTTAGTTTATCACTGCAGAACACATTTTGGGACAACGTTTCGGTCTCTTTAGAGCTTCATCAAATCATTACTTGATAAAGCATTACAGAGCGAAACATCGCGTTTACTGTTTCAGTGATAGGGTATTAAAAGCAAGTGGAATACATTAGCCAAACAAATTATGTAGACTAATTTTTCCAATAAATACAGAGATATTGGGTACAGCCACAACAAACTATCGACTGTCCTAAAAGTGGTGCCGAAAAAGTGTTTGATCACATCAGTAGAGCACATCTGAGAAAACACGGTTCAGAGAATTTTTTTATTTTTTTTTTTTGCAAAGGGGTGTAGTTTTAACCAGGTTATTTTGCAGTAACTTTTAAATCCAGTTACACTGTGTCTTATTTGCTCTGGCCTCACTAGGAATTACATCAGAGTAAGAGGCAAATTTCTCTGTTTACACAGATAAACCTAATTCAGTTTACCAGCATTCAGGACAGCTTATGCTTTCCTCCTCCTGTGCTGTGCCAGCATCAGTGCCAAGACTGTAATGTTAATATAAATAACGATAATGTAATTTCTGAATGAAAGGGAAAGTTCATACACTTGAGACATCTTTGGTGGACAAGTTTTGATCCGGGAACCTTTGTCACTCCAACCTAATTTCTGCATCTCTCAAACTGGTAATTTCATTACATATTATGCAAATATCGCAAATAAGCGATACAAGATAACTACGAGGGGAGCTGAATGATAGTTCTAGGACTTTCATGTTGCAATCAACACATCAGGAACTTTGAAATGTTGCGGTACAAAGGAGGAGGTGCATGCAGATACGCTCACAGGAAGCGCCTCTGCTAGGCTACAGCGCTTCCTGTGATCGTACCTGCTTGCACCTCCTCTTTTCCGCAATACTGCAAGTGCCTGATGTGTTGATTACAGCACAAAAGGTCTAGGGCTATCAATTTCCCCCATAGTTGTTTTGCTTAATTATGTGTTTTCATCTCCCTGTACTTTATAACCATTTATCTCCCCCCTTATCTCCCTCTACTTCCCCCTTTGAAAGTTTATTATGGTCATGGTAATTAGGAGGCCATTTTTCCAACGGATGTAGAAGAGAATTCAGATATTTACATTTTTGGGGGAACAATGAAGATCATTCAGAGTGTAGGGAATGGAAGACCATCAGGTATGATCCGAGGAAAGGAATGTACCTCAGATTCCTTGGATTAGAAGCTATTCACAAGGATCAGAGCAACTTACCTATCCCCCCATACACACACAGCGAATAGTCGGGGTCAGGAGCTATGACCTGACCCCTGCAAACCTAAATAGGCGAGTAAACACGAAGGCAACACAGAGGCTATACAAAAATATAATACCAGTCTCTTAACAAAATACGTAACTTTTATTTTGACTTTTTTTTTTGTCCAGCAGTGAACGGATTACGATGGATATCCTGTTAACGACGCCGTTATCGGTGCTACTGTTGTGAACTCCCACTTACACTCCCAGAACAGTCGCAACAATAATATACTGAGATAACACAATAACAGTATGTCAGGTTCAACAGTACATGAAGGAAGCCAAGATAAGCGAAGATAATATTGTTATATGCGAGCGGTTGTTATTTTGGTGATGGAGGAAACACTAAATCCGTAGGGACCCCACACAGCGCCATAAAGTTAATAAACTTTGACGACGAAATAGTTATGTGTAGACAACACTGACTGGCTGGTAACTGCTGTAGGATGAAGCCAGCTCTAGCTGGCTCACTCGCTCTCTCTCTCTCTCTCCCTCCCTCTCCTCATACTGACGCCCCCTACACACGCATACATACCCACCCACACACACTTACTGGGGCCAGGAGCTGTGATTCGACCCCTGCAACCACAACTAGGCGACTACATACCCACACCACACACATACCCACCCACCCACATACACATACCTCCACCCCCCCACCCACACACAGTTCCCTTGTTTATCTTTTCCACCATACGCTCGGACACACACCCTTCTTCCCCTGGATATTTTTCACCGCACTTCCATGCACTCTCCGGATTTTTCGTTCTAATACAGAAAAGACTGACCACCACCATGCACCACCAACCCATCTTCCTCAAACCACCCAATACTCACCGTAGACAGTGAGGGTGACGATGGCCGACACTGTCGGGGAGTCGTTGAAGTCGACCCGACACTTGTAGGTGCCTGTGTCGGGGCCTCGCGCGGGGTCAAGGGTCAAGCGAGTGCCCCCCGGTTCGACCCTAAGACGGTCTCTGAGGGTGGGATCAATCAGCTCCTCCCGAGCCTCACCCTCACGCAGGTCCAGTCTGACAGAGAGAAGGGAAATGTTGAGTTATCTCTGCTTAAATATATATATGAGAGAAATACACACAGAGACAGGCACACAAAGATAATTAGAGATAAATAGAAAGAGATAAAGAGAAAGACGAGGATAAAGAGGAAGGAGAAAGAGAAAGCAAAGAGAAAAATAAAGAAAACGATGTAGTTCAGGTTTAAGGGAAAAATGGTATATACATACATTATATACTTATATGTATATATAGTTATTTATATGTATATAAGAATACATGTATACATTTATATGTATTGACACACACACACACACACACACACACACACACACACACACACACACACACACACACACACAATAATTCCTGAGAATTAATAATATATTAATAAACTGCTACGTTCAGGCTGCAATAATTATATAACAATAATTATAGGTTCGTAAGTTCGAACCTATTGCATTTTACAAAGAAAATTCCCGCCAATTTAACAGCTTTAGCAACTTTATTATAATTATAACTAAATACTAAACAGCTTTAGCAACTTTATTATAATTATAACTAAATACTAAACAGCTTTAGCAACTTTATTATAATTATAACTAAATACTAAACAGCTGTAGCAACATTATTATAATTATAACTAAATACTAAACAGCTGTAGCAACATTATTATAATTATAACTAAATACTAAACAGCTTTAGCAACATCATAATAATTATAACTAAATACTAAACAGCTTTAGCAACATCATAATAATTATAACTAAATACTAAACAGCTGTAGCAACATTATTATAATTATAACTAAATACTAAACAGCTTTAGCAACATCATAATAATTATAACTAAATACTAAACAGCTTTAGCAACATCATAATAATTATAACTAAATACTAAACAGCTGGAGCAACAAAAACCTTGAAAAAACTTCAGATCGGCAGCAGACGAATATCCTCGTGACAACACAACACTGTGGTCAGCACCTTAGTACTTGATGGAGAGACAGCAGAGCGAATAACCTTAACAACCCCCCCCCCCTACATACTGTTCAGAGACGTACACATTCAGCTAATTATTCAACCAAAGCATCCACTTTGAAGCAGTCACGTGGAGACTAAAGCTGCAGATAATACCATGCCATCCTGTTGTGGTTATTTATACGCAAATGTAAATAACCACAATATGAAAAAACAATGAATATTGGCAATGAGGTAACTGTCACCTACCAATAACTCTCGTCCACAGTAAACACTGGACGATGACTACAAAAAAGTCGTATGCAAGCCATAGTTATATGTCTACGGAAATTATATTATACAGTGTGTGTGTATATATATATGTGTGTATATATATATATATATATATATATATATATATATATATATATATATATATATATATATATATATATATATATATGTCGTGCCGAATAGGCAGAACTTGCGATCTTGGTTTAAATAGCAACGTTCATCTTGGCATATAGGACAAGTGAAAATTTGTGTATGAAATAATTTCTGTAGACAGCCTGTACTGTCAGAACACACAGCCTAGCCGTCTGCTCTGACTAGTTCATATTTCGTGGCATTTTAGGTGCTGCCCTCTGTAGGCTCACCCACGTCAGTGGGAGGCTGAGCTCACCCTCTCTCACTCCTAGGCCGACCGACTTGACAGACACAAGTGCTCCCCCTCCACGGACTGGCTTGCGGTCACTCCCTCACACTGCCCGTTGTGTACTCACTCCTACCCAACTAAAGCCAAACTAGTCCACGGCCGTATCATTGATACCTACGCTACCCCCTCAAGGAAGGTTCCTTGATGTTGGTGAGGGGCTCTTGATTTAGGGAATTGGATCTGTGCTCCAGTTCCCCGAATTAAGCCTGAATGCCTTCCACATCCCCCCACCTAGGCGCTGTATAATCCTCCGGGTTTAGCGCTTCCCCTTGATTATAATAATAATAATACCTACGCTACCTTCATCGGCACTAAACCGCTGTTCAGCAGTAAGAACAGTAACAACATTTCGCCAAAATCATTCTGAACCTAACGAAAAAAATATATTTCATTGTGTTTGTTTAATATTAAATTATTGTAAACAAATCTAAAATATATTTAGTTGGGTAAGGCTTAAATAAATTGTTCTTGTCATAATAAGGTTAGGTAAGTTTTCTAAGATTCTTTTGGAGCAAAATTAAAAATTTTTACATTAACATTAATGAAAAAAATATATTTTTAAACGTATAAGAGAAAATTTTAGAAAGAACTTAATTTTAAATGAGTTCTTGATAATTGACCAGTTCTACATATTCCGCACGACATTATATATATATATATATATATATATAATGGACTTCCAGCAGGCATGTGTGAGCGTGTTTGATAGGAGTGAATGGAGACAAATGGTTTTTAATACTTGACGTGCTGTTGGAGTGTGAGCAAAGTAACATTTATGAAGGGATTCAGGGAAACCGGCAGGCCGGACTTGAGTCCTGGAGATGGGAAGTACAGTGCCTGCACTCTGAAGGAGGGGTGTTAATGTTGCAGTTTAAAAACTGTAGTGTAAAGCACCCTTCTGGCAAGACAGTGATGGAGTGAATGATGGTGAAAGTTTTTCTTTTTCGGGCCACCCTGCCTTGGTGGGAATCGGCCGGTGTGATAATAAAAAAAAATAATATATATATATATATATATATATATATATATATATATATATATATATGCGCAAAACAACCACTCTGAAAGAATAGAGAAATTCCAAGCGCTTTCGTGACTACTCACATTATCAAGGAACTTGATAATGTGAGTAGTTCCTTGATAATGTGAGTAGTCACGAAAGCGCTTGGAATTTCTCTATTCTTTCAGAGTGGTTGTTTTGCATATTCTGAAATCACCTGTTTACTGTGATCTTATTGCATATATATATATATATATATATATATATATATATATATATATATATATATATATATATATATATATATATATAATATGCAAACAATCGCAGACGGGTGATCTTAACTATGCATGACAAGCCACGGGATGGGGGGGAAGAGGAATCTTTAGCTCACGTACTTTCACACTTCTCAGTGCGTCATCAGCTGTGCAATGTTGCAAGGGAGCAACCAAATCAGGGAGAGAGGTCTGAGAGTAGCGTAGGTGTCACCGTCCACGGTTACCCTTAGACTGGGTTAGTGGTCGGTGCCAACCCCACCCTACCATCATCCCCCCAACTACCCATATAGGGTAGGAGAGTTTCTGAGATGTCAAGTAGGAAATATAAGATATAAAAAGCCAGCCTCAAGCTTTTTCTAATCGTTTATAACAGGTCATATGGTTTGAGAAATTAAGTTTCTCGATATATACTGTGGACATGTATACCTATTATTCTGTGTGACCTTTTTAAATAATGAAAGAAAAGAATACAATGTGCTCTTTGTCCGTTTACATGTCCTGCTCCGGGGTACTCGAATGTTCTACCGATGTACTCTGAAGTATCTCTTCCTACATATATATCTTCTTTCAACACACCGGCCGTATCCCACCGAGGTGGGGTGACCCAAAAGGAAAAACAAAAGTTTCTCCTTTTAAATTTAGTAATATATACAGGAGAAGGGGTTACTAGCCCCTTGCCCCCGGCATTTTAGTCGCCTCTTACAACACGCATGGCTTACGGAGAAAGAATTCTGTTCCACTTCCTGTGTCAGCTTATATATACATAAAACTGACCAGTTTTACTTATTCGGCTCGACACACACACACACACACACACACACACACACACACACACACACACACACACACACACACACACACACATACACACACACACACACACACACACATACACACACACATACACACACACACACACACACACACACACACACACACACACACATACACATACACACATACACATACACACATACATGCACACACACACACACACACACACATATATATATATATATATATGTGTGTGTGTGTGTGTGTGTGTGTGTGTGTGTGCATGTATGTGTGTATGTATGTGTGTGTGTGTGAGTGTGTGTGTGTGTGTGTGTGTGTGTGTGTGTGTGTGTGTGTGTGTGTGTGTGTGTATGTCGAGACGAATAAATAAAACTGGTCAATTAGCAAGAACTCTTCTAAAATTAAGTCCTTTCTAAAATTTTCTCTTATACGTTTAAAGATGTATTTTTTCATTTATGTTAATGTAAAAATTAATAATTTAGTACCAAAAGAACCTTAGAAAACTTACCTAACCTTATTATAACAAGCGCAATTTAATTTAGCCTAATCCAAATAAATATATGTTAGATAAGTTTATAATAGTTTAATAATAAACAAACACAGTGAAATATATGTTAGTTACTCAAATAACCCGCACATAAAAGACAGAAGCTTACGACGACGTTTCGGTCCGACTTGGACCATTGACAAAGTCACAGTGTGACTTTGTCAATGGTCCAAGTCGGACCGAAACGTCGTCGTAAGCTTCTGTCTTTTATGTGCGGGTTATTTGAGTATCGTTCCAGTCACGGTATTGTGCCTTTTTGTTATTTATTAAATATATGTTAGGTTCAGAAATATTTTTTGCGAAATTACTCCATACACAAATTTTCGCTTGCCTTATTCGGCAAGAAGAGCGTTGCTATTTAAGCCAAAATCGCAAGTTTTACGTATTAGGCACGACACGTGCGTGTGTGTGTTTATTCACATACCTATATACATATGTATACAGCTGGATTAAAAAAAGTAACTGCTGATCATAAGGATGACCAGTTCAAGGCTGAATAGGACTCAGTGTGAAGAATTGAGAAAGATGCAAGTGCAGCGAGCAGTCAGTCCAGTGCAGCGTTCCGACGTAAACACTGGAAGTGTTAGCGTTGCATTGTTTGTGAGGGGTGGCTGGTGGGGTGAGTAAGGAGGGTGAAGGCTTGCAGCTAGGGTGCCGCCCAGGCATTATCCTATATACCGACCTCAAAATGCCTCCATATACACACACCTACCTCTTTTGAGCATCATTCACAATGGCTCCATTTAATTGGGAAATGAATGGATGCTAATGTAGATAAGAATCAGTGTGGATTTAATTTAAACGAGCGAATAGCCAGTGCAGCCTCCCTCACACCATGGAACGAGGAATGAGGAGCGCGGGGGGTAGGTGGAGAGAAGGAATTCCAGACTTAAATGAAAATGTATCCCACACACTAGCGAGTCACCTGTACAATTACCCTCATCTCTCATGACTCACGAAGTCGTAATGACACGATTGCAAACGAACCATACCACGGGTAGAACCCGTGATCAGAGTGTCTCAGAACTCCAGACCGTCGCGTTAGCCACTGGACCAGCTAGCCACAATAAGATTCATCCAACTAGATATATTTCTACACCATAGGAAGGTTAGCATAGGTACCACTGTGACCACAAATGCAAGCACGTCATGTTGACGGCTTTGAGGGGACTTGAGCCAGAGCTCGTCACGGCCACGCTAGCTGGAGATTCGTCTGTAAAAACTTGCATTTGTGGTCACAGTGGTGCCTATGCTAACCTTCCTATAGTGAAGAAATATATCTAGCTGGACGGATCTTATTGTGGCTAGCTGGTGCAGTGGCTAACGCGACGGTCTGGAGTTTTGAGACACTGATCGCGGGTTTTATCCCCGCCTGTGGTATGGCTCATCTCTCATAATGTGCATGGGAAGAAATAATTTTTTCCTCATAAGCACGACAGCGAACAATATTAATAGTGCAAATCCCAGTACTAAAATCCCCTAAGTGTATATAGTGACTAGCAACTACCGACACCTTAATCCAACTCCCCTTACATTTTTTCCAAGCCGCCACGGTACCTCTTCCATATACCACATGCCCCACCAGGCCGCCACAGTGGAGCACGGAAACTCTTCCACCTACCGAACACACTAGGGGCATACACCATGTTGAAACCCCTCCATAGCATTGCTGCACCCATCATGTTGTACCCTGACTATACACCCTAGCTAGTTGGATGAATGCTAATCAGGAGGAAGCCGGCAGCTTAAGGAAGGGGACAACTAACAATGTTATGAGTGACATGGTAGCTGCTATAGCAAAAAAAAAAAAATGTGGAAAGCAACAAAGAAGGGGGTGATCAGAATGATCACCAGCCAAAATGCAATTACCCACAGAAATAATGACACTATTCCAGCATCGAGAGAAAAGCTCCCTGCCAGAGATGCCAAGGACACTAGTAGCTCTAGCACCACTGTCCCCCACCGTGAAATCACGGTGGGGGACAGTGCACCGGTTTGTAGTTGTTGGGGGGAGCAGGTCTGGTTTCAGAACCAGTTAGATTATCCCAGATCATGGCTCCGTCAATGAACTTTTGGTCCTGGACTCCAATCTTGTCCCTAAGATGTCCAGGGAGAATTGGTGCTACAAGCCCTCTGGTTGCAATAGAGCAATTATGTTGTTCCCGTCGAGCTCTCCCCAAGTGGAAGGTCCACACACTGAAACCTTCAGGATACCAGAAATACATCTACACCCGGACGTACAAACTACCCTGTCGAGATAGAGATAAGAAATCCAATGTTATCCGGGAATGTGAACGCAGGTTCTTGGGATAGATTCAACTAATAATCTGAATGGATAATTAACTAATCAGTCACACACACACACACACAAAACCACTGGTGTACAGTTGCTGGGAATCAGTGGGCAAGCAACCACTGGTGTACAGGTGCTGGGTATCAGTGGGCAAGCAACCACTGGTGTACAGGTGCTGGGTATCAGTGGGCAAGCAACCACTGGTGTACAGGTGCTGGGTATCAGTGGACAAGCAACCACTGGTGTACAGGTGCTGGGTATCAGTGGGCAAGCAACCACTGGTGTACAGGTGCTGGGTATCAGTGGGCAAGCAACCACTGGTGTACAGTTGCTGGGTATCAGTGGGCAAGCAACCACTGGTGTACAGTTGCTGGGTATCAGTGGGCAAGCAACCACTGGTGTACAGGTGCTGGGTATCAGTGGGCAAGCAACCACTGGTGTACAGGTGCTGGGTATCAGTGGGCAAGCAACCACTGGTGTACAGGTGCTGGGTATCAGTGGGCAAGCAACCACTGGTGTACAGGTGCTGGGTATCAGTGGGCAAGCAACCACTGGTGTACAGGTGCTGGGTATCAGTGGGCAAGCAACCACTGGTGTACAGGTGCTGGGTATCAGTGGGCAAGCAACCACTGGTGTACAGGTGCTGGGTATCAGTGGGCAAGCAACCACTGGTGTACAGGTGCTGGGTATCAGTGGGCAAGCAACCACTGGTGTACAGGTGCTGGGTATCAGTGGGCAAGCAACCACTGGTGTACAGGTGCTGGGTATCAGTGGGCAAGCAACCACTGGTGTACAGGTGCTGGGTATCAGTGGGCAAGCAACCACTGGTGTACAGGTGCTGGGTATCAGTGGGCAAGCAACCACTGGTGTACAGGTGCTGGGTATCAGTGGGCAAGCAACCACTGGTGTACAGGTGCTGGGTATCAGTGGGCAAGCAACCACTGGTGTACAGGTGCTGGGTATCAGTGGGCAAGCAACCACTGGTGTACAGGTGCTGGGTATCAGTGGGCAAGCAACCACTGGTGTACAGGTGCTGGGTATCAGTGGGCAAGCAACCACTGGCGTACAGGTGCTGGGTATCAGTGGGCAAGCAACCACTGGCGTACAGGTGCTGGGTATCAGTGGACAAGCAACCACTGGCGTACAGGTGCTGGGTATCAGTGGGCAAGCAACCACTGGCGTACAGGTGCTGGGTATCAGTGGGCAAGCAACCACTGGCGTACAGGTGCTGGGTATCAGTGGGCAAGCAACCACTGGTGTACAGGTGCTGGGTATCAGTGGGCAAGCAACCACTGGTGTACAGTTGCTGGGTATCAGTGGGCAAGCAACCACTGGTGTACAGGTGCTGGGTATCAGTGGGCAAGCAACCACTGGTGTACAGGTGCTGGGTATCAGTGGGCAAGCAACCACTGGCGTACAGGTGCGGGGTATCAGTGGGCAAGCAACCACTGGCGTACAGGTGCTGGGTATCAGTGGACAAGCAACCACTGGCGTACAGGTGCTGGGTATCAGTGGGCAAGCAACCACTGGCGTACAGGTGCTGGGTATCAGTGGGCAAGCAACCACTGGCGTACAGGTGCTGGGTATCAGAGGGCAAGCAACCACTGGCGTACAGGTGCTGGGTATCAGTGGGCAAGCAACCACTGGCGTACAGGTGCTGGGTATCAGTGGGCAAGCAACCACTGGTGTACAGGTGCTGGGTATCAGTGGGCAAGCAGCCACTGGTGTACAGGTGCTGGGTATCAGTGGGCAAGCAACCACTGGTGTACAGGTGCTGGGTATCAGTGGGCAAGCAACCACTGGTGTACAGGTGCTGGGTATCAGTGGGCAAGCAACCACTGGTGTACAGGTGCTGGGTATCAGTGGGCAAGCAACCACTGGTGTACAGGTGCTGGGTATCAGTGGGCAAGCAACCACTGGTGTACAGGTGCTGGGTATCAGTGGGCAAGCAACCACTGGTGTACAGGTGCTGGGTATCAGTGGGCAAGCAACCACTGGTGTACAGGTGCTGGGTATCAGTGGGCAAGCAACCACTGGTGTACAGGTGCTGGGTATCAGTGGGCAAGCAACCACTGGTGTACAGGTGCTGGGTATCAGTGGGCAAGCAACCACTGGTGTACAGGTGCTGGGTATCAGTGGGCAAGCAACCACTGGTGTACAGGTGCTGGGTATCAGTGGGCAAGCAACCACTGGTGTACAGGTGCTGGGTATCAGTGGGCAAGCAACCACTGGTGTACAGGTGGTGGCATCCGTTGGTTCACCGGATCTTGGTTTCTCAGTGTTTAAAATACATTAGATTACAATTTGGTGAGCAACCCAACACTACTTGTGGTCAACCAAGGTTGTTGGTGCCTCAGTGGCATCACACAAACACAAACACAAACACAACACACACACACACACACACACACACACACACACACACAACACACACACAACACACACAAACACACAACACACACACACACACACACACACACACACACACACACACACACACACATCCTAGTAGCGACCAGTGAAGAGGCGGGGTCAGGAGCTATGAATAGACCCCTGCAACTACAATTAGGTAAGTACACACAACCACAATTAGGTAAGTACACACGAACACACACCACTATTCTAGACAGGCTGTGCTGGCTATAGGAATAAGACCCCAACATTTAAAACAGATAGTTAATTCAGTTCTTGCGGATATTACAAAGATCCTACCGGAGATCACAAGGTTAGTCAACATGCCCTTGGCTAGTCTGATTCCCAACGAATTTTAGCCTTTCTTTTTTTGGTACATCTCTTTGTGCCCTGAAAAAAATGGAGAATTAGGCCCAATGCCGTCGGCAGCACTTCGTCACCTTGCTGATAAAGATGCTGTGAGAAGTATTAATACAGAGACGGCCATGATGCTTCGACTAAATTAGTTTAGCTTTGGGATGTCCCCAAGGCAGGAAAGCAGCAGTTCATGCAGGAAAAGAAATCAATAACTTACTCGAAGATAACACAACATTAAAACTAAACATCAAGAATTTGTTGAAAAGAGATGTACAATTAAGAGCAACTTGAGTACATTTCCGAAATCTCTCTCTTTTCGATTCAGCTGTATATAACAAGACGACTATGCTTCTGTTAGGAAAGCTTGGAATCATTCTCGCTCATTTCTCTTCATAGCAGTTAGGGAAATCGATATTAGACTAAACAGCGAATTAGACATCTAGTTCCTTGAAGATGACACAATGGCAGGTACGGAGTTTCTTGTACCAGATCTTGATCAAGTGACGACACAGGGACAGTCCATGGGACTTGTACTTAATATATTCAATTGCAAAATCATCTCAGCCAACCAACAAGTGATGAAAACAGCGCTAGCAATACTACCTGGTGCGTTAACTATTGTTTCTACTAATAATGTTATGGTTGGAGATCCACTAGGAATTAGTGCCAGTAATACAGTTTTCAAGACAAACTGGATGATTTAAGAATGATACAACGAATATATGTTTAAATTACAAACGAGAGAAGTTATTAAGCCTAGTGTTCCGGGGTACGGGAGTGACCACCTAGCTGAAGCTAGGTATGACACCTGTATGACACCTCTAGGACCACCTAGCTGAAGCTAGGTGGTCATACTTATTCTGGAATCTGACTGTGGATACAGTACTGCATACTTTCCTGCAGAGTCTGCAGGTTCGAACCTGCACTGGTACAAGAGACTCCTTCGTTTTTATTGATATATATATATAATCAACAACAACACTGCGACTAACCGAGGATTCGAACCCGTGTTGATTTAGCCCGCCGTGGGTTAGAGCATCGTGGAATTTTCGCTCACCATGAGGCAGTCTAAAACAACACGGGTTCGGATCCTCGGCTAGTTGCAGTGTTGTTGAAATATATGAGAGAGAGAGAGAGAGAGAGAGAGAGAGAGAGAGAGAGAGAGAGAGAGAGAGAGAGAGAGAGAGAGAGAGAGAGAGAGAGAGAGAGAGAGAGAGAGAGAGAATTTAAACTGGGACTATGTTTAGGCAATGATAAAATGAACTTTCTCCAAGTTTTGCTTTACTTTAAGATTTAAATTAATTTACCTCTGTCAGTTCTAATATTTAATTTTCTCGTTACTGCTTTCAGGATGGAAATATTAAAAAGTTAAGGGTGTGACTATTAGTTGAGGTTTGTGTTGTTGTACATAATGTAATTACCAACACACATGGTCTGCTCTTAACTTAAACAAGGAAGCATCCACTAATTCAATTATGTAAAGCGTTCTGTTGTAGCTCTTTCTACTTTTGCCTACAAGCAGCGCCTCTGTACCCAGTCCTAAAATGGTTTATTGAAAGCCTTATGCTGAGACACAAAGCAGTTATTATATAAGTAACTGTGATAACATCAGTGCCCTCCCCATCTGGATGGATAACATGCGTACTGTAACCGAATTCCACGGCAGAGATAATTTTAAGCCGTGTTGGGAGCCCAGCTCAGTGTAGGTATGAGAGATTAACGAGCCAGTCTACTGGAGTAAGGTTAACGCTGCTTAAGTGATAAATGCACAAGATATCTTATTATTGTTTCAGATATTATCATCGTTAATAAAATTATTACTTGTTAAGTTTATCATAATAAAATAATAATTATAAAAATTATTTATATTGGATACAAAGTGTACTTCTGACATTGTTGAAGAGACAGATCCAGTGACTTACAACTCTACACAGAGCGAAACGTTGCGACAATAAAACCTTACTCTGTATCTGCCTTCTCTTCATATTTATTATCTATTATTATTCGTTTAGCTTGTAAAGTATCAAAAAAAAAATATATCGGCAATTCTCTTCGTTACCCAAGTGTAGATAGATGTTCTCTAAGTCCACTGTAACGTACACAGTGGAAGTCTGGAACCTCGACTGCATTATTCCTATCATATTCTCAGGCACTGTTAAATATAAGAAATTTGTGATCTTGGGTAAATTATTCAGGAAACCGACAAGTTGATAATAGACACACTCGGGAAGCATTCTGGGAATCTTTAATGTGGAAACGTTTTAGCGACTCAGTTGCTTCTTCAGTCTAATATAGAGAAGAGTAATTAAAGATTAATAGCAAGTTTGAGGTAACAAAAAAAGGCATAATACCGTGACTGGAACGATACACAAATGACCTGCACATAGAAGAGAGGAGCTTAGGACGACGTTTCGGTTCGACTTGGACTTGTGACTTTGTAAATGGTCCAAGTCGAACCGAAACGTCGTCGTAAGCTCCTCTCTTCTATGTGCGGATTATTTGTGTATAGTTTGAGGTAATCGGTACCTCAGCCTGGAGTCGATGTGGACAGTCCATCAATATTGATGGACTAAACTCATCGACTGTAGGCTGATGGACTGATTACTTCAAACTTATCTTCCACCGTTCTCTGTATTGGACTGGAGAAGCCACTGAGTGGCGAAACGTTTCTAGAATAAAGATTCCCAAAATGTCGCTTAGGTGATTTTATTATTGAGGAATATAGTGACAGCAAAATAGCCTATGTGATATGTCAAGATATTAATGAAAATATGATACAAGATATATTAAGCATTTCCTAAATTTGCATAATTCTTAGGCCTTTTGAGTATTCGTATGCTTTTGCACTACCGTCCACAGGATGGATATGAGGTGCACAATAAACTAGCCAATTGGGTGGCAAAAATCTAAATTTTATTATATTTGTGATCAATTGGGCTCAAAGGTGGCCTGGTGGTTAACGCTCTGGCTTCACACGGTGAGGGCCTGGGTTCGATTCCCAGCCAGAGTAGAAACATTGGACGTGTTTCTTTCCACCTGTTGTCTATGTTCCCCATCAGTAAAATGGGTACCTGGGTGTTAGTCGACTGGTGTGGGTCGCATCCTGGGACACTGACCTAAGGAGGCCTGGTCACAGACCGGGCCGCGGGGGCGTTGACCCCGGAACTCTCTCCAGGTAATTGTGGCAAGCTCCTCAGTCATCTCCAGATAGTTTATAAGAGCCTCCTTGCTTTTCAGAACCAAATCAAGCAAGTTTAAGTCCTCTACTTGGTTTTACCACAAATTGCTGTTGAAAACAATCCTGGACTACCTCAAGGAAGGCGTCTAACTTTAGATTTAAAGCCAAAGACTTTCCGTAAGTTTTGCCAGAATTAAAATCCCTTACGATTACTACGTTACCACAGCTTGAAATCTAAAACCACTCCAAAGAAGTCTCCAATAGTACCTCTCTGTGTTTCGGTTCCCTGTACTGAACCTGAATACCTTCCATACCCCCCCCTCCAACATGTGCAGTATAATCCTACGGGTTTAGCGCTCCCTCATGATTATAATTATAACAATCCCATAGTACCTTTTGAAGTTCGAGGGTCGGAACGCATAAGACCAAATTTCTTGCAAATAATTACAGCCATACAGATTCACTCCCCCCTCCTCTCTTTCCATTATGTAATTATCGTATACAAGAAGATAGCACCGCACTGGTCATGTATTAAATTTTGCTAAATAAAAATTCTCTCTCTCTCTCTCTCTCAGCACCGTCTCTCCTTCCCTTCACCATATACCTAACTTTAAACATAATCATGCAAAATACAAGATATGTGTGTGTGTGTATGTGTGTATGTGTGTGTGTGTGTGTGTGTGTGTGTGTATGTATGTATGTGTGTGTGTGTGTGTGTGTGTGTGTATGTGTGTGTGTGTGTGTGTGTGTGTGTGTGTGTGTGTGTGTGTATGTATGTGTGTGTGTGTGTGTGTGTGTGTGTGTGTGTGTATGTGTGTGTGTGTGTGTGTGTGTGTGTGTGTGTGTGTGTATGTGTGTGTGTGTGTGTGTGTGTGTGGTGTGCGTGTGTGTATGTGTGTGTGTGTGTGTGTGTGTGTGTGTGTGTGTGTGTGTGTGTGTATGTGTGTATGTATGTGTGTATGTGTGTGTGTGTGTGTGTGTGTGTGTGTGTGTGTGTGTGTATGTGTGTGTGTGTGTGTGTGTGTGTGTGTGTGTGTGTGTGTGTGTGTATGTATGTGTGTGTATGTATGTGTGTGTATGTATGTGTGTGTATGTGTGTGTGTGTGTCTGTGTGTGTACTCACCTAGTTGTACTCACCTAGTTGAGGTTGCGGGGGTCGAGTCCGAGCTCCTGGCCCCGCCTCTTCACTGATCGCTACTAGGTCACTCTCCCTGAGCCGTGAGCTTTATCATACCTCTGCTTAAAGCTATGTATGGATCCTGCCTCCACTACATCGCTTCCCAAACTATTCCACTTACTGACTACTCTGTGGCTGAAGAAATACTTCCTAACATCCCTGTGATTCATCTGTGTCTTCAGCTTCCAACTGTGTCCCCTTGTTACTGTGTCCAATCTCTGGAACATCCTGTCTTTGTCCACCTTGTCAATTCCTCTTAGTATTTTGTATGTCGTTATCATGTCCCCCCTATCTCTCCTGTCCTCCAGTGTCGTCAGGTTTATTTCCCTTAACCTCTCCTCGTAGGACATACCTCTTAGCTCTGGGACTAGTCTTGTTGCAAACCTTTGCACTTTCTCTAGTTTCTTTACGTGCTTGGCTAGGTGTGGGTTCCAAACTGGTGCCGCATACTCTAATATGGGCCTAACGTATACGGTGTACAGGGTCCTGAACGATTCCTTATTAAGATGTCGGAATGCTGTTCTGAGGTTTGCTAGGCGCCCATATGCTGCAGCAGTTATTTGGTTGATGTGCGCTTCAGGAGATGTGCCTGGTGTTATACTCACCCCAAGATCTTTTTCCTTGAGTGAGGTTTGTAGTCTCTGACCCCCTAGACTGTACTCCGTCTGCGGCCTTCTTTGCCCTTCCCCAATCTTCATGACTTTGCACTTGGTGGGATTGAACTCCAGGAGCCAATTGCTGGACCAGGTCTGCAGCCTGTCCAGATCCCTTTGTAGTTCTGCCTGGTCTTCGATCGAGTGTGTGTGTCTGTGTGTGTGTGTGTGTGTGTGTGTGTGTGTCTGTGTGTGTGTATGTGTGTGTGTGTGTGTGTGTGTGTGTGTGTGTGTGTGTGTGTGTGTGTGTGTGTGTGTGTGTGTGTGTGTGTGTGTACTCACCTATACTCACCTATATGTGGTTGCAGGGGTCGAGTCATAGCTCCTGTCCCCGCCTCTTCACTGGTCGATACTAATTCACTCTCTCCCTGCTCCATGATATTTGTCATACCTCTTCTTAAAGCTGTTTATGGAACTTGCTTCCACTACTTCACTCTCCAGATTATTCCAATTCCTGACAACTCTAAGACTAAAGAAATACTTCCTAACATCCCTATGACTCATCTGGATTTTCACTTTCCAATTGTGTCCCCTTGTTTCTGTATCCCATCTCTGAAACATTCGATCCTTGTCCACCTTGTCAATGCCTCTTAGTATTTTATACGTTGTTATCATGTCCCCTCTATCCCTCCTATCCTCTAGTGTCATCAGGTTGAGTTTCCTTAACCTCTCCTCATAAGACATACCCCTCAGTTCCGGGACTAATCGTGTTGCAAATTTTTGCACTTTCTCCAATTTCGTGACGTGTTTGACTAAGTGAGGGTTCCATACTGGCGCTGCATATTCCAGTATAGGCCTTACGTACACTGTGTACAATGTCGTGAATGATTCCTTACTCAGATGTGTAAACGCCAATCTCAGGTTTGCCAATCTCCCATATGCTGCAGCAGTTATTTGATTGATGTGTGCCTCAGGGGACATGTTCGTTATAATGCTTACCCCAAGATCCTTTTCTTTAACTGACGTTTGCAGCTGTTGGGTTTCTAACCTGTACTCCGTCTGCGGTCTTCTGTGTCCTTCCCCAATCTTCATGACCTTACACTTACTGGGGTTAAACTCCAGGAGCCATTTGTCGGACCATACTTGTAGTTTGTCCAGATCCCCTTGTAATCTTAACTGATCCTCGCCCACTTGTATTCTCCTCATCAGTTTCACATCATCAGCGAACAGTGACACTTCTGAATCTATTCCTTCCACCATGTCATTCACGTATACAAGAAACAGCACCGGGCCTAAGACTGAACCTTGTGGAACCCCACTCGACACATTCGCCCACTCCGACACTTCAGCACGTACCAACACACGTTGTTTCCTTCCTGTCAGGTATTCCCTGATCCATTGCAGTACTTTCCCCGTTATTCCTGCCTGCTCCTCTAATTTTTGCACCAGTCTCTTGTGTGGTACTGTGTCAAAAGCCTTCTTGCAATCTAAAAAGATGCAATCTACCCAACCCTCTCTCTCCTGTCTTACTTCTGTTACCTTATCGTAGAACTCAAGTAAATTTGTGACACAGGATTTCCCATCTCTGAAGCCGTGCTGACTATCATGTATGAGCCCAATCTTTTCAATGTGTTCCACTACTTTTCTCCTGATAATCTTTTCCATGACTTTACATACTATACAAGTCAGTGACACTGGTCTGTAGTTTAATGCTGCCTGTCTGTCCCCTTTCTTAAAAATTGGAACTACATGTGCTGTCTTCCACGCCTCAGGCAACTGCCCTGTTTGTGTGTGTGTGTGTGTGTGTGTGTGTGTGTGTGTGTGTGTGTGTGTGTGTGTGTGTGTGTGTGTGTGTTTTGAATAAAATAAGGTTAATTAAAATTGCCTGATGCCTTAAGCTGTACAAGAGAGTTGCAACCTGCTCACACCTCACGTATTTACACCTGCTCACACGTATTTACACCTTACACCTATTTACACCTCTCATACTTACCAACAACCGTGTATGTTTAACAGCAATTACTGAAAAAATAATTACATTTAATTCTTCATAACGAATTAAAAACAGTCCACAGTCCAGCTGACAGAACTTTCATAACATTGCCGGGAAATTTAACCGAGGTATTTTTCATTCCCTGCCAAATACTCATCAGCGAAATAAATTCTCGAATGATTTAGCTCAGTCAATTCTGAAGTTAATTATTTCTCTCTTTGCGATAAATATATATTCTTATAATTATCATTTGTGATAATATTTATTAAGATTTTTTTTAAAGGAATCTGTGTTATAAGATTTTGTTCGGATTTTTAACCCCTGAGGGTTAGTCACCCAGGATAACCCAAGCCGGTCAATGCGTCATCGAGGGACTGTGTCTTATTTCCATTGGGGTCCTCAATCTTGTCCCCCAGGATGCGACCCACACCAGTTGACTAACACCCAGGTACCTACTTGCTGCTAGGTGAACAGGACAACAGGTGTAAGGAAACACGTCGAAATGTTTCTACCCTGCCGGGAATCGAACCCGGGTCCTCCGTGTGTGAAGTGAGAGCTTTGCCAGCCAGGCCACGGGGTGTGTTTGAAAACTGAGCAATAAAGGCCAATTACGGAGGGAAAGTTACTACGCAGAAATATGATAAGGATATAACTATATGATCCAAGTGGTAAGACTGAAGCTGATAGAATACAATAGAAAAATATTTTGCGTAACTGTACAGACTTACTTTATGGAACTCAAATTCTTTGTGTTTATAAGGTAGCAGAAGATTCAATGTAGTTACAAAAGTAAATAGAACTCTGCGACTTTAAGCCAGCGGAAGGCCTCGGTCAGATGACGAAAAGCTCCAATGACGGGTCATCATCTGACTAGGATCCGCGTCAGGAGACACTTGTCCTGTTTTCTGACGAAGTTTACCTAACCTTTGCGACTCTGATTTAACTCTGACCTTTGATTCCATATTATTTTTGAGACTGTATCTCGCCTTTTCTTACCATTATCGATCCTTTCTCAGCTCTCCTACTTATTTCCCCAATTTATGCCACTTTTCATGTACTCCGTATTTCTGTAAGCCTCACCACGGTACGGGCGAGGATTGAACTCACGGCTAGCAAGTCGTAAAACGTCAGACCGACGCGTTAGCCAGTGGCTAACGCGCCCGTACCGAGATTTGTTTGCAATCGTGTCATTACGATTTCTTGAGTTGTGTAAGACTTCTTGTACCCACCAGAGGTACGAACCAAGAATGGTTCATAGCACTATGAATATTACTGCCGCCTTCACTTGTACTGATTTTTCTTCCAGTGCTCATCGTTGCTGCACTTATTTCAAAACTATTCTCAATTCTATCATAGTTCCTTCTTCTGTGGTCCAGTTTTCTGTTACTTCCTCCATGTTAGAAGTGGTAAGATTTGTCAATAAAAAGGACGTATTTCCTGACGCGGGTCTTAAGTCATATAAACTGCCACAGGAACTTTTAGTCATCTGACCCAGACTTTCCACTGGTTTACCCGTCCACCCCTTCATAAATTAAATAAGCATAATGTTTATAAATAGTATTGTCTCCTTGTATATGTCCATTCTCACTGTCTACAGTTGATCAACACTTAGTACCTTATGGACGCTGGATCCCTGTGGTTCCTCGTAGCTGGTTTCGACTGTCTTGCTTAAATACACTAAACAATATTGAGCACTCTAACGAAGGTTTCGCTTGCACGGGAACTTTATGAGGTAACGCTTTGGACAGCCAAGTGACTGAGGCTTACGAAACTAGTAATGAGTGAAGTTGGTAGCGGTCAGTGGAGAGGCAGTGCCAGGAACCCTGAGTCGACTTTTGCAATCACATATAGGTGAGTACAAACGCGCGCATACACTGACACACACAAACACAAACATACACACACACACACACACACACACACACACACCTCGGTGTATATACAATGTTGTCAATTGTATCAAAAAATATTTGATGGTCTGACATTTATTAAAAACCGATTCATAAAAAAAGTAACGCTGTTCCAGGACAATAGTTAATTTATTCATTTATTTCCATAATTATTGACTTAACTGCCAAATTATCATATAAATTTGTATCTCTTCATCTGGTTCAGTAACAAGTAAATAATTTACCGAAATATATACAAAACATTTTTCTCTTGAAGAGAGAGGACTGTCTTGATGCTAGTGAAGGGCTCTTGCTCCGAGGAACTGGAGCTACCCTTATGATCAAAACTTATTACCTTCCCCCATTATATTGAGTGTTACGGGTTTAACCTTTTCCTATGTCAATAATAATGTCTGATAATAATATCATTAATACTACTACTAATAATAATAATATTATAGACGCGGTGTCTCAGCAATGAGCATTTCAGCCATTTAATTAATGCTATGGTTTTAGCTGCCTCGTAATATTAATGTGACTGCCAGACAAGCATTATAGTGCTTATGATGTGCAGGTGTGTGTGTGTGTGTGTGTCAGTGTGTGTGTCAGTGTGTGTGTCAGTGTGTGTGTCAGTGTGTGTGTGTGTGTCAGTGTGTGTGTGTGTGTCAGTGTGTGTGTGTGTGTCAGTGTGTGTGTCAGTGTGTGTGTCAGTGTGTGTGTCAGTGTGTGTGTCAGTGTGTGTGTGTGTGTGTGTGTGTACTCACCTAGTTGAGGTTGCGGGGGTCGAGTCCGAGCTCCTGGCCCCGCCTCTTCACTGATCGCTACTAGGTCACTCTCCCTGAGCCGTGAGCTTTATCATACCTCTGCTTAAAGCTATGTATGGATCCTGCCTCCACTACATCGCTTCCCAAACTATTCCACTTACTGACTACTCTGTGGCTGAAGAAATACTTCCTAACATCCCTGTGATTCATCTGTGTCTTCAGCTTCCAACTGTGTCCAATCTCTGGAACATCCTGTCTTTGTCCACCTTGTCAATTCCTCTCAGTATTTTGTATGTCGTTATCATGTCCCCCCTATCTCTCCTGTCCTCCAGTGTCGTCAGGTTGATTTCCCTTAACCTCTCCTCGTAGGACATACCTCTTAGCTCTGGGACTAGTCTTGTTGCAAACCTTTGCACTTTCTCTAGTTTCTTCACGTGCTTGGCTAGGTGTGGGTTCCAAACTGGTGCCGCATACTCTAATATGGGCCTAACATACACGGTGTACAGGGTCCTGAATGATTCCTTATTAAGATGTCGGAATGCTGTTCTGAGGTTTGCTAGGCGCCCATATGCTGCAGCAGTTATTTGGTTGATGTGCGCTTCAGGAGATGTGCCTGGTGTTATACTCACCCCAAGATCTTTTTCCTTGAGTGAGGTTTGTAGTCTCTGACCCCCTAGACTGTACTCCGTCTGCGGCCTTCTTTGCCCTTCCCCAATCTTCATGACTTTGCACTTGGTGGGATTGAACTCCAGGAGCCAATTGCTGGACCAGGTCTGCAGCCTGTCCAGATCCCTTTGTAGTTCTGCCTGTGTGTGTTTGTGTGTACTCACCTATTTGTGGTTACAGGGGTCGAGTCTTAGCTCCTGGCCCCGCCTCTTCACTGGTTGCTACTGGGTCCTCTCTCTCCCTGCTCCATGAGCTTTATCAAACCTCGTCTTAAAACTGTGTATGGTTCCCGCCTCCACTACGTCACTTTCTAGGCTATTCCACTGCCTGATAACTCTATGACTGAAGGAATACTTCCTGACATCCCTTTGACTCATCTGAGTCTTCAACTGCCAATTTTGACCTCTTGTTTCTGTGTCCCCTCCCTGGAACATCCTTTGTCCACCTTGTCTATTCCGCGCAGTATTTTATATGTCGTAGCTCTGGAACTAACCTTGTCGCAAACGTTTGCACTTTCTCTAATTTCTTGACGTGCTTGATCAAGTGCGGGTTCCAAACAGGTGCTGCATACTCCAGTATGGGCCTGACGTACACGGTGTACAGTGTCTTGAACGATTCGTTGCTAAGATATCGGAACGCTGTTCTCAGGTTTGCCAGGCGC
>NC_091371.1:6391639-6459139 GCF_038502225.1 Cherax quadricarinatus | reverse complement strand
AAACTTACATATACAACATACAACCTACCCTCTACATATTAATAGTGGAGCTCCTTAAGACATCCTCACCTGCCAACCTCGGAGACTTCAGGCAGAACATTATCATCTATACTCTCCCATACACGGGCCCATGCACACTAAGGTCTTATAGGTAAAAATCAGGAGAGTACATACAAAATTATTAAAAGCCTATGGCATAAATTTACCCAAAATGCCACTCCCCTACTCACACAAACACCAAACCATGACGTCTTACTCCAGCCACCGTTCTTCCAGTACTGGCTAAACACCTGTCCTGTCCTGCCCTTATATAG
The DNA here is from genome assembly GCF_038502225.1 of Cherax quadricarinatus. Classification (NCBI taxonomy): domain Eukaryota; kingdom Metazoa; phylum Arthropoda; class Malacostraca; order Decapoda; family Parastacidae; genus Cherax; species Cherax quadricarinatus. Next base: position 6,458,825 of record NC_091371.1, on the reverse strand, counting down.
TCTTCAGGACTAATACGAGTGCGTTTTCAGAACAAATACCGTCACTGACATTATTAATGGAGCATTTTTTATACACATTTTATACAGTATCATGCGTAATAGACTCTCAAAATCGCAATAACACGATTGTAAACAAACCACGGTATAGGTGGGGTTAGAACTCATGGCAAGTGAGTAGTAAAACTCTATAGCCTTGAGGTCTAACACCACTCATACCGTGGGCTCTTCAAGTCATTTTTTCTCAACAGGCTGGAATACAGCTGTATTCTAACGGCCTCATTTAAGGAAAGACACACCGCAGATTTGGGAAATGTGTAGAGAACGTTCACTGCTTGTGTAACTTCAGTAAAGCACCTAAATTATTGGGAATGCTTCAACTCAATTGATTTGTACTCCTTGGAATGTAAACGAGGAAGATACATTGCAAACAGAGATGACTCCTTTAATGAAAAGCTGAGGTGTACCACACTAGAAAAAAATTAGTAAGCGTAAAGGAACCAAGAGTTTTCACTACCTTCCCTTTGTGTGTGTATATATATATATATATATATATATATATATATATATATATATATATATATATATAACAAGAACAAAAAAAAATGATTGTCTTCAAGAAGTAACATGGTCATTTCCTCCAGTTAGTAACTGATCAGTCGGGCTGTGGTGCAATTTACTGCGTGCGGCCAGCACCAACAACTTGTAGATCAGACCATCCATCGGGAGGCCTGGTCTGGGACCGGGCGGGCGGCGGGGGCGTTGACCCCCTGAAGCGATCTCCAGGTAAACTTCAGCCATCAGCCTCACACCTCCCTCCACCCTGACTTTCCATCACCTACACAACTCTTCCTGTGTTATCGAGTATGACTCACAAACAACCATCACCTACACAACTCTTCCTGTGTTATCGAGTATGACTCACAAACAACCATCACCTACACAACTCCTCCTGTGTTATCGAGTATGACTCACAAACAACCATCACCTACACAGCTCTTCCTGTGTTATCGAGTATGACTCACAAACAACCATCACCTACACAACTCTTCCTGTGTTATCGAGTATGACTCACAAACATCCACATTATTTACCCAACAAAGTAACAATTATATCAAGTAGAGAAGTCGCTGCTGGTCTACCCAGATTTATTCTGAAATAAATCAATTCATTTGAGTCGGCCATTTTGAACTGCCTGGTAAGTACACATGAACTGCCTGGTTAGTGAATATAAACTGCCTGCTCAGTACATATAAACTGCTTAGTACATGTAAACTGCCTGTTCAGTGCATATAAACTGCCTGTTCAGTGCATATAAACTGCCTGCTCAGTGCATATAAACTGCCTGCTCAGTGCATATAAACTGCCTGCTCAGTGCATATAAACTGCCTGCTCAATGCATATAAACTGCCTGCTCAGTGCATATAAACTGCTTAGTACACATAAACTGCCTGCTCAGTGCATATAAACTGCTTAGTACATATAAACTGCCTGCTCAGTACATATAAACTGCCTGCTCAGTACGTTAATATTTTATGCTACTGACGTTAAATGTATGGAAGGCAGGTGAAATACCTTGGTATAAGAGCCGCTCAGCAACAAGGATCCCCTCACTCCTCCCTTCCTCGGATCAACCCTTGTTACCTACCAGTCACAAAGTGCTTTATCATCCCTACACATTTTCTGCTTCAAAATTAATTTCATTACTATTACCTCTACTGCTAATAATAATAATAATAATAACACTAGAATGATGATAACACAAATAATAATAATACTAATAATGACACTAATAACAACACTAATATTATAATCAAACTAAGCGCTAAACCCACACGGGTGATACAGCGTTGCTCTAATAATAATTAATAATAATAATCATATAAGTAGAAGGAACAATTAGAAGAAATTATTCACAACGAAATAATAAAACTGGAACTCTATTATATTTTTGTTATTAGTTTCGACATTTTATTTGAAATTTGCAGAGAAGAAATTACTGCTGAGGATAAAATTCTCCCCCCCCCACCACCACCACCCCCCACCACCACCACCACCACCCCCCACCACCACCACCACCACCCCCCACCACCACCACCACCACCCCTCCACCACCGCCACCACCCACCCACCACCACCACCCCCCACCACCACCACCCCCCACCACCACCACCACCACCCCCCACCACCACCACCACCCCCACCACCACCACCACCACCACCCCTCCACCACCACCACCACCACCACCACCACCACCACCACCACCACCACCACCCCACCACCACCACCACCACCCCCCACCACCACCACCACCACCACCACCACCACCACCACCACCCCACCACCACCACCACCACCACCACCCCTCCACCACCACCACCACCACCACCCCCCACCACCACCACCACCACCCCTCCACCACCACCACCACCACCACCACCACACCACCACCACCACCACCACCACCACCCCTCCACCACCGCCACCACCACCACCCCTCCACCACCACCACCAACCACCCCTCCACCACCACCACCACCACCCCACCCACCACCAACCACCACCACCCCCCACCACCACCACCACCACCACCACCACCAAAACCCCTCCACCACCACCACCACCCACCACCACCACCACCACCACCACCACCACCACCACCACCCCTCCACCACCACCACCACCACCGCCACCCCCCAACACCATTTTGCCACCCCCCCCTCCACCACCACCACCACCACCACTCCACCCCCCCACCACCACCCCACCACCACCACCACCCCTCCACCACCACCACCACCCCTCCACCACCACCACCACCCCTCCACCACCACCACCACCACCCCACCACCACCACTACCCCTCCACCACCACCACCACCCCCCACACCACCACCACCACCACCACCACCACCACCACCCCCCACCACCACCACCCCTCCACCACCACCACCACCACCCCTCCACCAAAACCACCACCACCACCCACCACCACCACCACCACCACCCCTCCACCACCACCACCACCACCGCCACCCCCCAACACCGCCACCCCCCCCACCACCACCACCACCCACCACCACCACCACCCCCCACCACCACCACCACCACCACCCCCTCCACCACCACCCCACCACCACCACCACCACCCAACCACTACCACCCCCCCAACCACCACCACCACCAGCACCACCACCCCTCCACCACCACCACCACCACCACCCCTCCACCACCACCACCCCACCACCACCACCGCCACCACCACCACCCCTCCACCACCACCCCCCCCCCACCACCACCACCACCCCCCCGACCCCCCCCACCACCACCCCCCCCCACCGCCACCACCCCACCACCACCACCACCCAACAACCCCCCCAACACCACCACCCCACCACCACCACCCCCCCAGCCAGAGATCAGTGTTTGTATATATATATATATATATATATATATATATATATATATATATATATATATATATATATATATATATATATATATATATATATATATATATATATATATATATATATATATATATATATATAGATAGATAGATATATATAATGCAACTTAAATTTGATTAGAACTGGAATTATGATCTTTTCTGATTTAGCGTTTCCTTAAGAATATATTTTCTTCTTATATACCCTGTCGTTAAGGTTCATTATCCTTACATCCAGCCCGAAATTATACACCCTCTGGACTAACCTGTTTTAGTTGGACCATCTGAACAATCTGTTAGTCTGTCCTCTATTAAGGATCAGATCATCTCAACCTGTCTTACTCTGTCCTCTATTAAGGATCAGATCATCTCAACTTGTTTTACACAGTTCTCTCTAAAGGATCCGATTATCTCTTCCTGCCTGTCTCAGTTCTTACTGATCAGATCTCAGTAATCTGTCTTACTCCATCCCCTCTAAGTGATCAGACCATCTCGTCTCGTCTTACTCAATCCTCTCTAAATGACCAGACCGTCTCAGCAAGCCCTGCTCTGCTCCTTGATTGGATCACTGATAACGACCGATACATTCTAGCAGAGTGGGAAGATAAACCATAATAACGAGGATCTGAGAGACATGATGACAAGCAAGAAGTTTTCTGTTTACATCCTGGCTGCCCACCATGTTCAGAGGACGGTACTGTTTACATCCTCGCTGCCCACCATGTTCAGAGGACGGTACTGTTTACATCCTGGCTGCCCACCATGTTCAGAGGACGGTACTGTTTACGTCCTCGCTGCCCACCATATTCAGAGGACGGAACTGTTTACATCCTCGCTGCCCACCATGTTCAGAGGACGGTACTGTTTACATCCTGGCTGCCCACCATGTTCAGAGGACGGTACTGTTTACATCCTCGCTGCCCACCATGTTCAGAGGACGGTACTGTTTACATCCTGGCTGCCCACCATGTTCAGAGGACGGTACTGTTTACATCCTCGCTGCCCACCATGTTCAGAGGACGGTACTGTTTACATCCTCGCTGCCCACCATGTTCAGAGGACGGTACTGTTTACATCCTCGCTGCCCACCATGTTCAGAGGACGGTACTGTTTACATCCTGGCTGCCCACCATGTTCAGAGGACGGTACTGTTTACATCCTGGCTGCCCACCATGTTCAGAGGACGGTACTGTTTACATTCTCGCTGCAAACCATATTCAGAGGACGGTACTGTTTACATCCTCGCTGCCCACCATGTTCAGAGGACGGTACTGTTTACATCCTCGCTGCCCATCATGTTCAGAGGACGGTACTGTTTATATCCTCGCTGCCCACCATGTTCAGAGGACGGTACTGTTTACATCCTCGCTGCCCACCATGTTCAGAGGACGGTACTGTTTACATCCTCGCTGCCCACCATGTTCAGAGGACGGTACTGTTTACATCCTCGCTGCCCACCATGTTCAGAGGACGGTACTGTTTACATCCTCGCTGCCCACCATGTTCAGAGGACGGTACTGTTTACATCCTCGCTGCCCACCATGTTCAGAAGACGGTACTGTTTACATCCTCGCTGCCCACCATGTTCAGAGGACGGTACTGTTTACATCCTCGCTGCCCACCATGTTCAGAGGACGGTACTGTTTACATCCTCGCTGCCCACCATGTTCAGAGGACGGTACTGTTTACATCCTCGCTGCCCACCATGTTCAGAGGACGGTACTGTTTACATCCTCGCTGCCCACCATGTTCAGAAGACGGTACTGTTTACATACTCGCTGCCCACCATGTTCAGAAGACGGTACTGTTTACATCCTCGCTGCCCACCATGTTCAGAGGACGGTACTGTTTACATCCTCGCTGCCCACCATGTCTAACCTATCAAACATTATCCACCTGAATCTCCATGTACTCTCATGTACTCTTCACCCAGGTAGATCTGCATGTTACTTGATAAAGTCCATTATGTGGGCGAAACGTTGTCAAAGGATCGCATTATACAGCATTTGTGTTTATTTTTCCCACCAGGGTTACTTTAGTGTTCCTTTTCAATGTTCTCCTGATTTGTTTGCATATATAAGGCCTTTCTTCCAACCAATGTAGTTGTCTTGAGACATCCCATACTACAGTACATAATCTGAGAGACTGATCAGCTGCCAACAAGGCTGGGGGACTGATACCTCAAACTATCACCACTACTATTTTCTCCAGGTTTTTAATTTGCCTTCGTATTCGACTGATGAAACCTGCTACGAATAAGTAAAGTTTCGCCAAAATAGATACCTAAATGTTGCACATCCCTCTGACTCATCTTTTGTTGAGTAAGACACAAATGCAACAGTTACAGAATAATGATACCTAAGTGTTACACAGTCTTACCTATCTGCAAGTCGATAATGTATACCATTATTATAATCGTCTGCTGCTGTTAATCGCATTTTAGGAAAGCGAATCGGATCTCAACGGGAGTAAACACCGACTGTCAGGGTAGACGCAGCCCTTTACGTATTTATAGTGCGAATATTAATCAAGGCTAATGTCAAGTGGGCTTAACGACGGTAGAGAATTGTTCGTGCGTTGTGGAACGAATTAACCTCCTACCCCCCCCCCCTCTCTCTCTCTCTCTCTCAACTAAAATTACAGAGAATAATGTTGAGCTGCCTTGCATTAATTCATTACGTCAGGGAACATCACCTGACGGAAGCTTAATCGTATGACTCTCTCAGCTACGTCAGTGAGGCGTCTCTCGTACACAGGAAGACCCGGGTAGCACGACGCGCTCACCCTTAATCACATTAATCTGATGATAATATCAAGCATTTACGTGATGATGTCACGTATTAATATTACGTAGAAGAGCGAAACGTCCTTCATCGGAGAAAAATGGTAAAAAATTACCGACACGACGGAAAAATAAACACAAATGCAGTATAATGTGATCCTTTATTGACAACGTTTCGCACACAGTGGCTTCAGTCCAATACAGAGAATAATGGTGAAGATCAGGAAGAGTTTAAGGTAATCAATCTCTCAGCCTGTGACTGGGGCTGAGGGACTGATTACCTCAGACTCCTTTAGATCTTCACCATTATTCTCTGTATTAAACCATACCCCCGGCCGGGATTGAACCCGCGGTCATAGAGTCTCAAAACTCCAGCCCGTCGCGGGTTCAATCCCGGCCGGGGGTATGGTTTATTTGCAATCGTGTCATTACGATTTCTTGAGTCATTCTCTGTATTGGACTGAAGCCACTGTGTGCGAAACGTTTCCACAATAAGGATACCCAAATGTCACACACATGTCTAATTTATCGACTTGTTGGTTCTCCGAGCCCTTTATCTGCACTGCAGGGCTGTGTTTACAATCAGTATATATAACTGTGGTCCTGAGATGCTGTGATAATCATCATTATCCGGCTCACAACGAGAACCTACAGTCTGATCGAACCCTGAGCAAGATGGGATCTATAGGCAAATCTTTTGACACCTGTCCCTGTTACCTGGCAGTAAACTGATATCGACTGTCTTGGGAAAGGACCTAAAAAGGACTCCAATCCAAATAAGCTTACTCGAGTTATCCTGGAAAACTAACTCTTCGGGGGGGTTAACTCTAATAAAATTATTTTCATTTCCTCCTCCTCTTTCTTCTGTTTCTTCTTCTTCCCCTCCTCTGGGTTCGATTCCCAGCCAGAGTAGAAACATTGGACGTGTTTCTTTCAACCTGTTGTCTATGTTCCCCATCAGTAAAATGGGTACCTGGGTGTTAGTCGACTGGTGTGGGTCGCATCCTGGGACACTGACCTAAGGAGGCCTGGTCACAGACCGGGCCGCGGGGGCGTTGACCCCCGGAACTCTCTCCAGGTAAACTCTCTCCAGGTAAACTCTTCCTCCTCCTCTCAGGCCTTCCTCTGCATCTACAGACAAATGATACTTAAATATAAACCTTACAGTTTGCAATTTATCGTTGGTCGCGTCAAAGGAAACATCTTTGGACTAGATTGCAAGAGGATGCAACTTTTATACTGCAACACAAACTTTGACGTGTTTTCGAGACAAATTAAGTCCATTTACTATACAGAAGTAAAAAAAAAACATTTTATATTCAAGCAGGTAACACTGACAATCATACAACATTCAAGCAGGTAACCCTGACAATCATACAACATTCAAGCAGGTAACACTGACAATCATACAACATTCAAGCTGAGGGTTGTTAGTCCTACCAGCCTTAATAATGTTCTACTCTAAAGTAACATAGTAATAACTCGGATATTTCGCGGCCTAACAACAAGAATTGGAAAGACGCCCCAATATATGGAAACAAGTCAGGTGCACACGAAAAATGATCAAAGAGGATCATAGGTAGGCCTGCCGGCAATAGAAAACAAGAAATGAGGACACTGAGGTAATTATTCTGGCCTATGCTTCTTGACTGCACCTACCAGCTTGATCACACGCCCATAAGCCTATTTGGGTAAACGATTTATTTCGTACATTTCGTTCATCTCCAAATTAATCCCTCGAAAGGGAAATGGATGCCAAATGAGATTTTAAAATTCTCTTCGTAGAAATACATTACTGCTGGAGACTTAAGACTGCCATTACCAGACCACACAACACTGACCACCAGTATGTAACTATATCTTCCACAGCCTGACGGGCATGTCACCTAGTCTACCTGGCGTCCAGGTAACTCTGCTCAATTATACAGCTCATTCGAAGCTCATCTGAAAACCATTTAGTCTACCAGCCTTTATAATTCTGAAATCACCCAGGTATTATACAAGTCTCTTATCGTCAATATAATAGTACCGTGCTTCTGTTTACATCTGGATTTTTCTTGCTGCATTTAGAAGTGTCCGGTACACCTTTGATGTTCCATCATATTGATATAGATATATATAAGCTCAACAAAGCAAAATAAATCTCTATTCACGTCAACAGCTGAAAAGTAATCCATCAATTTATCTGCAACACAATTTTCACTCTATAAAGATTAATACTCTTCCCCGTGTGTGTGTGTGTGTGTGTGTGTGTGTGTGTGTGTGTGTGTGTGTGTGTGTGTGTGTGTGTGTGTGTGTGTGTATTATTGTGCCCACGAAACGAGTGGTACTGAACAATAACAACACTGCACTAGCCAAGGAGTCGAACCCATGCTGTTTTGGCCCGCCTCATGGTGAGCGAAAATGCATGACGCTTTAGACCACTAGATCAAACAATCCTTAACAACGGCGCATCCAACCAAGCTAGTTGTTGTACCCACCATCGAAGGACATACGGTGGTATGCTCAGAGGCGTTCACACCACCATATGTCCTTCGATGGCGGGTAAAAACATCTATCTTGGCTGGATGCGCCATTATTAAGGATTGTGTGATCTAGTGGTCTAAAGCGTCATGCGTTTTCGCCCACCATGAGTCGGGCAAAACAGCATGATAAGTAAAATTGGTCAATTAGCAAGAACAATTTTAAAATTAAGTTCTTTCTAAAATTTTCTCTTATACTCCATATTGGAGCATGCAGCACCAGAATAGAATCCAGTTGTTGCGAAGGTTTACAAGACTAATCCCGGAGCTGAGGCGTTTGTCCTTCGAGGAGAGGTTAAGGGAACTCAACCTGACAACACTGGACGACAGGAGGGATAGGCGGGGGGGGGGGGACATAATAACGACATATATCTTTATTTCTATAAGTACATGTACAGGGTGTACAGTCCTAGCATATATCAATGGCATACTACCATATAGAAAGCCGCTTGTTATGCAGAGCATTTCGGGCAAATTAGGTCAGTTTTGTCCCAGGATGCAACCCACACCAGTCGACTAACACCCAGGTACCCATTTTATACTGATGGGTAAACACAGACAACCGGTGTAAGGAAACACGCCCAATGTTTCAACCCCCGCCGAGAATCAAACCCTGATCCTCATCCTGTGAAGCGAGAGCTTTTGCCACCAGGCCACGGGCCACCATATGAAATACTGAGAAAAATTGATAAGTTGGACAGGAATAGAATGTTTCAGAGATGTGACACAGCAACAAGGGGTCACAACTGGAAGTTGAATACTCAGATGAGTCACAGGGATGTTAGGAAGTACTTCTTTAGTGACAAGATTGTCAGGATGTGGAATGGTCTGGAAAGTGATGTAGTGGAGGCTAGATCCACCTAGGTTTAAAAAGAGGTACGATAAAGCTCATGGGGCAGGGAGAGAGTGGACCTACCAGCAACCATCGAAGAGGCGGGGTCAGGAGCTGCGAATCGACCCCTGCAACCACACACACACACAAATATATCACCCTCTTAAATACGTATCTTGTTTGTGAGACATGACTGAGGTTAAACTAATCCTTTCCATCCTGTCCTGGAATGGGACTCACATTGTTAAAAGCGAGTATATGTCCTTCACTTGGTCTGTCTCCACGAGTGAAGGGGAAAAGTGTACGAGGCGCCATATTGGGAACCACTGAAGAATACACAGTACATTCCTCTTTGAAGAATGAGAAACTTGTGAAAAATTTGGTAATCTTTATTTAGGATAAGTTTCGCAGCCAGTGGCTTCTTCAATTAAGACTGATTACCTCAAACTCCTCCTCATCTTCCACCTTTCTCTGCACTGGACTGAAGAAGCCTGCCGCACAGACGAAACGTATCGACAATAAAGAAACCCAAAACTTGTACATTTAACTCAGTCATCAACTTGTTTGTATTGTATACCATTAAAAGGGGGATAGAGAGTGAAGCCAAGAGGAAAGTGAGTGTGTATATGGACCTCTTAGAGATGAAAGTGCTGTGTGTGCAAAGACTGAACTCTCATCAGTACACAAATAGAACGTACATAGGAGAGAGAAGCTCATGACGAGGTTTCGGTCCGACTTGGACCATTTACAAAGTCACACTAACACAAAAGAGTACAGGTACAGGTAGGCCGCCAGGACGGGTCCTGGCCCAGTAATTCTCCATACGGTGACCCGGCACACAAAAGAGCAGCGAGCCAGTATATATAGGCGAGGGGGACAGGGACGGGATCAAGAGAGGAAGACAAAGTAGTGGAGTGGTAATGCTGGTGGTGGAAGTAGTAGTAGTAGTGGAAGTAGTAGTAGTAGTGGAAGTAGTGGAAGTAGTAGTAGTAGTAGTAGTATTAGTAGTAGTAGTAGTAGTGGAAGTGGTAGTAGTAGTAGTGGAAGTGGTAGTAGTAGTAGTGGAAGTAGTAGCAGTAGTAGTAGTGGAAGTAGTAGTGGTAGTGGTAATGCTGGTAGTAGTAATGGTGGTAATGCTGGTAGTGGAAATAGTGATAGTGGTAATGCTGGTAGTGGTAGTAGTAGTGGAAGTAGTAGTAGTAGTAGTAGTAGTGGAAGTAGTAATGCTGGTAGTGGAAGTAGTGTCAGTAGCAGTGGTAGTGGTAATGCTGGTAATAGTAGTAGTGGTAATGCTGGTGGTAGTAGTAGTAGTAGTGGTAATGCTGATAGTAGTAGTAGTAGTAGTGGTAATGCTGATAGTAGTAGTAGTAGTGGTAATGCTGATAGTAGTAGTAGTAGTGGTAATGCTGGTAGTAGTAGTGGTAGTGGTAATGCTGGTAGTAGTAGTAGTAGTAGTAGTAGTGGTAATGCTGATAGTAGTAGTAGTAGTAGTAGTAGTAGTAGTAGTAGTAGTAGTAGTGGTAATGCTGGTAGTAGTAGTGGTAATGCTGGTAGTAGTAGTGGTAATGCTGGTAGTAGTAGTAGTAGTGTTAGTGGTAATGCTGGTAGTAGTAGTAGTAGTAGTGGTAATGCTGGTAGTAGTAGTAGTAGTGGTAATGCTGGTAGTAGTAGTAGTAGTAGTAGTGTTAGTGGTAATGCTGGTAGTAGTAGTAGTAGTGGTAATGCTGGTAGTAGTAGTAGTAGTGTTAGTGGTAATGCTGGTAGTGGAAGTAGTGGTAGAGGTAATGCTGGTAGTGGAAGTAGTGGTAGTGGTAGTGGTGGTAATGCTGGTAGTGGAAGTAGTAGTGGTAGTAGTAATGCTGGTAGTGGAAGTAGTGGTAATGCTGGTAGTGGAAGTAGTGGTAATGCTGGTAGTGGAAGTAGTAGTGGTAGTAGTAATGCTGGTAGTGGAAGTAGTGGTAATGCTGGTAGTGGAAGTAGTGGTAATGCTGGTAGTGGAAGTGGTGGTAGTGGTAATGCTGGTAGTGGATGTAGTAGTGGTAGTGGTAATGCTGGTAGTGGAAGTGGTGGTAGTGGTAATGCTGGTAATGGAAGTAGTAGTGGTAGTAGTAATGCTGGTAGCTGAAGTAGTGGTGGTAGTGGAAATGCTGGTAGTGGATGTAGTAGTGGCAATGGTAATGCTGGTAATGGAAGTAGTGGTAATGCTGGTAGAGTAAGTAGTAGTAGTGGTAGTGGTAATGCTAGTAGTGGTAGTAGTAGAAGTAATATAGAGATAGAAAGGGGAGAGGAGGGTAAAGAAGGCAATATTGCTGGTAGTAACAATAGTAGCAGGAATTTAGTGGAAGTCGTAGTACTAGAGGCCAACTGTGAACAGTGTGGAGGTTGGCTTTAATACTGTACTTATCTACATACATGAGTATTACCCTGTATTCCTTGAATCTCACCCCTAGTGTTAATATTACCCTGAATCTCACCCCCTAGTGTTAATATTGCTCTGTATTCCCTGAAACTCACCCCTAGTGTTAATATCATTGTATCCCTCAGCTCCACGGTCTGGAATGATATCTTATTGTTCCAGACCATGGAGCTGAACTTTTCTCCAGGCTGAGGGACTGACTACCTTAAATACTCTTTCTCCAAGGTTGATGGACTGATTACCCTAAAATACTCTTTCTCCAAGGTTGATGGACTGATTACATCATCTTTATTTCATTACTACTGCTTCCTTTGTACTTGACTGAAGAAACCTACTGTTTCAACAATACCATTATCATATTCACTGCACGGAAATATATTAGTTTTTTTTCAATTTAATTCCCGAGTTATTACTCCAGATATCACCCTGTTGTATCGTGTGTTTTAAATTAGCCTACTTGATATATTCAGGGTAAGACTGAACGAAGACTGGACAGAACAAGACTGAACGAAGACAAGAGAGAGAAGAAGAGTGGATGATGACAAGATAGCAAGACTGGATGAAGCCATAAAAGAGTAAGAGTGAAGGAGAATTATAGAGATAATAAGAAAAGAGTGAAATGACGGAGCCTGGAGCCTCGTGGAGGAGCTGGGAAGCCACACACTCCTGGACACTCAGTTTTTAATTTAAACAAAATGAAATACATCCGCGGTGTGCTGCTGCCCTACTTTATATAACAGTTGCATAGTGGGAACATCCGCGGTGTGCTGCTTACTCTAGTTATGTAGAGGCAACAAAAGTCAGCAATGTTTCCCTGGTGGGAACATACGCGGTGTGCTCCTTACTCTAGTTATATAGAGGCAACAAAAGTCAGCAATGTTTCCCTGGTGGGAACATACGCGGTGTGCTCCTTACTCTAGTTATATAGAGGCAACAAAAGTCAGCAATGTTTCCCTGGAGGGAACATCCGCGGTGTGCTGCTTACTCTAGTTATGTAGAGGCAACAAAAGTCAGCAATGTTTCCCTGGAGGGAACATCCGCGGTGTGCTGCTTACTCTAGTTATGTAGAGGCAACAAAAGTCAGCAATGTTTCCCTGGAGGGAACATCCGCAGTGTGCTGCTTGCTCTAGATATGTAGAGGCAACAAAAGTCAGCAATGTTTCCCTGTCATACTCCGTCACACAAGTTAGGTTTCAAACGTCAAGTGATGGGATCCGTCCGCCTGTGCTGGTGGTATCGAAAAGTGTTGAAGAATGAGACACTTGTGCAACATTTGGGAATCTTTATTACGAAAACGTTTTGCCAGCCAGTGGCTTCTTCAGTCCAGTAGAGAGAAGAACGGTGGAAGATGAGGTGGAGTTTGAGGTAATCAGTCCCTCAGCCTGGAGTCTGTGTTCAGTCCATTAATCTTGATAAAAGTGATGGACTGAACACACCGACTCAAAGTTGAGGGACTGATTATCTCAAACTCCTCATCTTCCACCGTTCGTCTCTGCAATGGACTGAAGAAGCCACTGGCTGGCGAAACGTTTCTGTAATAAGTTTCCCAAAAGTTGCACAAGTGTCTCATTCTTCAACTTGTCGGGTTTCTAAACCCTTAATCCCCTTATCCGATCAGCCGGGCTGTGGCGCACCAGCAGTAACAACCTGGTTAACCAGGCTCTGATTCACAGGGAGGCCTAGTCATGCCTGGGCTGCAGCGGTGTTGCCCCCAGAACACCCTCCAGGCATAGGTTCACCAGCTACGGTACCTACAAAGGTTTCGTTCCAGAAAAAATGAAGCTACTATATGTACAGTCCATTCTCCTACTCAACGTCAGTGTATTATGTAAGTTTATTTGGGCACAGGTACACGTTAGGTACAAATATGATACATAGTTTATACCTAGTATAACCCAAATGTGTGACTGTGATAATGGAGTGTGTTATTATTCCATTTTTTAATGTGTATTGAGTGGGTCTCCGTTTCCTGTTTTCTCATTATAAATTTCTGTTGTGTTTACGTTGCGTTTATTACCGTTACGTGATACTTGCTTAAATCTGGCTTATATTGGATAATCTAACTTAACCAATGTCCCGTTCCTGCTCTCCTCTCGTATATATATACTGGCTCCCTTACCTTCGTGTGTTAGTAGGTGACTATTTAATTGTTTATAAAGAACAAAAAGGCACAGAGCGTGGCTGTAAATGGTCCAAGTTAGACCGAAACGTCGTTATGAGATTCTTTGCTCTATGTGTTATTTGTGTACTAAGCAATGTTTCTTGAGATATTTGCTTAAATTCGACGTTTGTAGACCATTGTGACGTAACTAGTTTTAGGATGGTGGAGCAGATCAGCTCAGTAGGATGAATAACACTGAATTGAGGGGGATTTGGAAGGATAAAACCATGGATTAAACCTTTCTGATCTACCAGAATGGAAAGGAGTTAGAAGTTAATTGGGGAAGCCAGACTGTGAAGTGAGATGGGAAGGGGAGTGTGTAATAAGGGGTTAACTGTAAGGGGTTTGTGAAGTTAAGGGAAAAGTGAGCAGTGAAGAGGGTTTGGAAGAGGAAATTTTACTAGTAATTCAGTGGTGATTGCTAAAGCAGATGCTAAGTGTACTAGGGACTGGAAAAGAGAAATAAATATTATTGTATATGAGTAAAAGAGCGAAGAGTGAAAATGGCAGGCATTAGGGGGGTACAGGCTGCCATAATTATATTTATCTTTCTTCTTCAATTCCATGAAGAAAGAAATCAGTCATGGGGGCTGGAAAAGGTGAATGGAGTAACAGCGCCCTGGACAGTAAAAGCCCAACAGCTGCCATCCTACCAGAAAAGTAAATATCACTATCGCCGCAAGGTATGGCAACACCGCATACCCAAACAAAAACAGTGGCACACAGCTCTTATTGTAGCGCTCTTAAGTGGTGATATCCAAATTAATCCAGGACCTCAAACTATTGTGCAGAGGCAAAACAGACAGATAAATGACGGCCATAATGACGGTCTAGTAGCTAGGAATGATAACCTTAATTCCATATGTAATGCATACATAGGTCAATGTGAGACAATACAGCCATTATTATCTCAAACACTACCAAACAGGTGCGTACACTGTACTAAAGTACGCATGAAAAACAGAAAAGGCACCTTATGTAAAATGTGTAAGGGGTGGGTGCATGATGGATGTATGTACAATTATAACAACGGTGCCAGAATTCATTTTGTGTGTAACAAATGCACTTTGGCACAGTTACCCTTTAGCAGTGATGACATTGATTTACCTAATTTTAATACAAATGACCCATTGCCATATATTGATGATTATGATTGTTTTATGAAAACAGGCCTTCACTTTATTCATGTCAATGCAAGATCACTTCTTCCTAAATTGGCAGAGATTAGGATTCTAGCTAACAAAATTAGGGCGGCAGTTATAACCATCTCTGAATCTTGGTTGGATGATACGGTGACTGACGACGAGGTCAAAATAGAAGGTTACAATATAAAACGCTTAGATAGGAACAGAAAAGGTGGTGGGGTATGTGCCTACATTAGAAATGACTTAGCTTACAACCCAAGACCTGATTTAAATAACAATAAACTGGAGATTCTATGGTTTGAAGTGCTGCTTCCTAAGACCAAACCCATCTTAGTAGGAACTAGTTACCGCCCTCCTACCCAGGACCAGTTCTTAGAAGACTTTTCCAGAGTCTTGTCCGGAGTTGAAAACAATTGCGAGACAATAATACTGGGCGACTTCAATATCTGTTTTCAGCAGCAAAATAACGGGCTATGCAAAAGGTATAAGCAAATTCTAGGATTAAATAGTTACACTCAACTAATTAATACTCCAACCCGGATCACACAGTTCTCAGCCACCCTAATTGACCACATACTTTGTAACCGCTCTGAGAACATTAGTCAGTCAGGCGTCATTACCACAGGTCTTAGTGATCATTTCATCATTTACTGCACCAGGAAAATCACTAGGGATAGGATAGGCCTACACAGGACAATAAAAATGAGGTCAACTAGAAACTACAGTAAAGAAACACTGGTAAATAGGCTACACAATTGTGATTGGACAGAGATAACAAGTTGCACGGACGTAAACGATGCCTGGGAAAAATTCAAAACAATGTTCACTACCATCCTTGATAATATTGCACCAGTTAAAGAGGTTAGGATTAAACGAAGAACTGAACCCTGGATGAATGCTGAGATATTAGATAATATGAAATTCAGAGACCAGCTGCTAAAAAGATTTAAAGCAAACAGACAGGATATTGCAGCACTAAATGAATTCCAAAGGGTGAGGAACAGAGTACAGAGACTTATAAAAGGAGCAAAGGCAAAGCACTACTGCTCAAAAATTGAAGAGTATAAGCATAACCCCAGAAAGCTCTGGCAACAACTAAAACAGTTGGGGTATAGCCATAAGCCAGTAGATAGGTCTAACATAGTACTCACTATCGATAATGAGGTATGCCATGAAACATCTAAGGTGGCAAATTGCTTTAATTCCTACTACACATCTGTTGCATCAACACTAGTAAGTAAACTACCAGCTGTATCAAATACCTTTAACACAGACTCTGATAAGTTTCAAACATACTATACCAATAAAGGGGTAACCCCAAACAGTTATCAACTAGTAAGTGTATCTCATGACTTTATTCAAAATGAACTAAGCAGGTTAAACCCAACTAAGAGCACAGGCCCTGATAACATCCCGTCTAAGTTCCTAAAAGATGGTGCTTCTGAACTGTCAATCCCTATTGCTCACATAATAAATCTATCAATCACCACTAATACCGTACCGGAGGGGTTCAAGGAGGCCAGAGTTACTCCTATCTTCAAGAAAAACAGTAGGTCTGATGTAAGCAACTATAGGCCTGTTAGTATACTCAGTATAATATCTAAAATTCTAGAGAGGGCGGTGTATTCTCAAGTAGTTAAGTACCTTAATGACAACAACATTCTCCATAGCTATCAATCGAGCTTTAGAAGATCCTACTCAACCGACACCTCCCTTATTAATCTGATGGATTACCTGAGAACTGAAATGTCAAAGGGGAACCTCATAGGTATGGTAACCTTAGACCTGCAAAAGGCCTTCGATACTGTCAACCACAATATATTATGTAATAAACTTCAAGCTATCGGTATAGGTTCTGTAGACTGGTTTAAGTCCTACCTTAGCAACAGGAAACAAATAGTCAAAATCAACAAAACAGAATCAGAACCCCTGCCGATAACATGTGGAGTTCCCCAAGGTAGTATTCTGGGTCCCTTATTATTCTTATGTTATGTCAATGATATGCCTATCAGTGTCAAGTGCAAACTCCTACTGTATGCAGATGACAGTGCTCTGTTAGTGTCAGGTAAAGACCCACAAGATATTGCTAATGTTTTAACACTGGAACTGGAGTCCTGCAGCAAATGGTTAGTAGACAACAAACTATCATTACACCTAGGGAAAACTGAAGCCATTCTCTTTGGCACGAAACATAAACTGAGAAGGGTAAATAATTTTAATGTTCAATGTAATGGGGAGCCCATCACTTTGGTTTCATCAGTAAAATATTTGGGAATCCCCTTTGACCCATGCATGTCAGGAGAATTGATAGGGAACAGTGTAGTAAAGAAAGCGAATGCCAGACTGAAGTTCCTGTGTAGACAAGCACAGTGTCTACCTACTGAGGCTCGCAGGACCCTATGTCTAGCCCTTATACAATGCCATATGGATTACGCTTGCTCTTCTTGGTACTCTGCCTTGACAAAAAAACTGAAAGATAGACTGCAAATCACCCAGAACAAAATCGTAAGATTCATCCTGGGGCTGTGACCAAGAGAACATGTAGGCCAGGATGAATTACAGCAGTTGGATATGCTGAATGTTGAAGACAGAGTAAAACAACTGAAGCTAAATCATGTTTATAAAATTGCTCACAAACAATGTCCAGAACATCTTGCTGTCAATTTTGTCAAGGTTGGGAACCGCAGCAATCATAGTACTAGGGGGAGAGAGAACAACTTTGTAGTACCCACAGTCAGTGGCCAGGCTTCAAACACCTTTTATTGTACAGCAATAAAGGAATGGATCAGACTGCCTGCACATGTCAAAGCCAGTCATAGCATGAACCAGTTCAAGAAGAGTGCCAAAAAGTGTCTGATGAATGTAGCTACAGAAAGGGAGGGGAATGATTTTCTATTTTTTAGCTAACATACGTGTAAATTTTACCTTATTCCTAGTAATGACCCTCGTATTGTAGATAGTCTTAATGACCCTCGTGTAGCAGATAGTCTCTTTAGTATGATAATAAGATGTTATCTTCATTGTAGAATAATAAGAAAATATTATAACATTTATATTATAATAATAAGGTAAAAGGACCCTAATGGAAATAAGTCACTCTGACTTTTTTGGGTTATCCCAGGTTCTCTACACATATGCTGCTATGTATGATAATTCTATGTAACTGTATTGTGTATACCTGAATAAACTTACTTACTTACTTACTTGGGTTTTCCGACCAGTCTTTATGATACCCCGTCCGAACACTCACCTCACTAGCACCCCCACACCTCACTGCCGCCCCCACCCATCACTGTCACCCCCGTCCATCACTGCCACTCACGCCTATCACTGCCGCCCCCGCCCATTACTGCCACCCCAGTCCATCACTGCTACTCACGCCTATCTCTGCCGCCCCCGCCCATTACTGCCACCCCCGTCCATCACTGCTACTCACGCCCATTACTGCCGCCCCCGCCCATTACTGCCACCCCCGTCCATCACTGCTACTCACGCCCATTACTGCCGCCCCCGCCCATTGCTGCCATCCCCGCCCATTACTGCCACCCGCCTAACATTTCCCTACTTTCTTTCCCTATCCGATCAATTCTTCCTCCTCACTGTTTATTCATTACTGAGAGAGAGAGAGAGAGAGAGAGAGAGAGAGAGAGAGAGAGAGAGAGAGAGAGAGAGAGAGAGAGAGAGAGAGAGAGAGAGAGAGAGAGTCTACCTGAGACTTCATCAGCTTTACTAACGTTCCATGTCACCCACACTAACATTTAGACAAAACACACAAAACATTCCTGCATCAGACAAATAAAACAAGAAGTTCAGGGGAAATGTCTCATCTAATTCCCGCCGCTGTTTTCCTCTCCTTTGAAGAGACACAATTGTGAAACATCTGGGCATCTTTATTCTGGAAACGTTTCGCCAGCCAGTGACCACCAGTCCAATACAGAGGAAGACAGAAATTGCTGCACTTTTATCAAGATTGATGGACTGAACACATCGACTCCAGGCTGAGGGACTGATTACCTCAAACTCCTTCTAATCTTTTACCTTTCTCAGCACTGGACTGAAGAAGCCACTGGTTGGCGAAACGTCTCCAGAATATAGATACCCAAATGTTGCACAAGTGTCTCATTTATCAATTTGTCGGTTTTCTAAACCAATTATCCACATCCTTTCTTTTATCCAACTATTTTTATTTGTTTATTAGCACACTGGCCGTTTCCCACCGAGGCAAAGTGACCCGAAAAAGAAGAAACACTTTCATTATCATTCAGTCCATTACCGACTTGCAAGTAAAAGGCTGCAAGATAAAGTTGCACTGGTAAAAAAAATGGTAGAGAAGGCAAACAGTTGGACGTTTTGTTAGAAACGTTGCGCTCCTTGCGTCCTGGAAGCGCACACGTGCGTCCTGGAAGCGCACACGTGCGTCGTGGAAGCGCACACGTGCGTCGTGGAAGCGCACAAGTGCGTCCTGGAAGCGTACACGTGTGTCCTGGAAGCACACACGTGCGCTCTGGAAGCACACATGTGTGTCCTGGAAGCACACACGTGCGTCCTGGAAGCGCACACGTGCGTCCTGGAAGCACACACGTGTGTCCTGGAAGCGCACACGTGTGTCCTGGAAGCGCACACGTGCGTCGTGGAAGCGCACAAGTGCGTCCTGGAAGCGTACACGTATGTCCTGGAAGCGCACACGTGCGTCCTGGAAGCACACACGTGTCCTGGAAGCACACACGTGTCCTGGAAGCACACACGTGCGTCCTGGAAGCACACACGTGCGTCCTGGAAGCACACACGTGCGTCCTGGAAGCACACACGTGCGTCCTGGAAGCACACACGTGTGTCCTGGAAGCGCACACGTGCGTCCTGGAAGCACACACACGTGCGTCCTGGAAGCGCACACGTGCGTCCTGGAAGCGCACACGTGCGTCCTGGAAGCGCACTTTGAACAGCGATGCGCACAAAAGAGTCCTGCAAACTTATCTTCCCTTATCTAAGGAACGGAACGTAATATGGAAATGGAGGATAGGAACGTAAGAACGGAGGATAGGAACGTAGGAATGGAGGATAGGAACGGAGGGTAGGAAAGGAGTATAAGAACGCAGGACCAGAGGATAGGAACGCAGGAACGGAAGATAGGAACGTAGGAACGAAGAAACGGAAGGTAGGAATGGAGAATAGCAATGTAAGAACGTAGGAAAGGAGGATAAGTAGGATAGGTGGATGGAGATTGGGCCAAGGATGGATTATGGATGTGAAAAATTTCTAGGATGCCATGAGAGAAAGAGAAAGAAAGAAAGAAAGAGAGAGAGAAAGAGACACAGAGAGAGAGAGAGAGAGAGAGAGAGAGAGAGAGAGAGAGAGAGAGAGAGAGAGAGAGAGAGCAGAGAGAGGGAGAGACAGGGACAATATTGTCAAAGTACCACACTTGGATCCACTTCGAGGACAGCGTGAAACAAGCTTTAATGCCACAAGACGGGCAGAAAGCAGCAACTTCACTCTGGCTGTACCCTTCTCCAGAACATCACTCCATCTGAGATCATATGTACCCAGGATGACTCGAGTATGGAACACATTCGTACAGCATAATGATGTCAACGAGATAAAGTCAGTTGATCAAATGAAAATGCTGGCCCACAGATGGATCCAACTTCATCCTGTTCCCTACTTGTATGTCTCATAACAATAAAAATGCTTTCAAATGAGCTGATGTAGGTAACAGCTCTTAGCTTGTCAATAAAGTTAGGAATCCTTAACCTGTAAATAGCTTGTCAATAAAGCTAGGGATCCTTAACCTTGTCAAACCCTGTGTAAAAGAGTGCAGAGAAAGGGGAGGGGGAGAGAGAGAGAGAGAGAGAGAGAGAGAGAGAGAGAGAGAGAGAGAGAGAGAGAGAGAGAGCAGATAGAGAGCAGATAGAGAGCAGATAGAAAGCAGATAGAAAGCAGATAGAGAGCAGACAGAGAGGAGAGAAAGCAGAGAGAAGGGGAGAGAGCAGAGAGAGGGGGGAGAGAGAGAAGGGGAAGAGAGAGAGGAGAGAGAGGCCTACATCCCTGCAGCTGCCTCAGTACCCTACTTCTCTCAAGGGCAGACATCTTACACGCCCACCACCTCAAGCTGACCACATCATGAGGGGCCAGTCTATCAGCATCCTGTCGGCCAACATTAGACGTTCTATTACTAATGTTGGAGAGTTCTCACACAGTTTTGTGAACACTCGACGTCCCGACATGATAGCTGTTGTTGAAACATTTTTGAACGACAGGACTCCAGAAAATTTTGCAAGAATTGCTGGCTACACCTCATGGATGAGAAGAGACAGGCAAGGGCAAGGATGAGGTGTCGCTGTGTGCTTCTCTAAAAGTGTACATGCCCAGCACATTGATGTTGCCATCCCTACTCATCTTGAAATGATGTTCTTCAAACTATGAATAAACACTAGTACCTCTGTACTAGCATGTGCAATGTACAGACCTCAGTGGCAACATGCAGACCCCCATCAACTTCCTAATGTAAAATGTGGACTTCCTTCTGCTACAACACAACTGTCAACATATCATAATTGTTGGTGACCTCAACCAACACCTTATACAGAGGGCTTTGATGACCTTCTTGCAGTATCTGACATGAGAAACTTTGTTGATTTCCCTACTCAAATCTCTGGCTTCTTCCTTAACCCAGTAGTGAGTGATCTAGCAGAAGGTATAGTCACTTGTCAACCCCTCGGCTACGTTGGATCATCTGACCACAAGGCTGTTTTTACGACACTTAGGATCCCAACAGAACGAGGTGAGGAGTCCACACGCACAACCTGGCTATAGGAAAGAGGTAATTGACCAGCCCTTTGCTCTGAGCTCGCCACCACCGACTGGAATGATCTTCTCCAAGGGGATTTTAACAACCAAGTGAAAGCCTTCACTGGACACATCCTTAATCTACAAGAACACATTCCTCACCTGCAATATGTGACGAAGCCTACAGATCAGTCTTGGTTTGGCTTTCGTTGTAGAGAGGCTGCTATTGCTTAGTACAAGGCATGGCGAAGGTATAAGAGACATCCCAGCACCTATAACAGGAACTTGCACAGGTAAGCCTGTAGGCATATGGGTGACACTCAAAAGTGGGCCATCGCTAAATGGGAAGTGGACAAAAAAAAAGAAAGCTAGCATCAGGTAGGGTAGGCTCCAAAACCTGGTGGTCCCTGGTCAAGGACAGACAAGGTTATCTGCCTGATGAACTCATTCCACCTCTAAATCGACAGGATGGGACCACCTCTACTAGTAGTCAAGAGACAGCGGACCTCTTTGCCGAACACTTTGCTACCAAAATGCAAGTTCCTGATCCAGCAAAAACCCTCTTCGGCTAGCTGCAAGAACTGTGTCAAAACTGTCAGTGGTGACAATAAGGCAGGAGGAGGTGTATTTCCTTCTTAAATCGCTTGACCAAGAAAAGGATGTGAGCCCAGACAAGTTGACCACAAGATTGCTGAGATGTGCAGACCAGCTAACAGCACCTCTAACTCGCATCTTTCAGCACTGCCTAGTACAGTGTAAATGGCCTTCTCTGTGGAAAGAGGCAAATGTAGTCCCTGTTCACAAAAAGAAGAGCACAGCAGAAATCAGCAACTACAGGCCAGTGTCACTGTTGTCAATCACTGGCAAGATCCTTGAGACAATAATCTCAAGACAAATGACAGTTTTTGACTACCACTCACTACTTTGTGACCGTCAATATGACTTCAGGAGAGGTTACTCTGCTGCTGATCTGTTGTTAAACCTCTCCACTAAGTGGCACCAGTCACTGGATGAATCCAAAGTCAGCTGTGTGGTAGCACTGGACATTGCTGGTGCTTTCGACCGGGTGTGGCACCAGGGCCTCTTGGCAAAACTGCAAGCTCTGGGAACTGCAGGCTCTGCGCTATGTCTCCTCAGTGATTACCTTCATGGTAGATCTCTAAGAGTACTTCTCAATGGAACGGAATCAGCAAGACATCCTATTGGGGCAAGTGTTCCACAAGGAAGTGTGCTGGGACCATTGTTATGGAATGTCTACTTCAACGACCTTCTTCATCTCATCCCAGAATCACATGCATATGCAGACGACTGTACACTGACATTCACTTATCCAAGAGAAGAAATGCCAGCTGCTCTAAGCTACATCAGTCACCAGCTAAGAGCTATATCAGCTTGGGGAAATAGATGGCAAGTAACATTTGCACCTGAGAAAACACAAATGATGGTCTCTAGGCACCATGATGGTAATGTCGGTGCAGTAGTAAGGATGAATGGGAGGGTGTTGGTACCTGGGGAAGAAGTTGATATCCTTGGGGTGAAATTTAACTCCAAACTGGCCATGAAGAACCACGCTGTAAATCTTGCAAACAAGGCAGCCAGTAAGCTTACAGCACTTCGCCGTATCTCGTATCTGCTTGACAGTAGGGGTTGCAAGATTCCGTACGAGGCACAAGTATGCTCCACTTTCTTGGTTTGCCTGCCCCCCCCCCTCTCATCTGCGACTGCTCGACAGAGTAGAGAACAGAGAAAGACGTTTCATTTCTCGCCTGGACCAGTCCTAGATAGGTGTGTCATTTCAGCAGAGCCTTCAACACAGGAGGGATGTGGGTGGCCTTACTGTTATGTGCAAACCCAATATTGTCAAAGTACCACACTTGGATCTACTTTGTGAACAGCGTGAAGCAAGCTTCTATACCACAAGACGGGCAGAAAGCAGCAACTTCACTCTGGCTGTACCCTTCTCCAGAACATCACTTCATCTGAGATCATTTATCCCCAGGATGACTCGAGTCTGGAACACATTCGTACAGCATTATGACAACGAGACAAAGTCAGTAGATCAAATGAAAATGCTGACCCACAGATGGCTCCAACTTCATCCTGACTTGTATATCTCATGACAATAAAAATACTTTCAAATGAGCTGATGTAGGTAACAGCTCTTAGCTTGCCAATAAAGTTAGGAATCCTTAACCTGTAAATAGCTTGTCAATAAAACTAGGGATCCTTAACCTAACCTTGTCAAACCCTGTGTAATAAAAAAAGAGCAGAGAGAGAGAGAGAGAGAGAGAGAGAGAGAGAGAGAGAGAGAGAGAGAGAGAGAGAGAGAGAGAGAGAGAGAGAGAGAGAGAGAGAGAGAGAGAGAGAGAGAGAGAGCAGAGAGAGAGCAGAGAGAGTAGAGGTAAATCCAGTTACGTAATACCAGCTGTTTAATTGGATTTTCCGCCACAACATCTTGTGTCCAGAAGAACAATGTTACAAACTATACTAGAAGTTTCAAAACTGGAGAATAATGAACATTCAATATTTTAATTAATACACTTCGAAAAGAGTCTTTTTTTTCCCCTGAAGTTTTAAGTCGTCACTAAATATCTGAGAGTGAGAGAAAGTTGACAGTGTGAAATAGATATTTTTCAGGTCTCGTGAAATTCGTTAATGTTTTGGGGTTCACTTTCTAATGTTTTGCTGCTCACTTTCTAATGTTTTGCTGCTCACTTTCTAATGTTTTGCTGCTCACTTTCTAATGTTTTAATGTCCATTTTCTAATGTTTTGCTGGTCACTTTCTAATGTTTTGTTGTTCACTGTTTTGCTGCCCACTTTCTAATGTTCTGATGTTCACTTTCTGTTTTGCTGTTCACTTTCTAATGTTTTGCTGTTCACTTTGTTTTGCTATTCACTTTCTAAAGTTTTGCTGTTCACTTTCTAATCTTTTGCTGTTCACTTTCTAATCTTTTGATGTTCACTTTCTAATCTTTTGATGTTCACTTTCTGGTCAAAACTAATTTCACCGACCAACAACGTCTTTAATTCACGTGTAAAAACATGAGTTTCAAAACCAATTTTGAGACAATGAATTTAAATTTGAAATCAGTTTTGCTCCGCCACGTTCAGTTTCTGTGATACAGACGCCATAGATTATTGCTTAAGTTTTCTAAATATTTCGTTATTTATTTGTTGTAAGTCTTCGTTGTTTCACTTTGTTCTTAATTTTTTTTTTTTTTGAGTTTACCGGAAAACAATAAGTATTTTGTCTCATGAATGAGACACGTGCAGCACTTGGGTATCTATATTGCTGAAACGTTTCGCACGCTCGTCAGGCACCTTCACTCCATAAAAGGCCAATGAATCAGCCGGCTAAGCAGACGACACGTTTCGCTAATGAAGATACCAAAGCTTTGCACCTGTCTCATTCATAACTTGTTAGTGTGACTTGTAAATGGTCCAAGTCGGACCGAAACGTCGTCGTAAGATTCTCTCTCCTATCTGCGGGTTATTTATGTAATATTCCAGTCACGGTATATTCTTATAAGATAAAAGTGAAGTAACAGAATAAGGAAACATATCTACTCAAATAAGATCATAATATGGAGTGGAACATAAGGTAATTAATCTGTATAAAGTAGAGTTCTTTCTCAAGATCGAGAAGTCTACTTTATAGAGGATTAAGTATTGTTAGAGATCCTACTTATGGTGCCTTTTCATTCTTTTTGTCAGTATTGTTTATAATGTATATTATCAATTACCTTCGGTACGTGTTTCGTTTTTATTGTGCGTTTCTTATTGCTAAAGCGGCCTCATGATTTATCTATCCTATCCTTTATTTTGCATTTTGATCACACGTAGTTCTCCTCTATTCTGGCTTAGTTGAAGTCTCTCTCTCTCTCTTCCTCTGGTTTATCTCGTCTTCACTTCTCACTTCCCTCTTCTCCAATTTACCTCAATTTTCCTGCCTTTATTACATTTAACTAATCTGTTATTACATTAACCTGGGTTAAGTGATCATTCTTAATTTGCTATAATTCACTGAATCTGATGTCCTATTCAGCATAATTTTCTCCTATCTCTCTCCGTTTTTTTAATTTCTAATTCTCTATTTGATTAATTCCTTCATCATTTATTCTTTCCTGTTTAAATGGTGTCGCAGCTTCTTTACTGGGCAAGAAACTTGCAGCTGTCAAAGCTTCAGAAACTATTAGTAAGTAGACTTGTTTAAAATTGTTTGGGTAAAATATACAGGTTATGGTAATGTTTGTCAGGAAACAGGACAAGTGTTTCCTGACGCGGGTCTTAGTCATGACCCGCAGCTGGAGCTTTTGGTCGTCTGACCGAGGCCTTCCGCTGGCTTACCCGTCCACCCCTCTAAAAAATTAATGTAATTATTATAAGAACAATGTTAGGTTTGTGTCGCTTGAGCGAATTTTTATGTCACTTTGAAAACCTGTAAATTTTTCTTTGTGAAAAAAGGGACAAAGTATATTCACAACGTTTTAAATGTAAATGATTGGGGGCCAGGAGCTGCGACTTGGCCTGTGTAACCACATATAGATGAGTGCACACACACACACACACACGCACGCACACACACACACACACACACACACACACACACACACACACACACACACACATAGTGTTTGCAATAGTAAACAGGTTTTGTGCAACATATACGTAAACAAAGCGCCTACCATTACGTTTTTCATCCCATTTCCATTTTTTCCCAGATTATTTTGTCCATTTCTCTTTTTACAATTTGTAATCGATAAACGTCTTACAATTATTAATTTTTTTCTAAAACGCTCAGATTCACCATCTCAAAAAATCGTTAAAATATTCTCCCTAGTCATCAGCATGATTTAATGTCTCTCTCTCACTCACTCTCTCTCTCACTCTCTCTCTCTCTCTCTCTCTCTCTCTCTCTCTCTCTCTAAAATCATAACATTATTTCTGGAAGTGCTGGAAAAAAATAAAAATTTTACAATTATCTTTTTCCTGCGAAGTAAATTAAGGAAGTCTAAAATCGGAAGTAACATCCAACCACAGCGGCTATCAGTCATGGCAGAGCTGTGGCCTCATTCTGTCAGCCAAATCCTGCTGTCTGTCCGTCAGATTCTCTGCACCTGTCAGTATTTACCAGAGTAATTACATTCTCGTATGGCTCCAGCATTCAGCCAATGACGGAGAAACTCTCGTACAGATGCTGCAGATGATGCACAGTTAGAGATGTTAATGTAATGTGTAGGATGTACAGGTATAATGTACAGGAAGAACGTACACGTGTGATGTACAGGTACAATGTGAAAGTTAAGACACATGTGCAACATCTGGATATCTTCATTGTAGACATTTCGAAACGTCTACAATAAAGATACCCAGATGTTGCACTTGTGTCTTAACTTTCATATTGTCGGTATTTTATAACTGTCTTGCACAACTTGTCAGACACTGCAACATCATGGAATCTTGGTTCAGAGGACATCTACAAGACCTTCTTCACGGCTGCTGCAACTAACCCATCTCTTTGGGAAGGACCTACTTCCACTGGGGAATCCCGCCTACCAGTGACTATGCCCTCGTCTGCTACACGTCCCTATCCACTGACGCATATATAACCTCCAGTCTCCTTGTCTTTACTCCAGATTCTCCACCACCATGACGAAACGTCTACAATAAAGATATCCAGATGTTGCACTTGTGTCTTAACTTTCATACTGTCGGTATTTTATACCTTTCTTGCACACAGGTACAATGTACAGGAAGAACGTACACGTATGATGTCAAGGTACAATGCGAAGGAAGAACGTACACGAATGATGTACAGGTACAACGTACAAGTACAATGTATAGGAAGCACACACATACGATGTACAAGTACAATGTACAAGAAGAGCGTACACGCATATTATGCAGGTACAAACTAAGATATACAATCACAACGCATATGTACCTACATAAGTCACTGCTTCAGTAGCAGCCACCACCCTCACGGAACATCTCCACACAGTCATATATCCCAAAACTCAGCCAAGCATCTGGACGGTCACCTTCTCACACACAAAAGACCACTAAATATAATAAGAGCAGGAATATTACGTATACCACTAGCACAGGGGAAAAAAAAGGCTTGTGAAATGCGTATTCCACTTCCCATTGAAACTGTTCGCGTGTTTTCCCGTGTTTGTGGCCCAGACGCCGCCCACCAACTGCCCACAATGTTTTTTTTTTTTTTTAATATATTTTTCAAGTTTTTCATGGGAGTAGATTTTTTTGGTATTGTGTGAGTGTGTTTGTGTGTACTCTACAATTTTTGACTGTGTGGGTTGAGTCTCAGTTCCTGGCCCCATCGCTTAAATGCTCGTGACCGGGTTCAACTCACTCCTAGACTCATGGGACTGATCGTAACAGTTCTTAAAGTTGCGTAATCTGCCTCCAACACTTCACTCGGCATTACAGATTTGTTAAAAGATCAATCTGTGAGAGTGGTTGTAAATGGCATCGTTGTAAATGATATGGTTGCAAATGGCATGGTTGTAAATGGTATGGTGACTCCGACAAACTGTAGATGATTGTGTACAGCTGAGGACATTTACACTATTAAAGGAAATGTTTCGCCCTAAGAGGCTTCATCGAGCTACTTAGCGAAAAGGCGAAAAGTTTCATTAAATAAATGTCCTGTACAGTGACTTACAAAGTATTTCAGTAACTCAGCATCTGTGGTGATGGCGTGTTTGGTCTTTGGGGCCTTTGAATTCAAATGACCAAAAGTTCTTAAAATATCTCGTTTTATAGCATTTGTCTGATGTCTTTTTGTGTTCTTTTCCATCAAACAAACTCACATCTGTTGAGTTGACTCAATGTTTGAGTCCTCTATTAGGTTTATCCTTTCTTCTATCTCCGATACTGGCCTTTCTTAATTTATAAAAACATTATGAAACAAGGCCTGGTAATGGACCGGGCTGTGGGGGGCGTTGCCCCCCGCAACACCCTCCAGGTATAATATTCAGAAAACGTTCGGAAAACGTTAGGAAATCTTGGGAAAACACCAGGAAATCTCCGAGAACTGATAAAGTCTTTGGTGGGTGAAACGTCTTCTAAATAAAATGGCATAAACCGCATGTTGTGTTTTATTGACATACTTGTCAGTTGAGTGTAAATCATGGTGGCTTTCAGGGTGGGTCACGAACTGATTTACTCTTTCCACTGTACTGGAACCCAAAAAAATCTCATTCCATCATAACATTTCCTGTGCATTAGCCTCTTCGAATTTTCCCCGATGTCTCTCTTACTCTCTAGTTTTCCTTGCACTAAACAGCAGAGCGTCAACACACAATCATCACTTTCTCCTGGGGACATTTACTGGAGGTGAAAACAAGGTCCAGCCTCGCTGGATCATTATTTCCTCTTACTTTCGACGTTTCTTTAACATGCTGCTTAGGAATAGTCCGCATTATATATTCAAGTAGCGAGCTGCTCATGTCTGAGCCTCAGGTATGAGTCCCGGTTTGTACAGTCTTGTTAGTAATTTACATTTTGCTCTGTCTGCTACCACTGCCGCTTTTTCAATAATGATTTTCATTGCTGCAGTTTTTTTTATCATTTTTTACTCTTCAGATATTTGATGGCGAGTTGTAAATGAAAACTAGATTGATCACGGGTCCCTTCTAAGTACCGATTACAACTTCGTAAACCCGGAACTGATTTCTTCATGGTATAAACCTTGGTAATTGATACCGACAAATTTGTTTAATAACACACGACATATTAGAAAACGTTTAATTCCTGGGACCTTGATCCCTTCTAACATACAAAGATTAAAGAAACGGTATTTACAGGCGGAGAGTGAGGTGTGAGTGACATTTGTAAGTTGTGCAGTTCCTATACTCCCTCTGCTCTTTCTTCTCGTGCAGTGTTCTCTGGGAGACATTTGATTCATGATCATCTTGGATAGTTTTGTCCTAT
This sequence comes from Cherax quadricarinatus, assembly GCF_038502225.1. NCBI lineage: Eukaryota > Metazoa > Arthropoda > Malacostraca > Decapoda > Parastacidae > Cherax > Cherax quadricarinatus. The sequence goes on along the minus strand of NC_091371.1, from coordinate 6,428,782 downwards.
ACATGCAAATGGGTTTGATTTTTTAAAAATTGCTATCACGTTTAACTTCTAAGTTTGTGTGTGTGTGTGTGTGTGTGTGTGTGTGTGTGTGTGTGTGTGTGTGTGTGTGTGTGTGTGTGTACTCACCCGCCTCTTCACTGGTCGCCACTAGGTCCACTCTCTCCCTGCTCCAAGAGGTTTATCATACCTCTTCTTAAAGCTATGTATGGATCCCGCCTCCACTACCTCACTTTCCAGACTGTTCCACTTCCTGACAACTCTATGGCTGAAGAAATACTTCCTAACATCCCTGTGACTCATCTGAGTCTTCAACTTCCAATTGTGACCCCTTGTTGCTGTCCCCTCTCTGGAACATCCTCTATGTGTGTGTGTGTGTGTGTGTGTGTGTGAGAGAGAGAGAGAGAGAGAGAGAGAGAGAGAGAGAGAGAGAGAGAGAGAGAGAGAGAGAGAGAGAAATAACTCACGAAATCGTAATGACACGATTGCAAACAAACCATACCACGGGTGGGGTTAGAACCCGCGATCAGAGTCACTCAAAACTCGTCGGTCTGGAGTTTTGTGAATGATCGTGGGTTCTAACCCCACCCGTGGTATGGTTTGAGAGAAAGTTCTTACACAGCAGACACATTTTATAGATCTGTCGACATAAACATCAAGAGAAGGAAGTAACCAGTTAGATTCTCATTTAGATTTAGACTTGGTCGAGGGAGCAAGAATATCAAGACCAGCGAGATAGGGCAGGAAAGGACACTCAGGAAGCACGGGTGCTCACTCACAGCCTCTCCTGCCTACATAACTTCTTTCCAGCCATCTTTATTGCTTAAATATACCTTTCGAACATATTAAGACTATCTGTATTTTCTATGTATCTAAACTGTGTCTATAATTCTAAATTCATTTGCCTATATTTGAAATATATATATATTTTTGACACCTATGGCAATTTGGCTATGCCGCTATGTCTGTGTAGACGCGTCTATCAATTCAATAAGCATGTTTAAATGTCTATTTCTATGATTTTATTTTTAGCCATCCTCTCTTCTTTGTCTATCAGCATTATTATTTTAATCTTTCTCTGTGTAGCGACCCCCGTCCCTCCTTAGTCCTTCCTCTCTGCGTCCACAGTTTACTTAGTTAAAATAATGATGGTCACTAATATATCTAAAACATTTAGGTTCCACTGATGACTTGGGAAAGGTTTTATTAATGTTTTTGTGTTTCAAGAATGCTCCCCATCTTTAGTTTCTCTCCCTCATTTCTCCTTTTCCTCCCTTCTTTCTTTCCCTGTCTCCTTCCATCCCTTCCTTCCTCCCGTCCTGTATCCTTTCCTCTCTCACACGTCGTGTCGTGTAATGGGTGCAATCCCATTATCTGCCTCAGAGCTGAAGGTAATGATGTTGGGAAGCGATGGAGAGAGAAGTTGCTTGACATGTACAGAACAGCAACAGAGTTAATTAGGTTCAACTAAGGGATCGCAGTCATGCATAGCACTTTACTGAGAGAGGTAGGCAGGGAATGAATGTTGGGCCAACTGGTAGAAATTGCAGACTGGACGAATACTGCAGAGCGCAGTCCTAATCTTTCACAACACGGAAAGGACACCTGTGAAACCCAAGTCTTCTACATATTTTTACAATCTGGCAAAATTACAGGTTTTAATCGCTATTTTTCTTTGTTTCTTAATATCGTATTTTCCGGCAAATAAGGCGCACTAGTACATAAGACATATAAGACCATGTCCATGTTTCCAAACACTAGTAACGTAACGTTAATAAGCAACTGCTAAAGCGTAATCGAAAACCTACTACCCTTGACCATAACTTTGAACATAAAAGGCGAAGGCTAATTTTTCCAAGACTTTTTGTGGGAAAAAAAGCGTGCTTTATATGCCGGAAAATACGGTAGTTATTCTTGTAATATATTGTTTTCAACTTAGGCCTAGTCTGATACTGGACTATGAGGTTGACAATCCATGAACTCGTAACACAAATAAAAATCAGATATAACATGACCTGAAGACCAAACGTTAAAATATAGTCAAAATAGTCAGTTGGACTATTATTAAATCAAGTGATTTCACAAGTCAATAGACTATTGTCAAATCACTTGATAACAGTACAAGACGGACTGAAGTCATATGGATGGCATACTTCTGTGCATGGGATGAGATGCCTCTCTTTAGTTCTAGTGTAACAGTGTTAGCCAGGTCAGTTGAGGTATCCAATGCTACGCTATAAACTGATGAAACGTAGAAATGAGTGTGTGTGTGTGTGAGTGTGTGTGTGAGTGTGTGTGTGTGTGTGTGTGTGTGTGTGTGTGTGTGTGTGTGTGTGTGTGTGTGTGTGAGTGTGTGTGTGTGTGTGTGTGTGTGTGTGTGTGTGTGTGTGTGTGTGTGTGTGTGTACTCACCTAGTTGTACTCACCTAGTTGAGGTTGCAGGGGTCGAGTCCGAGCTCCTGGCCCCGCCTCTTCACTGATCGCTACTAGGTCACTCTCCCTGAACCGTGAGCTTTATCATACCTCTGCTTAAAGCTATGTATGGATGCTGCCTCCACTACATCGCTTCCCAAACTATTCCACTTACTGACTACTCTGTGGCTGAAGAAATACTTCCTAACATCCCTGTGATTCATCTGTGTCTTCAGCTTCCAACTGTGTCCCCTTGTTACTGTGTCCAATCTCTGGAACATCCTGTCTTTGTCCACCTTGTCAATTCCCCTCAGTATTTTGTATGTAGTTATCATGTCCCCCCTATCTCTCCTGTCCTCCAGTGTCGTCAGGTTGATTTCCCTTAACCTCTCCTCGTAGGACATACCTCTTAGCTCTGGGACTAGTCTTGTTGCAAACCTTTGCACTTTCTCTAGTTTCTTTACGTGCTTGGCTAGGTGTGGGTTCCAAACTGGTGCCGCATACTCCAATATGGGCCTAACGTACACGGTGTACAGGGTCCTGAACGATTCCTTATTAAGATGTCGGAATGCTGTTCTGAGGTTTGCTAGGCGCCCATATGCTGCAGCAGTTATTTGGTTGATGTGCGCTTCAGGAGATGTGCCTGGTGTTATACTCACCCCAAGATCTTTTTCCTTGAGTGAGGTTTGTAGTCTCTGACCCCCTAGACTGTACTCCGTCTGCGGCCTTCTTTGCCCTTCCCCAATCTTCATGACTTTGCACTTGGTGGGATTGAACTCCAGGAGCCAATTGCTGGACCAGGTCTGCAGCCTGTCCAGATCCCTTTGTAGTTCTGCCTGGTCTTCGATCGAGTGTATTCTTCTCATCAACTTCACGTCATCTGCAAACAGGGACACCTCAGAGTCTATTCCTTCCGTCATGTCGTTCACAAATACCAGAAACAGCACTGGTCCTAGGACTGACCCCTGCGTGACCCCGCTGGTCACAGGTGCCCACTCTGACACCTCGCCACGTACCATGACTCGCTGCTGTCTTCCTGACAGGTATTCCCTGATCCATTGTAGTGCCTTCCCTGTTATCCCTGCTTGGTCCTCCAGTTTTTGCACCAATCTCTTGTGTGGAACTGTGTCAAACGCCTTCTTGCAGTCCAAGAAAATGCAATCCACCCACCCCTCTCTCTCTTGTCTTACTGCTGTCACCATGTCGTAGAACTCCAGTAGGTTTGTGACACAGGATTTCCCATCCCTGAAACCATGCTGGCTGCTGTTGATGAGATCATTCCTTTCTAGGTGTTCCACCACTCTTCTCCTGATAATCTTCTCCATGATTTTGCATACTATACATGTCAGTGACACTGGTCTGTAGTTTAATGCTTCATGTCTGTCTCCTTTTTTAAAGATTGGGACTACATTTGCTGTCTTCCATGCCTCAGGCAATCTCCCTGTTTCGATAGATGTATTGAATATTGTTGTTAGGGGTACACATAGCACCTCTGCTCCCTCTCTCAATACCCATGGGGAGATGTTATCTGGCCCCATTGCCTTTGAGGTATCTAGCTCACTCAGAAGCCTCTTCACTTCTTCCTCGGTTGTGTGTGTGTGTGTGTGTGTGTGTGTGTGTATGTGTGTGTGTGTATGTGTGTGTATGTGTGTGTATGTGTGTGTATGTGTGTGTATGTGTGTGTATGTGTGTGTGTGTGTGTGTGTGTGTGTGTGTGTGTGTGTGTGTGTGTGTGTGTGTGTGTGTGTGTGTGTGTGTGTGTGTGTGTACGCACAAAAGATTAAAAACAGTTACAAAACAATGGCGTAAACGATTTATAAGAAGCCCACAAATTGTAACTTGGGTTAAAGTTGATAACTGCTAAATGATTACAACTTGTTAATTACAAGCAGCTAATTACCTGGAAAGGCGCACACAGAGCAGAGAATGTTGTCGTGGCAGCCAGGACTAGTTCCCGAGGCTCTTCAAGGAAGATAGAACGTTGCAGAGGTCTAGGAAGGAAGGAATAGGCAGGGAATGGGGACAGAAATAAAGGGAAAGGAGGAGAGACAGAGGGAGGGGTGATAAGGGAGGATAAACGAAGGGAACTGGGGGGAAAAGAGAGGGGATGTGAAGTGGAGAAATAGAATATAGAGAAAAAAGGGTGAAAATGGATTGTGGAAAGGGGGAGAGAGGGTTGGAAAAATGGGAGAGAGGACTGGAAATAGGGGAGACAGATTGGAAAAGGGGAAGACGGAAATAGAGGAGGGGAGGGAGTGTGAGGAATAGGATGTTAATAAGCACCAGCTGTTACTGGGAGTCACAGAAAGCCATAGACACTTCCTGACTGGACTCTAATGCGTCCTGACTGGAACCCATTATATTTTGGCTGTGGGATCTCATTGCGTCCTGGATGGAGCCCGTTACTTCCTGACTGGAACCCATTACGCCTTCGCTGGAACACATCAGAAATGCTACACTTGCAGCCAAGTTCGTGCATCAGTAAATGCTATAAAAGTCTATATAAAAAATCACACCTGGAAATCAAGCAGCAACACAAATACAATTTCTTTATTCCTTAATGTGCATCGATTTACAGCCAAAATGTTTTGGAAATAAGGCTAGTTTTTCTCACTAATATTGGGTGACTGAATACGGAAATGACGCTTTAAAATGCAAATTGGCTTTATTTATAAAGATAAGGACCTGATGTTGTCCTTGAAATGGGAAGGAAGGAGGGAAAATAAAATGTACAATGGAGAGGCTCTTGATTCAAACCCACAATGTGCAATTGTAAATATATTTTCCTATAATTTTCATTAGTCCTTTAATCATTTATTTTTGTAGGGGAGGATAAAGACAGTCTTGCAATGAATGGATCATTGATTATGCAACTTTGATTTGGGGATTTTTTTTTCCGACTAATTGGAGAAAACGGGTGGTTGACTCAGAATCCAGGAACTGCATCACGCTACTAACTAGACTCATCAGTTCATTCCCGGAAGTTATACAGTGGACGCGTGTCAAACTTTTTTTATTATTATTCGCCTTTGGCACTGACTTTTTTTTACAGCCAAATTTGTACAAAATCTTGTGCCTCGTAATTGCTTGAGCAGTGGAGATAACTTCTATGTTTGTGGAAACTGACTTTTGCATCGCAAAAGCGTGTTTTAGCTGCCTTGATTAGGAAAGCCTATAACCTTCATTCTGGCTGTAAGACTGGAGATCAGGCCAAGAGCTGCGCCCTACACACATGCTGCAACAACCTCTTACCAGTGAATGAAGCGGAAAAGGAAATCTACGAGTTTTGCAGTGCCAATGGTATAGAGGAAGCCAACAGATCATGTATGTGATTGTTACTTCCGTATGATGCCTTCAGTCAGGAAAGGTTTTTGCAAGGTTTTAGTAAAAGATGGACTGTACGGTATTCTAATATACTAGCTGCATGCGCCAGATGCGAAAACTATCTATTCCTGAACCCCGAAACTCATCCTGGATACCTGGAGTCTACCTGCAGGGTGTTCTGCGGGTCAACGTCCCCGGGGCCCAGTCCTTGACCAGGCCATCCTCTGGATGAGGGCATGATCAACCAGGCTGCTGATCAAACGTACGAACCACAACCCGGATGATGGCACCTGTGAAACATGTGAGTGTTCAGCCTCACAAGAACTGAACATGTTCATAACTTGACATCTTCTAAACCGCACAAAATAACTCAATAAATTCAACGAGCTCATCACAGATTTAGAAATTCGGAACTGTTGAGTTTCAGACTGCAGCAACGTGACTTTTATAAAGAGTTCGTCCTATTTATCATGCAGCGACATCGATGGTATCCCTCAGTATTATTTATAATCCTGATGAGTATAGACTGCTGATCGATTCATCGAAGCCGAGTGTTGAGGTTTTTTTGTTGATTGTTGGCAACGTGTTACCATCACTTACAGTCGGTTACGTAGTCCACGTGAAATATTTTTTAACATTAAATACAGTTTGAACTTCATAAACTATAGCGAATATCAGTGGCAGCTTTGTGACAGCTTGAAACTTGTTGCTGCCTGGCTAGGCTACGCTAAGTTGTTGTTGCTGCCTTGCTGGGACTGCGCTAGGCTACGCTAAGTTGTTGTTGTTGCTGCCTTGCTGGGACTGCGCTAGGCTACGCTAAGTTGTTGTTGCTGCCTTGCTGGGTCTGCGCTAGGCTACGCTAAGTTGTTGTTGCTGCCTTGCTGGGACTGCGCTAGGCTACGCTAAGTTGTTGTTGCTGCCTTGCTGGGACTGCGCTAGGCTACGCTAAGTTGTTGCTGCCTTGCTGGGACTGCGCTAGGCTACGCTAAGTTGTTGCTGCCTTGCTGGGACTGCGCTAGGCTACGCTAAGTTGTTGCTGCCTTGCTGGGACTGCGCTAGGCTACGCTAAGTAGGGTATGTCTGCTGGTCCACTGGTTCGCGAGCTTCTTAGAGATGAGTTTGACTATCATATCATATAGCTGGTGAGGGGTGAGGGAGAAATGGGTGGAATGCTTTCCTGTTAGTAGCAACCAATATTCTCTGAAATATCAAAGCTGACAATTACAGAGAGCTAGTGGAAGACCTGCTGTTGTCCTATCAAACAATGGGCTGCAATTACGTCTTTAAAAATGCATTTCCACCATTCGCACCAAGATTTTTTCCGGGCCAACTGCGGAGCAGTCAGTGATAAACATAGTGAACGTTTCCACCAGGCCATCTCAGTCATGGAGAAACACAGGGAAAATGTAATTTATCATTGTTATTAGATTATTGTTGGACGATAACAAGCGATGCTCCAGAAGTTGAATACAAGAAACAAAGACGCTTCGAACTGAATCTATATGACTTTATTATACAGGTGTGTAAAAAAGGGGCGTAAAATGAGTAAATACTTTCCTTGGAGTCTTTAGCCAATCGATTTTTATTATTGTCAGGTTCATTTTCAAAATCCAAAAAAAAAAATTGAAATGAAATACCTTTTTTTTTCTTTTCCTCCGAAGGACAAAATTGTTCAAAATTTGTAGCTTAAACTTAAGTTCGTAACTGAATTGTAGGAATTGTGGCCAAGTTGTTTTAAGTTTCATTTGGATTACAAAAAAAAAAATCTTTAAAAGAGCTCGTGTAAATACTTTACTCTTTTTCATGGGTCGCTAAATCCCGGTTCCAACTCCCCCTCCAGGGGAAGGGAGGGGGGTTCGAAGTCAGCCCCAGGAAGAAGGATCGAGCCTCTATGGCTCCACACAAAGAAAACCATCTACAAATAGATATAAACGAATTATACAAAAAAAGAAAAACACGAAATGCATTTCTGGCCGCGAGAGAACCAGCTTCCACCAGTCCCGCGATATTCGTGCACCAGCATCAAAATTATTATACGATAACGGCTATTGCAGCGACCATTGCAGGTTGAGGAGAAAACAATAGTGTTGCCAGGGAGACAGAGTGTACACAACGGAGGACTGGACGCCACACCTTAATTACAATATTGATGAAAGCCAAAACGGCTTGTATTATCGAGCAAAACTAGAGATTACTAAATTAATTATCCATGGGAAAGGTAAATATGTGTGTGGTAGTTACCAAAAATCCTGCACTTAGAAGAGGAACCTTATGATGGCGACGCATCTTAGACCATTGTAAAGTCACAACTGGGGCGAAAAAAATTAGAAAAGACCAGAAGAACAGAGTAGGGGGCAGGAGAGAGTGGTGGTGGTGGTGGTAGTAATTGTGGTGGCAGTAGTAGTTGAAAAGGTTCTTGTAGAAGAATAAATAGTTGTAGGAAGAGGAGGCGGCGGCGGCGGTGGTGGTGGTGGTGGTGGTGATGGTGGTGGTGGCGGCGGTTGTGGTGGTGGTGGTGGTTGTAGTGGTGGTGGTGGTGGTGGTGATGGTGGTGGCGGTGGTGGTGGCGGTGGAGGTGGTGGCGATGGTTGTGGTGGTGGTGATGGTGGTGGTGGTGGTGGTGGCGGTGGTGGCGGTGGTGCTGGTGGTGGTGGTGGTGGTGGTGTTGTTGGTGGTGGTGGTGGTGGCGGTGGTGGCGGTGGTGGCGGTGGTGGTGGTGGTGGTGGTGGTGGTGGTGGTGGTGGTGGTGGTGGTGGTGGCGGCGGCGGCGGCGGCGGCGGCGGCGGCGGTGGTGGTGGTGGTGGCGGTGGTGATGGTGGCGGTGAAGTAAAATTAGAGGTAGTTCTAGTAAATACTAGTAACTAAGATGTTCTCAGTGATGTAAATGCTTTATTAGTTGTATACAGACGGTAAATGATGTGTGTGTTGCAGGTGTCTCTCTCCTGCCCTGGACGGGGCCGCCGACACTGAACAGTACTCTCAGCGAAAGAGCACATGTCATTTGAAAAGTGATACCAATGGCACTATTTAATTGGTTTGAAAGCTCTCATTTTACCCTTTCCCCTTCCCGTCCCTTCCACAAGTTTTCCCATGTCTCTTCCTCTTTGTTCCTTTCCCTTTTCTCTTTTATCCCTTTCAGTTCTTCCATATTTTCCTGCTGCCTCTTTTTTCCTTGCACCCTCTCATTTTCCCTCTTTCTCCTTATTTATACCTACCATGTTCTGCTCCATCTATTCATGTCTCCATCTACTTATCTCTCCCACCTCCTACTCCACTACTCCCTCCACCACCTCCATCACTCCCTCCAGCTCCTGACTAAGGGTAGTGTACCACGTCAAATTTAATTAAGGAAATTGTTGTGGCATTCGAGTCAGGAGTACAGGCAGGGTGGTGTGTGGAGGTGGGGCAGAGGTGGTGGTAACACTTATCTTTATGTTGTGGTTGTGTGGTTCATCGTGGTTAGGTAATCTGTGATGGTAGTTAGTAGTGACTTAGTAGGTGGTTAGTAGTAGTGGTTGAGGGGGTTAGTAGTGGTTGAGTAGGTGGTTGGGAGTGGCGGTTGAGTGTACAGTTAGTGGTGGTGGTGGTGGTAGGGTGGTAACAGTTGTAGCTTCTATAAACACCCAGATATTCTGCCCATAACGTGAACACTGGAGGCGGTTTGCAAGCTAAACATGGGTAGTGAGCATGCCAAGAATTATCAGCTCAAACATCAGCTGAAGCTAGGCCACACGCACACACCTGTATTTACTCACCCTATTCCCTATTCCATCCCAGGATTCTTGGTCCAGGACCGGGCGGCAGAGACAGTGACCCCTGGTATCAACAAATGAGAGTTAAGAGAACCACATAACCACCAGTGCGGGGGATAGAGGAGATTACAAGAATATTACTGAAAATTAATAGCTTATTATTAGGGAATATCATACGAAAAAGAATTTGCTGAACATCTAAAGAGTATTGGATTCCTCATAGAACACATGCATACACTCAAAAATGGAAGGTCATGCCTTAATTACTTAAGAGACATATCGACTAACAGAGATCAGGCAGGAAAGAGAGGGATGGGTAGAATGTCAAGTCCTAGACTGTTAAACAGATTTTTGATACAGTGTCAAATTTAAGGGAAACTTAGCAAATCAGAGAAACTAAGTTGGGGTAGAGGGAAAGATACTAGCATGGATAGGGGAAATACTTGAATGGCAAAATGAAAAAGTCATCATAACGGACGGAAGACTAGGTTTGGAGAGTACAACTAGTGGGATCTACACAGGCAATTCTTATATTTGTTTCCAGGCGCCACCAAAATAAGAACACAAAATGAAGAGACTCAAAGAAGGTTGAAAGAAGACCTGGAGGCCTCAGGAATACCTGAATAAATGAATACTGGAATTTATCCTTTGAGCCTGGGAGACGAACTAATGAGTTAGAAAACAACAGTACAAACTGGAACAGAGAGGGAACCTCACAAACTGTTAAAAGAGTGATGGAATAACCGTAATTCTAATCCCCCCGCCCTAAGAACAAATAAACAAAACAACATCAGTAGAAGACGCCAAGCTTGCAAATGTAAGAGTTGCATTCAGGAACGGAGACAAAGTTTCGTTCAATACACAATACAGTACATCATACACACGGCCCCATTCTTAAGTCTGCAGCACCAGTGTGGAATCCACACCAGGTGGAACACCAAGTGAAACAGAGATAACATCGAGGAGCATCAAGACTGATGCCTGAGCTTAGAGGACTGAGCTACGAGCAAGCTAAAGCTGGGTCTTAGTTGGAGAAGAGTAGACTAACAGCTAATATAATCACTGCATTTCAAATACCATTGGTACTACAGAGGGTAGAGACGCATCAACTCTGTACCGTGGGTACAAGAACAAGGAACATGGCTGGAAATTGCGCACCTAAATAAGCCACGGGGATATTAAGAGGACTTTAGTACTAACGCAGTGAGGGGAACTTTTTACAGGGACTCAAAAATGGAGGTGCTGGGGCTCAAAACTAGAGGTGCTCAGTTAAGTCAGTCGGCCTAAAGATAAAAGACGGGACCAAGAGCTGATGCTTAACCTCCCGAAAAAGCAACGAGGCATTTACAATTAATTACACGAGCAGACGCGCGCACACACACACACACACACGCACACGCAAGCACACACACACACACACACACACACACATACACACACACACACACACACGCAAGCACACACACACACACACACACACACATACACACACACACACACACACACACACGCACACGCAAGCACACACACACACACACACACACACACACACACACACACACGCAAGCACACACACGCAAGCACACACACACACACACACACACACACACACACACACACACACACACACACACTCACTCACACGCTCGCACACGCTCGCACACACACACACACACACACACACACACACACACACACACACACACACGCACACACACACACACACACACACACACACACACACACGTACTGACACAGAAGATCAAAGAATTGCACATCTTTGCAAATATTTAACCATATGCAAAATAAGAATTCAAAATACAGTGATGCAAATACTTTCACTGAGAAAGTAGAGTAAAAACTGAAGAGAAGAGGAAGAACTGAGAGTAAAGAACAGAACTAGAGACTGAAAGAGGTAATGGAAATTGAGCGTGGAAGGCGGAGGGGAAAAAAAAACGTGAAGTTGAATTTTTACAATCATGGGAAAACGCTAAACCCGTTGGGGGTCATACAGCATCTCGGGAATAGGAGGTAGGCTAACCCAAGGAAGGGGAGGGTAGGTCCAACTCCTTGGATCAATATTGGAGTGAAGTTACAGCAAATTAATACTACTATTACTAGTAATAGTAGTAGTAGTTGTAGTAGTAGTAGTAGTAGTAGTAGTAATAGTAGTAGACTTAATATCAGTAGTAATAGTCTTAGTAGTAGTAGTGGTCTTAGTAGTAGTAGTAATAATAATAGTAGTAGCAGTAGTAGTAGTAGTCTTAGTAGTAGTAAACTTTATTTATATATTCATAATGAAGCACTAAACTCTAAAGGGTCATACAGCACCTGGGAAATGTGAGGTAATCAGATCTGATCCGAGGAAGGGTGGAAGAGAGCAGCCAGTATAGAGGGAGAGAGGAACGAGGGAGACACTGATAATATCTGGCCTTCTGAAAGCTGAGGTGTCTCAGGCAAGGAAATGGAAAAATCTCGTTAGTCATATGGAAAATCTAAACCCGTAAGAGCCGTACAGCATCTGGGGGAAATTAAAGGAAAATGGATAAAGATGCAACCAATGCGACATTTTATTTTGGCAACGTTTCGCTCACCATTAGTAATATCTATGTACATTTACCTACATTTATCAGTTTTTCTACCATTGATAATGTTGGTGAGGGGCTCTTGATTTAGGGAATTGGATCTGTGCTCCAGTTCCCCGAATTAAGCCTGAATGCCTTCCACATCCCCCCCCCCCAGGCGCTGTATAATCCTCCGGGTTTAGCGCTTCCCCCTTGATTATAATAATAATAATAATCTACCATTGCTAAAAGCTATTTTGTTTTGGTCATGATGGACCCAGAGCTCTACCCCAGCCTCAAGACACCACTGCTTTAAGAGTTGCAAGAAAAGAAATTAGAGGAATCTTTAAAAAAATAAAAACACAGGAGTGGAGGAATTAAACTTTGTGAAATGTTTTCTGAGGATTAGCAGCCACTTACAAGATGAAAGATGCTCAATCAAGGTGACTCTTGTCTTACAGTTAGGTTAGGTAAGATTGAATAGTAAACAGGACAAGTGTTTCCTGACCCGCCACTAGAGCTTTTGGTCATCTGACCGAGGCCTTCCACTGGCTAATCGGTCCTCTTTAAAAATTAAATATAACACACGATGTTATTTTACAGGCATTACCATAAAGGATATTAAAGCAACGAGTGAATAGGACAGGACAGTTCCCCCCAAAAGTGAGAACTTACACCCGCAATCTTTACTATACCCCTCCTACTATACCTATTCCCAAACAACAAACACTTCATCTAGCCCCCGCCCTCTATGGAAAATTCCTATCTTCACCCTTCACTATCCAACCCCCTCAACCATAAGACCTCCAGTGCCCCCACCATCAAGTACAGGAACGTTTCTCATAAATCCTCCCACCCCTGGAACATTTCCATTTTGCTCAATCGCATAATGGAAATACTCCACTCTGTAAGACTCCAGCAATGGATGGTAGGTCAAGACGTAACGAACAAAATCACAGTAAGAGACAAAGGTGAAAGTATAGTACACAAACACACAGGGAATAAAAGTGATGAATTTAAAAATTAAACGCAAATGAAACAGTAACCATGGGAATAAAATTAAATGCAATAACCAATGCAACATTTCCAGCAGGATATAAAATACTGAGGAAAGTGACAACAGAGGTACAGGAGCAGTGGTACTCCTAAACGAGAATCGGGGGATTAAATTAAGTTTTGCCGCTGAAGCTCCGAGTTTATTGTGCATCTCATATATATATCCAGTGGAGGGTAGCGCAATAGCATGTGGGCACACAATAGACCTAGGAACTTGGCCCAGAAGAACTAACGGGAGTCTCTCTCTCTCTCTCTCTCTCTCTCTCTCTCTATATATATATATATATATATATATATATATATATATAAATATAAATATATATATATATATATACATATAAATATATATATATATATACATATAAATATATATATATATATATATATATATACATATAAATATATATATATATACATATAAATATATATATATATACATATAAATATATATATATATATACATATAAATATATATATATATATACATATAAATATATATATATATACATATAAATATATATATATATATATATATATACATATAAATATATATATATACATATAAATATATATATATATATATATATATACATATAAATATATATATTATATATATATATAAATATAAATATATATATATATATATATAAATAAATATATATAAATATATATATATATAAATATATATATATATAAATATATATATATATAAATATATATATATATATATATATATATATATATATAAATATATATATATATATATATATATATATATTAGGTAGTAGGTTGGTAGACAGCAACCACCCAGGGAAGTACTACCGTCCTGCCAGATGACTGTGAAACAAAAACCTGTAACTGTTTTGCATGATGGTAGGATTGCTGGTTTCTTTTTCTGTCTCATAAACACGCTAAGATAACAGGGATATCTTGCTACTCCTACTTACACTTTGGTCACACTTCACAGACACGCACATGCATATATATATATACATACATCTAGGTTTTTCTCCTTTTTCTAAATAGCTCTTGTTCTTTTTTATTTCTTCTATTGTCCATGGGGAAGTGGAAAAGAATCTTTCCTCCGTAAGCCATGCGTGTCGTATGAGGCGACTAAAATGCCGGGAGCAATGGGCTAGTAACCCCTTCTCCTGTATACAATTACTAAAAAAGAGAAGAAGAAAAACTTTATAAAACTGGGTTGCTTAAATGTGCGTGGATGTAGTGCGGATGACAAGAAACAGATGATTGCTGATGTTATGAATGAAAAGAAGTTGGATGTCCTGGCCCTAAGCGAAACAAAGCTGAAGGGGGTAGGAGAGTTTCAGTGGGGGGAAATAAATGGGATTAAATCTGGAGTATCTGAGAGAGTTAGAGCAAAGGAAGGGGTAGCAGTAATGTTAAATGATCAGTTATGGAAGGAGAAAAGAGAATATGAATGTGTAAATTCAAGAATTATGTGGATTAAAGTAAAGGTTGGATGCGAGAAGTGGGTCATAATAAGCGTGTATGCACCTGGAGAAGAGAGGAATGCAGAGGAGAGAGAGAGATTTTGGGAGATGTTAAGTGAATGTATAGGAGCCTTTGAACCAAGTGAGAGAGTAATTGTGGTAGGGGACTTGAATGCTAAAGTAGGAGAAACTTTTAGAGAGGGTGTGGTAGGTAAGTTTGGGGTGCCAGGTGTAAATGATAATGGGAGCCCTTTGATTGAACTTTGTATAGAAAGGGGTTTAGTTATAGGTAATACATATTTTAAGAAAAAGAGGATAAATAAGTATACACGATATGATGTAGGGCGAAATGACAGTAGTTTGTTGGATTATGTATTGGTAGATAAAAGACTGTTGAGTAGACTTCAGGATGTACATGTTTATAGAGGGGCCACAGATATATCAGATCACTTTCTAGTTGTAGCTACACTGAGAGTAAAAGGTAGATGGGATACAAGGAGAATAGAAGCATCAGGGAAGAGAGAGGTGAAGGTTTATAAACTAAAAGAGGAGGCAGTTAGGGTAAGATATAAACAGCTATTGGAGGATAGATGGGCTAATGAGAGCATAGGCAATGGGGTCGAAGAGGTATGGGGTAGGTTTAAAAATGTAGTGTTAGAGTGTTCAGCAGAAGTTTGTGGTTACAGGAAAGTGGGTGCAGGAGGGAAGAGGAGCGATTGGTGGAATGATGATGTAAAGAGAGTAGTAAGGGAGAAAAAGTTAGCATATGAGAAGTTTTTACAAAGTAGAAGTGATGCAAGGAGGGAAGAGTATATGGAGAAAAAGAGAGAAGTTAAGAGAGTGGTGAAGCAATGTAAAAAGAGAGCAAATGAGAGAGTGGGTGAGATGTTATCAACAAATTTTGTTGAAAATAAGAAAAAGTTTTGGAGTGAGATTAACAAGTTAAGAAAGCCTAGAGAACAAATGGATTTGTCAGTTAAAAATAGGAGAGGAGAGTTATTAAATGGAGAGTTAGAGGTATTGGGAAGATGGAAGGAATATTTTGAGGAATTGTTAAATGTTGATGAAGATAGGGAAGCTGTGATTTCGTGTATAGGGCAAGGAGGAATAACATCTTGTAGGAGTGAGGAAGAGCCAGTTGTGAGTGTGGGGGAAGTTCGTGAGGCAGTAGGTAAAATGAAAGGGGGTAAGGCAGCCGGGATTGATGGGATAAAGATAGAAATGTTAAAAGCAGGTGGGGATATAGTTTTGGAGTGGTTGGTGCAATTATTTAATAAATGTATGGAAGAAGGTAAGGTACCTAGGGATTGGCAGAGAGCATGCATAGTTCCTTTGTATAAAGGCAAAGGGGATAAAAGAGAGTGCAAAAATTATAGGGGGATAAGTCTGTTGAGTGTACCTGGTAAAGTGTATGGTAGAGTTATAATTGAAAGAATTAAGAGTAAGACGGAGAATAGGATAGCAGATGAACAAGGAGGCTTTAGGAAAGGTAGGGGGTGTGTGGACCAGGTGTTTACAGTGAAACATATAAGTGAACAGTATTTAGATAAGGCTAAAGAGGTCTTTGTGGCATTTATGGATTTGGAAAAGGCGTATGACAGGGTGGATAGGGGGGCAATGTGGCAGATGTTGCAAGTGTATGGTGTAGGAGGTAGGTTACTGAAAGCAGTGAAGAGTTTTTACGAGGATAGTGAGGCTCAAGTTAGAGTATGTAGGAAAGAGGGAAATTTTTTCCCAGTAAAAGTAGGCCTTAGACAAGGATGTGTGATGTCACCGTGGTTGTTTAATATATTTATAGATGGGGTTGTAAGAGAAGTAAATGCGAGGGTCTTGGCAAGAGGCGTGGAGTTAAAAGATAAAGAATCACACACAAAGTGGGAGTTGTCACAGCTGCTCTTTGCTGATGACACTGTGCTCTTGGGAGATTCTGAAGAGAAGTTGCAGAGATTGGTGGATGAATTTGGTAGGGTGTGCAAAAGAAGAAAATTAAAGGTGAATACAGGAAAGAGTAAGGTTATGAGGATAACAAAAAGATTAGGTGATGAAAGATTGAATATCAGATTGGAGGGAGAGAGTATGGAGGAGGTGAACGTATTCAGATATTTGGGAGTGGACGTGTCAGCAGATGGGTCTATGAAAGATGAGGTGAATCATAGAATTGATGAGGGAAAAAGAGTGAGTGGTGCACTTAGGAGTCTGTGGAGACAAAGAACTTTGTCCTTGGAGGCAAAGAGGGGAATGTATGAGAGTATAGTTTTACCAACGCTCTTATATGGGTGTGAAGCGTGGGTGATGAATGTTGCAGCGAGGAGGAGGCTGGAGGCAGTGGAGATGTCATGTCTGAGGGCAAGGTGTGGTGTGAATATAATGCAGAGAATTCGTAGTTTGGTAGGTAGGAGGAGGTGCGGGATTACCAAAACTGTTGTCCAGAGGGCTGAGGAAGGGTTGTTGAGGTGGTTCGGACATGTAGAGAGAATGGAGCGAAACAGAATGACTTCAAGAGTGTATCAGTCTGTAGTGGAAGGAAGGCGGGGTAGGGGTCGGCCTAGGAAGGGTTGGAGGGAGGGGGTAAAGGAGGTTTTGTGTGCGAGGGGCTTGGACTTCCAGCAGGCATGCGTGAGCGTGTTTGATAGGAGTGAATGGAGACAAATGGTTTTTAATACTTGACGTGCTGTTGGAGTGTGAGCAAAGTAACATTTATGAAGGGATTCAGGGAAACCGGCAGGCCGGACTTGAGTCCTGGAGATGGGAAGTACAGTGCCTGCACTCTGAAGGAGGGGTGTTAATGTTGCAGTTTAAAAACTGTAGTGTAAAGCACCCTCTGGCAAGACAGTGATGGAGTGAATGATGGTGAAAGTTTTTCTTTTTCGGGCCACCCTGCCTTGGTGGGAATCGGCCGGTGTGATAATAAAAATAAAAAATAAATATATATATATATATATATATATATATATATATATATATAAGCACATCAGCCGTGTCCCACCAAGGTAGGGTGGCCCGAAAAAAAACTGTCATCAGTCACTCCATCGCTGTCTTGCCAAAGGCATACTTACACTAGTTATAAAACTGCAAAATTAACACCCCTCCTTCAGTGTGCCTGCATTGTACTTTCCTCTCCATCTCCAAGAATCAAGTCCGGCCTGCCGGTTTCCCTGAATCCTCTATAAATGTTACCTTGCTTACACTCCAACAACACGTCAAGTCCTAAAAACCATTTGTCTCCATTTGCTCCTAACACGCTCACGCACGCTTGCTAGAAGTCCAAGCCCCTCGCAGACAAAACCTCCTTTACCCCTTCCTTCCAACCTTACCTAGGCCGACCCCTACCCGGCCTTCCGTCCACTACAGATTTATACACTCGAAGTCATTCTATTTCGTTCCATCTTCTCTACATGTCAAAACCGTCTCAATAATCCCTCCTCAGCCGTTTTGGTAATCCCGCACCTCCTCCTAATCTCCAAACTACGGATTCTCTGCATTATATTCACACCACACATTGCCCTCAGACATGACATCTCCACTGCCTCCTGCCTCCTCCTCGTTGCATGGGTGGTGAAAGTTGCAACAAGGATGTTGCAACTTTCACCACCCATATATATATATATATATATATATATATATATATATATATATATATATATATATATATATATAAACTGACCACTTGCTTTGTATTTAGTTTGCTCATCGCCTGTGTGTCTGCGACACTACCAGAAGTACTTGTAGTCTGGCCTAAGCTTACTACATCATCAGTTTGTTTACATTCCAAGTTGCTCCGCAAATATACATATCTACGTCCATGTTATAGTGAGTGGCAGATCTACTTTCTCTTAATATTATTTCTAATGAATGACACCTACAAACCCAAGTTATATCTTACTTTTTGGTTTTCAAGGCGCTTTCTTTGACTAATTTATCAGTTTATCATGAATGTATAGGAGCCTTTGAACCAAGTGAGAGAGTAATTGTGGTAGGGGACTTGAATGCTAAAGTAGGAGAAACTTTTAGAGAGGGTGTGGTAGGTAAGTTTGGGGTGCCAGGTGTAAATGATAATGGGAGCCCTTTGATTGAACTTTGTATAGAAAGGGGTTTAGTTATAGGTAATACATATTTTAAGAAAAAGAGGATAAATAAGTATACACGATATGATGTAGGGCGAAATGACAGTAGTTTGTTGGATTATGTATTGGTAGATAAAAGACTGTTGAGTAGACTTCAGGATGTACATGTTTATAGAGGGGCCACAGATATATCAGATCACTTTCTAGTTGTAGCTACACTGAGAGTAAAAGGTAGATGGGATACAAGGAGAATAGAAGCATCAGGGAAGAGAGAGGTGAAGGTTTATAAACTAAAAGAGGAGGCAGTTAGGGTAAGATATAAACAGCTATTGGAGGATAGATGGGCTAATGAGAGCATAGGCAATGGGGTCGAAGAGGTATGGGGTAGGTTTAAAAATGTAGTGTTAGAGTGTTCAGCAGAAGTTTGTGGTTACAGGAAAGTGGGTGCAGGAGGGAAGAGGAGCGATTGGTGGAATGATGATGTAAAGAGAGTAGTAAGGGAGAAAAAGTTAGCATATGAGAAGTTTTTACAAAGTAGAAGTGATGCAAGGAGGGAAGAGTATATGGAGAAAAAGAGAGAAGTTAAGAGAGTGGTGAAGCAATGTAAAAAGAGAGCAAATGAGAGAGTGGGTGAGATGTTATCAACAAATTTTGTTGAAAATAAGAAAAAGTTTTGGAGTGAGATTAACAAGTTAAGAAAGCCTAGAGAACAAATGGATTTGTCAGTTAAAAATAGGAGAGGAGAGTTATTAAATGGAGAGTTAGAGGTATTGGGAAGATGGAAGGAATATTTTGAGGAATTGTTAAATGTTGATGAAGATAGGGAAGCTGTGATTTCGTGTATAGGGCAAGGAGGAATAACATCTTGTAGGAGTGAGGAAGAGCCAGTTGTGAGTGTGGGGGAAGTTCGTGAGGCAGTAGGCAAAATGAAAGGGGGTAAGGCAGCCGGGATTGATGGGATAAAGATAGAAATGTTAAAAGCAGGTGGGGATATAGTTTTGGAGTGGTTGGTGCAATTATTTAATAAATGTATGGAAGAGGGTAAGGTACCTAGGGATTGGCAGAGAGCATGCATAGTTCCTTTGTATAAAGGCAAAGGGGATAAAAGAGAGTGCAAAAATTATAGGGGGATAAGTCTGTTGAGTGTACCTGGTAAAGTGTATGGTAGAGTTATAATTGAAAGAATTAAGAGTAAGACGGAGAATAGGATAGCAGATGAACAAGGAGGCTTTAGGAAAGGTAGGGGGTGTGTGGACCAGGTGTTTACAGTGAAACATATAAGTGAACAGTATTTAGATAAGGCTAAAGAGGTCTTTGTGGCATTTATGGATTTGGAAAAGGCATATGACAGGGTGGATAGGGGGGCAATGTGGCAGATGTTGCAAGTGTATGGTGTAGGAGGTAGGTTACTGAAAGCAGTGAAGAGTTTTTACGAGGATAGTGAGGCTCAAGTTAGAGTATGTAGGAAAGAAGGAAATTTTTTTCCCAGTAAAGGTAGGCCTTAGACAAGGATGTGTGATGTCACCGTGGTTGTTTAATATATTTATAGATGGGGTTGTAAGAGAAGTAAATGCGAGGGTCTTGGCAAGAGGCGTGGAGTTAAAAGACAAAGAATCACACACAAAGTGGGAGTTGTCACAGCTGCTCTTTGCTGATGACACTGTGCTCTTGGGAGATTCTGAAGAGAAGTTGCAGAGATTGGTGGATGAATTTGGTAGGGTGTGCAAAAGAAGAAAATTAAAGGTGAATACAGGAAAGAGTAAGGTTATGAGGATAACAAAAAGATTAGGTGATGAAAGATTGAATATCAGATTGGAGGGAGAGAGTATGGAGGAGGTGAATGTATTCAGATATTTGGGAGTGGACGTGTCAGCGGATGGGTCTATGAAAGATGAGGTGAATCATAGAATTGATGAGGGAAAAAGAGTGAGTGGTGCACTTAGGAGTCTGTGGAGACAAAGAACTTTGTCCTTGGAGGCAAAGAGGGGAATGTATGAGAGTATAGTTTTACCAACGCTCTTATATGGGTGTGAAGCGTGGGTGATGAATGTTGCAGCGAGGAGAAGGCTGGAGGCAGTGGAGATGTCATGTCTGAGGGCAATGTGTGGTGTGAATATAATGCAGAGAATTCGTAGTTTGGAAGTTAGGAGGAGGTGCGGGACTACCAAAACTGTTGTCCAGAGGGCTGAGGAAGGGTTGTTGAGGTGGTTCGGACATGTAGAGAGAATGGAGCGAAACAGAATGACTTCAAGAGTGTATCAGTCTGTAGTGAAAGGAAGGCGGGGTAGGGGTCGGCCTAGGAAGGGTTGGAGGGAGGGGGTAAAGGAGGTTTTGTGTGCGAGGGGCTTGGACTTCCAGCAGGCATGCGTGAGCGTGTTTGATAGGAGTGAATGGAGACAAATGGTTTTTAATACTTGACGTGCTGTTGGAGTGTGAGCAAAGTAACATTTATGAAGGGATTCAGGGAAACCGGCAGGCCGGACTTGAGTCCTGGAGATGGGAAGTACAGTGCCTGCACTCTGAAGGAGGGGTGTTAATGTTGCAGTTTAAAAACTGTAGTGTAAAGCACCCTTCTGGCAAGACAGTGATGGAGTGAATGATGGTGAAAGTTTTTCTTTTTCGGGCCACCCTGCCTTGGTGGGAATCGGCCGGTGTGATAATAAAAAAAAAAAAAAAAAAAATAAAAAAAAAATCATGAATTCAATGTGCGATGGATTCCATAAGAATTCTACCCTAATTCCTTCATCGGTGGAGTTTCGACCTGACAGAAATGAAAAGATGTTTCGAATGACAACACAGACTCGTCATTTGGGAGCCCAAGGTAGTCGGGGGCAGCAAAATACAACCCATCACCAGACAGCAAGAGACCGAGAGATGAGTACAAAGAATGCTCAACAATGGTAAGCATCTCAACAGATTCAAGAAGAGCTCATTGTTCCAAGGGAAAAACCATTATTTATTAAGTTTCTTGACGCCGGCGAGAGACTCTTAAAGCAAGGAATCTGACCTCCCTTTTCATGCATTGAACCAAATTGCCTCCCATTACCCAAAGCGTTGTATGACCTGTACAACGCTTAAGGGAATGGAACGCAGTTCCTCCCATCCCTCTCCGTCACACAGGAATTAATGTAATGACTCACGAAATGTAATAATTGGAAAGAAAAGTACAGTTAGAAAAGGATATGGAAAAGTTACAATAAATAAGGTAGTAGTAAAACTCGCTAAAACACACAAAAAACAGTATGGTATAAACCTTGGAAACAGATAACGACAAACTGGTTTAGATCACTTCTAGAAGCGATCTGCGTCCCAGGACCGAAACGTTTTCTAATATATATGTACTAGTGCTTTCTCACGTTTCTAAATCATACATAAATACTAAAAAAAAAAAAGAAAAACTAAAATATCGTACATATATCTATTTTTTTATTTTTGTGAATATTCACACATGTTTGAATCTTCGTTAATGTTGACAGAAAAAGGGGAAAAAAGAGTAATTATTTTTGTTAAAGGGATACAGCGTACGGATTTAGTTTTGTTCTGGCTAATAGTGATCGCTGGTGACTGATTGTGTGACATCACTGTTGACAAACTGACAAAGTGTTAAATGCCAAACCTGACACAGATTGTTAATCAATTTCAACATGAATTAAAAACACTGAATAATGAAAACGAAAGTGAGGTTGGCAACTGGGAAGATTACAATGGGAATTGGAGAGAAGCAGTGAAAGCACAGAACAGAAACAGAAAAAAGTAGGAACGTGATGAAAGAGAGTGCAGAGAAATAAAGGGAATAGAAAGAACGGGATGAAAGGGAGAAAGTTTAAATTGGAAACAGCATGAATAGAGGCTCCAGCAAGTGACATCTATGGAGTCTGATGATAAACATTTCACGAGAGCAACTGACTAATGACACAGAAATCCAAATATTCTCAATATTTTTTAAGCCGTCTTGCTACACTCTCTTAACTATTTATATATCAAATTCTTAAGCTTAGTATTAAAGTAACTGTATTCATCTCAAGCTGAAT
Source organism: Cherax quadricarinatus (assembly GCF_038502225.1). Classification (NCBI taxonomy): domain Eukaryota; kingdom Metazoa; phylum Arthropoda; class Malacostraca; order Decapoda; family Parastacidae; genus Cherax; species Cherax quadricarinatus. The sequence goes on along the minus strand of NC_091371.1, from coordinate 6,406,132 downwards.
CCTGTATATATATATATATATATGTGTGTGTGTGTGTGTGTGTGTGTGTGTGTGTGTGTGTGTGTGTGTGTGTGTGTGTGTGTGTGTTGTGCCGAATAGGTAAAACTGGTGAATTAGCAAGAACTCATTTAAAATAAAGTCCTTTCTATATTTTTTTCATTTATGTCAATGTAAAAATCAACTACCCTGGGTAGTTGCTATCTACCAACCTACTACCTAGGTAATTATTTATATATATATATATATATATATATATATATATATATATATATATATATATATATATATATATATATATATATATATTCGTTTATTTACGCTCCTCCTGGTCAAACTAGCAAGCCTTGCAACCTCTCTGTTCCTCTCTGTTTCACCGCGGCAAATGTTTTAGAAAACAAACTGTAATGTAAGTGGGATGAGAGAGAGAGAGAGAGAGAGAGAGAGAGGGAGGTGGGTAAAGGGGAGGACATCACACAACCCCATGCAATCGCCTGGCCAAATGAATGTGTTTAGGCAGTGTGCACTGTGGATTTAGAGAAGATTTCGTGAAATTATTCGGCTTTTCGGGAAGGGGAGCAAGTGGAAGGTGGCCAGCGCCTGCCTGGACACAGTTATGTTTTATGTGTCCTGAGTTCTTTTTGCCTGAAACCGTTTTGTGTCACTAGTTTTATGCTTCGGATGTCAGGGGTCGTTGTATGTGTCGGTAGTGTTCACGTGAGCTGTCATGTACCGTTTGCGTCTACAGTTTATATCTGGACTCTCAGAGAGTCACTTTGTGTGTCCGTTGCTTCTGCTTGTACTATCAGAATCCCTTTGTGTGTCCGTTGCTTCTGCTTGTACTATCAGAATCCCTTTGTGTGTCCGTTGCTTCTGCTTGTACTATCAGAATCCCTTTGTGTGTCCGTTGCTTCTGCTTATATTATCAGAGAGTCCCTTTGTGTATCCGTTGCTTCCGCTTGTTACAAAAAACGCGATTCTAAAAGCTTAGAGATCTCCAGTGAATACTAGAAAGGACTGCCCTTCTAGCATCCAGCCTGTTACTGGGTTTTCGTAACAAGTAGTCAGTATCCTTGTCCAATTATCCATTAGAAATCAATATTATTCAATAGTGCTTCAGGATTACAACTGGTAGGCTACTAACTAGAGAAATTAAAATTTAATAAATTTATTAAGTCTAGAGGTATATTATCCAACTAAATTAAATTAATCACAGTAATCAAAATAATATTAATCTCTCTCGTATACAATAGTATTGTGCTGAAAGCACATATCACATTTATAATTCTTAAGTACCGTCTGGTACATTAACATTTAATAAGATATTACAAATATGTACAAGTTTGTGTGTATACGTGTAAGTGCTCTAAGTAGTTCGCTATGTCTCACGACTCGACTAGACTTAAACAAGTGACTGACAAAGTCCTCAAATAAACTAACTTCTTGACCGACTGGCAACCAGAACAGTCTGCTTGAACAATAAAAAGAATGCTAAGCCCAATAGCAATATAACAAGCAACTGCGACACAGAATCAGGAACAAGGAGATAATATAACGACACTAAGTAGGGACCATCTGCAGATCCTCCACAAAAGTCAGAAAACTCCCATACTACTGAATCTATGTTCAGCATAAGAAAATCCCCGACTGTGATAATACACAGAAACCAGTACAAATTAGGTCATAAGCTATAGTTCAGGATCTGAGTTGTTTAGAGTGTATGCGACACACAACCTCAATACAACGTCGAAAATCACTAAGTCTATACAATGTTCTGTGAACAGAGTTCTACAGAACTAACAAGAATAATGAGACAGACAATCTGTCCAACCACCAAGAGAGTCTAGACCATACTGAATACTTTAGGCGAGGTGAGGACACCCCCCCCCCTCAATCACGTGATAGCTCCGTGGGTCGCGGCCCAGCGAGAAACAGAAGCCGGCAGAATAACGAGCAAACAGCGATAATTACAGTAGTTAGACAATCAAGACTTGAACTGAGCACATAATGTTACATCCTACCTAACAAGTCAAATAACAATATAAAGCAATACATTTACGATTTAGCTATTATCGCAAATATACGCAATATAAAATTAAATGAAAAGGTAATAATTATATATATACATAATAATCATTGCAACCCATTCAGGGGTTGCAACACCCCCTCCCCCACACGACAGACGGTCGCACTAGGAGTTGCATTGTCTTTCACATTATTACTGATTACTCATATCAATACAATTTAATATAAATATTAATCAGTCTCTTTTGTGCCAAGCACTTCTACAATTTCACAGCGTCTGTCACTAGGATATGCCCCTAGTACTAGGGCAGTACAGAGTATCGTATCTCCGCATACTCGTGGTTATGTACATCAGTGTAGAGACAGGATAGCGCAGACAAGGAGGGCACTTTGAGGCTCGATCATAGTACAGGAGAGAGCATTCCACCATAAGTAGTGGTTGTGGAATGCTATGCAGTATGGACATCTGAGTATTAAACAGCTTAAGGTGTGTAGTGAAGGGGGGGTCTGCGGCAGGACAGTGTTCCGCCAAGCAGTAACATCGCCCACACCACACTACCCACTTAACACTCAGCTTATGTCTCCTTACACACAACAATACTGTGAATATATAAATATAATAATTAGACATGAGTATATATAGTTAATATGGGCTGGAGGGATTAAGTTACTTTACAGAATTTGACATAGCAAGTAACAAAAGGTATTTGGGCATTAAAATTACGTAAATTTTAAATGGGGAAGTGCCCAAATACTTGTCAAAATGTTCAAAGGACACCACAAGAGCTAGAGCATAATTTTTCTGGTGTCGTTTGAGCTTAGATGAATAGTAACATATAGGATGGAGAATATCAGTGGATGTTGACTGTTGGAGCAGCACAACACCCACTGCATAACACTCGCATCTATATGTAAAAAGATGGAAAGATTGAAATTAGGACTCAACACTGGAGCAGAGGAAAGCAGATGCTTCAACCTTTTGAACAAATCTGAACAATGTCTAGTCCAGATGAACTGAACTTTGCTACTAGAGAACATAGTGAGAGGTGTAGATGGAGGTGTGTATGCTGGCTTGCCTGTCACTTGACACACGTGGCAACGTCGCACATGATCAGCTACTGTTTTCTTCATTTTAGGCCAAGTAAAATGTTTTGCCAGTTTACCGAGTGTCTTCTTGACACCCAGATGTCCTCCAATGGGACTATTGTGAGCAAAATCAATGGCTTGTTCACGAAATGTAACTGGTAACACTACGAAATGCTTGACTGTGGTGGAAACACTATCAGCTGACAACTTACATGTATTTTTCTCCATCAGTACACCGTTACTATAATAGTAACAATTATCGAGATCCTTTGCTTCACTCTTAGTAACTGCTATATCTCTCAGTCTTTCTAGTGACTGATCAACAAACTGATCCTTGATTAAATCATCATGAGTTAGAAATTTAACGTCAGTAGTGTCCTGACTAGGTTGATGACCGGGGAGGAGTCAGTGTTAATGATCCGGGGCGCAGAGCGTCACTAAACAACATATTCAAGCCCAAATCATTGTCATCAACTAACTCAACAGGAGACAAGGATGTTCGTTGTATCTTTGACATAGCTCTAGTAATTGCGCTGAGAGGAAATAAAATAGGTTTCTCTCTACAAGCTTCAATGGCATAATTATCATCAGTGTTATTATCAATCACAAGTGGTTCTTTACATATACCAGCATGAAGGATATCGTTCCCTATCAACAAGTCCACTGACCTGATGGGAAATACACCACTGGATATACCCACTGAAATATAACCAGTATAATAGCTTGTTTCAATATAAACTTTGTGCAGAGGCACTTTTATAACAGCCCCTCCATAGGCTTCTAACAATACATCTATCTTGCAATAGGTATCATCAGTTATGGGCAGTACATCTTCTCTTAACAATGTGAGATAACTGCCAGTGTCTCTGAAAGTAATTATCTCAGTTAGATGTGATTCGTCAAATCCTACTTTACTTCTCGAAAAGTAAGGACTCATGGCTGAACGAATTTTTTCGTCAGATACACTTTCTGACGCTAGTCATCTGTTCTGAATAACATTATCTAAAACAGTAGGATCAGAGGTATTACTAGGATTTTGGTGCCTTTGTTGCTCTGAAGAGGATACGACTTGTGTGGGGGCGCCAGCCGCACGACTGTCTCTCGCATCTCTTTCCAACTTATAGCAATACTCTCTAGCATGTCCTTTTCTGTTACAATAGGTACATTTAACTTTCTTCTTCTCGATATCAGATTTCTGTCTAGCCACAGAGACAGATTCAGGATTGTGAGTTTTCCTGGTAAAGGTACGAGAAGTTACAGTAGTAGGTACATCAGGCCGGCAATGAGCAGCTGATTTAGGTTGCCAACTTCTAGGACAATCTTTAGTTACCTTGTTTCTTTGTGTTTTAGTATGTACAAGTTTGTGAGAAATCTTGTAATTGTCTGCTAATGCTGCAGTTTCCAGAATATCCGAGGTAGTATGATCGATCAGATATTCTTGTATATCAGCAGACATACAGTTGTTAAACTCTTCGTGTAGTAACAACTGAACAAGGCTGTCATAGTTGTTACATTTAGCAGCTCTAGACCATCTCTCAAATGCAACATTTTTCTCACGAGCAAACTCTACACAAGTTTGATCTTGTCGTCGTTGTAACGTACGAAATGCTCTTTGATAACTTACAGGTAACAAGTTAAATGTCTCTAGAATAGTTTGTTTGACAGCGTCATAACTAATGTACTTGGCAAATGGTAAGGTAGCAGTACAAGTTTGAGCTCTTCCTGTCAAAGCTGTATGCAACAAGGTTGCCCAGTGCTTACGTGGCCAGTTCATAGCACGTGCCTGGTTCTTAAACACATCAAAATAGGTGTCTAAGTCACTCTCAAAAAACTTAGGAACCATGGATGCAGCTTTCTGCACATTAAATGTGTCCTGTGATCTATCAGTCTGTTGTCTTCCCAGACGAACATTTTCTCTTTGGAAATCTTCTTCATTCAATTTCCTCTGTGCCTCTATTTGTGCAGTCTGCAACATAATGAGGCGTTCAAACCTCTCAAACTGTTCCTGAGAGATAGGACCAGTGGGTAATGGAGGAGTAGGGAAATTAACATGATCTGGACAGTCCTTAGGTCGGACACTTCGTCCAGCCGTCTCTAGAGAGTCTAGATCTGGTCTAGGATAAGTAGATAGAGGTGTAGCATACACTGTACTAGTATTAGGCTGAGTCATTCAACCAGCTACACTCTGTACTATTGTGTCAGTGAGGCGGGAAGGTGTGAGCGGAGGTTCATTAGGCTCAGACACTTCTGCCTTAGTTGCTCTTTCTTCTACGTCATCAGATAGAGTCATACTTCCTAATTGTGACACTAGGCTTTCTGAATCTGAATCATAATCAGACATCTCTGTATGAGCAGGAAACAATATATCTTTAATTAATGCTCTGACAGTTTCTGCGGTGTAATTACTGTTATACGTCACACAGAGATATTTGGCTACTCGCCAACACGTCTGAAGTTTTAATGTACTTAACTCAGACAAAGTCAGAGTATCAATTAACTGTTTCACTTTGGCATACATCACGAAAATAATTGTACTACGAGAGAGTGATTATTGGAGACTATAATCCTGATAGGAATTTTAGTGTTGGTTGTCTTAGAGCTAGAACTCATAAACAGTATTTCCATCTCCTTGGATCAAGAGACTCAGTCAGGTAAATACATCCACCTGGTATGTTGTACAAGACTAAACTCAAAGTCTTCAGATTAGGAAAGTACTCTGAGTGTTTGATCATAGAGTTACTAGTATGTCAAACTGGACAATTTCTCCAACACCTTGGATCAAGAGCCTCCCGGACAGGCCCCCATTTGTTACAAAAAACGCGATTCTAAAAGCTTAGAGATCTCCAGTGAATACTAGAAAGGACTGCCCTTCTAGCATCCAACCTGTTACTGGGTTTTCGTAACAAGTAGTCAGTATCCTTGTCCAATTATCCATTAGAAATCAGTATTATTCAATAGTGCTTCAGGATTACAACTGGTAGGCTACTAACTAGAGAAATTAAAATTTAATAAATTTATTAAGTCTAGAGGTATATTATCCAACTAAATTAAATTAATCACAGTAATCAAAATAATATTAATCTCTCTCGTATACAATAGTATTGTGCTGAAAGCACATATCACATTTATAATTCTTAAGTACCGTCTGGTACATTAGCATTTAATAAGATATTACAAATATGTACAAGTTTGTGTGTATACGTGTAAGTGCTCTAAGTAGTTCGCTATGTCTCACGACTCGACTAGACTTAAACAAGTGACTGACAAAGTCCTCAAATAAACTAACTTCTTGACCGACTGGCAACCAGAACAGTCTGCTTGAACAATAAAAAGAATGCTAAGCCCAATAGCAATACAACAAGCAACTGCGACACAGAATCAGGAACAAGGAGATAATATAACGACACTAAGTAGAGACCATCTGCAGATCCTCCACAAAAGTCACAAAACTCCCATACTACTGAATCTAAGTTCAGCATAAGAAAATCCCCGACTGTGATAATACACAGAAACCAGTACAAATTAGGTCATAAGCTATAGTTCAGGACCTGAGTTGTTTAGAGTGTCTATGCGACACACAACCTCAACACAACGTCGAAAATCACTAAGTCTATACAATGTTCTGTGAACAGAGTTCTACAAAACTAACAAGAATAATGAGACAATCTGTCCAACCACCAAGAGAGTCTAGACCAGACTGAATACTTCAGGCGAGGTGAGGACACCCCCCCCTCGATCACGTGATAGCTCCGTGGGTCGCGGCCCAGCGAGAACAGAAGCCGGCAGAATAACGAGCAAACAGCGATAATTACAGTAGTTAGACAATCAAGACTTGAACTGAGCACATGTTACATCCTACCTAACAAGTCAAATAACAATATAAAGCAATACATTTACGATTTAGCTATTATCGCAAATATAAGCAATATAAAATTAAATGAAAAGGTAATAATTATATATATACATAATAATCATTGCAACCCATTCAGGGGTTGCAAAACTGCTTGTACTATCAGAGAGTCCCTTTGTGTGTCCGTTGCTTCTGCTTGTACTATCAGAGAGTCCAACTGTGTGTCCATACCTCCTGCTTGTACTATCAGAGAGTCCGTGTGTCCGTTGCTTCTGCTTGTATTATCAGAGAGTCCCTTTGTGTGTCCGTTGCTTCTGCTTGTATTATCAGAGAGTCCCTTTGTGTGTCCGTTGCTTCTGCTTGTATTATCAGAGAGTCCCTTTGTGTGTCCGTTGCTTCTGCTTGTATTATCAGAGAGTCCCTTTGTGTGTCCGTTGCTTCTGCTTGTATTATCAGAGAGTCCCTTTGTGTGTCCGTTGCTTCTGCTTGTACTATCAGAGAGTCCAACTGTTTGTCCGTTGCTTCTGCTTGTACTATCAGAGAGTCCGTGTGTCCGTTGCTCCTGCTTGTACTCTCAGAGAGTCCCTCTTACGTGTACGGATTTATTTTTTGTCTGGACAGAAACGTTGTTTAAAATTTCGTTTCAGAATTTTAGATAATCTGTGACATTTCTGCAACAATTTCGTGACTTTTATTCTTTAATAATAATAATAATAATAATAATAATAATATCAATAATAATAATAATAATAATAATAATATCAATAATAATAATAATAATAATAATAATAATAATAAATAATAATAAAAATGTTTCTAAATACATGAAACCAAAGTGAAAAAATTTTCAGTTATTCCTTAAAAAATAAAAATATACCATTATATTTAGGCCTTTTCCTTCATAAACATCCTCCAGTCCCTTCAAAAACATCTTCCAGTCCGTAATAAAGTTGGTAGAATTACCGACAATATGTAAAGTAAAAGGACACAAGTGCAACTAATGTGACATTTATTGTGGCAACGTTTCGCTCTCCAGGAGCTTTATCAAGCCATTACAAACAATACATGGACACAGAGGGTATATAAAGGCTCAGAGTGAGGTGCAATACTAGTGAGGTACCATTTCGATGTTCACTAGTGGTGGTAGTAGTAGTAATAGTAGTAGTGGTAGTGACAAAAGTAATACAATATGGTAGAGCAATTAATTCGTACATGAGTAAAAGGATATAAAAGCTATTACTTGGGTAACATAAAAATAGGTTAGACAAATATAAACTGGAATGAGGCAGCTTGTTTCAGTGTTCACTCTCTGTGCTTTGTGTAGTATAACAGGAGAGACTATGTGATGCTCTACCATATTGTATTACTTTTGTCACTACCACTACTACTACCACTAGTGAACATCGAAATGGTACCTCACTAGTATTCACCTCACTCTGAGCCTTTATATACCCTCTGTGTCCATGTATTGTTTGTAATGGCTTGATAAAGCTCCTGGAGAGCGAAACGTTGCCACAATAAATGTCACATTAGTTGCACTTGTGTCCTTTTACTTTACATCTTCCAGTCCCTTCATAAACATCCTCCAGTCCCTTCATAAACATTCTCCAGTCCCTTCATAAACATCCTTCAGTCCCTTCATAAACATCATCCAGTCCCTTCATAAACATCCTCCAGTTCCTTCATAAACATCCTCCAGTCCCTTCATAAACATCCTCCAGTCCCTTCATAAACATCCTCCGGTCCCTTCATAAACATCCTCAAGTCCCTTCATAAACATCCTCCAGTCCCTTCATAAACATCCTCCGGTCCCTTCATAAACATCCTCCAGTCCCTTCATAAACATCCTCCAGTCCCTTCATAAACATCCTCCAGTCCCTTCATAAACATTCTCCAGTCCCTTCATAAACATCCTCCAGTCCCTTCATAAACATCCTCCAGTCCCTTCATAAACATCCTCCAGTCCCTTCATAAACATCCTCCGGTCCCTTCATAAACATCCTCCAGTCCCTTCATAAACATCCTCCAGTCCCTTCATAAACATCCTCCAGTCCCTTCATAAACATCCTCCAGTCCCTTCATAAACATCCTCCAGTCCCTTCATAAACATCCTCCAGTCCCTTCATAAACATCCTCCAGTCCCTTCATAAACATTCTCCAGTCCCTTCATAAACATCCTCCAGTCCCTTCATAAACATCCTCCAGACCCTTCATAAACATCCTCCAGTCCCTTCATAAACATCCTCCAGTCCCTTCATAAACATCCTCCAGTCCCTTCATAAACATCCTCCAGTCCCTTCATAAACATCCTCCAGTCCCTTCATAAACATCCTCCAGTCACTTCATAAACATTCTTCAGTCCCTTCATAAACATCGTCCAGTCCTTTCATAAACATCGTCCAGTCCCTTCATAAACATCGTCCAGTCTCATTCATAAACATCCTCCAGACCCATCATTCATAAACATCATCCAGTCCCTTCATAAACATCCTCCAGTCCCATCATTCATAAACATCCTCCAATCCCTTCATAAACATCCTCCAGTCCTTTCATAAACATTCTCCAGTCCCTTCATAAACATCCTTCAGTCCCTTCATAAACATCATCCAGTCTCTTCATAAACATCATCCAGTCCCTTCATAAACATCCTCCAGTCCCTTCATAAACATCCTCCAGTCCCTTCATAAACATCCTCCAGTCCCTTCATAAACATCCTCCAGTCCCTTCATAAACATCCCCCAGTCCCTTCATAAACATTCTTTAGTCCCTTCATAAACATCCTCCAGTCCCTTCATAAACATCGTCCAGTCCCTTCATAAACATCGTCCAGTCCCATCATTCATAAACATCCTCCAGTCCCATCATTCATAAACATCCTCCAGTCCCTTCGTAAACATCCTCCAGTCCTTTCATAAACATCCTCCAGTGGCTTCATAAACATCCTTCAGTCCCTTCATAAACATCCTCCAGTCCCTTCATAAACATCCTCCAGTCCCTTCATAAAAATCCTAGAGTCCCTTCATAAACATCCTCCAGTCACTTCATAAACATCCTTCAGTCCCTTCATAAACATCCTCCAGTCCCTTCATAAACATCCTCCAGTCCCTTCATAAACATCATCCAGTCTCTTCATAAACATCATCCAGTCCCTTCATAAGCATCCTCCAGTCCCTTCATAAACATCCTCCAGTCCCTTCATAAACATCCTCCAGTCCCTTCATAAACATCCCCCAGTCCCTTCATAAACATTCTTTAGTCCCTTCATAAACATCCTCCAGTCCCTTCATAAACATCGTCCAGTCCCTTCATAAACATCGTCCAGTCCCATCATTCATAAACATCGTCCAGTCCCATCATTCATAAACATCCTCCAGTCCCTTCGTAAACATCCTCCAATCCTTTCATAAACATCCTCCAGTCCCTTCATAAACATCCTTCAGTCCCTTCATAAACATCCTCCAGTCCCTTCATAAACATCCTTCAGTCCCTTCATATACATCCTCCAGTCCCTTCATAAACATCATTCAGTCCATTCATAAACATCCTTCAGTCCCTTCATAAACATCCTCCAGTTCTTTCATAAACATCCTCCAGTCCCTTCATAAACATCCTTCAGTCCCTTCATAAACATCCTCCAGTCCCTTCATAAACATCCTCCAGTCCCTTCATAAACATCCTCCAGTCCCTTCATAAACATCCTTCAGTCCCTTCATAAACATCCTCCAGTCCCTTCATAAACATCCTCCAGTCCCTTCATAAACATCCTCCAGTCCCTTCATAAACATCCTCCAGTCCCTTCATAAACATCCTCCAGTCCCTTCATAAACATCCTCCAGTCCCTTCATAAACATCCTTCAGTCCCTTCATAAACATCCTCCAGTCCCTTCATAAACATCCTCCAGTCCCTTCGTAAACATCCTTCAGTCCCTTCATAAACATCCTCCAGTCCCTTCATAAACATCCTCCAGTTCCTTCATAAACATCCTCCAGTCCCTTCATAAACATCCTTCAGTCCCTTCATAAACATCCTCCAGTCCCTTCATAAACATCCTCCAGTCCCTTCATAAACATCCTTCAGACCCTTCATAAACATCCTCCAGTCCATTCATAAACATCCTTCAGTCCCTTCATAAACATCCTCCAGTCCCTTCATAAACATCCTCCAGTCCCTTCATAAACATCCTCCAGTCCCTTCATAAACATCCTTCAGTCCCTTCATAAACATCCTCCAGTCCCTTCATAAACATCCTCCAGTCCCTTCATAAACATCCTTCAGTCCCTTCATAAACATCCTCCAGTCCCTTCATAAACATCCTACAGTCCCTTCATAAACATCCTCCAGTCCCTTCATAAACATCCTCCAGTTCCTTCATAAACATCCTCCAGTCCCTTCATAAACATCCTCCAGTCCCTTCATAAACATCCTCCAGTTCCTTCATAAACATCCTCCAGTCCCTTCATAAACATCCTACAGTCCCTTAATAAACATCCTCCAGTCCCTTCATAAACATCCTTCAGTCCCTTCATAAACATCATCCAGTCCCTTCATAAACATCCTCCAGTCCCTTCATAAACATCCTACAGTCCCTTCATAAACATCCTCCAGTTCCTTCATAAACATCCTTCAGTCCCTTCATCAACATCCTTCAGTCCCTTCATAAACATCCTCCAGTTCCTTCATAAATATCCTCCAGTCCCTTCATAAACATCCTCCAGTCCCTTCATAAACATCCTCCAGTTCCTTCATAAACATCCTTCAGTCCCTTCATAAACATCCTCCAGTCCCTTCATAAACATCCTCCAGTCCCTTCATAAACATCCTCCAGTCCCTTCATAAACATCCTCCAGTCCCTTCATAAACATCCTCCAGTCCCTTCATAAACATCCTCCAGTCCCTTCATAAACATCCTACAGTCCCTTCATAAACATCCTCCAGTTCCTTCATAAACATCCTTCAGTCCCTTCATAAACATCCTTCAGTCCCTTCATAAACATCCTTCAGTCCCTTCATAAACATCCTCCAGTCCCTTCATAAACATCCTTCAGTCCCTTCATAAACATCCTCCAGTCCCTTCATAAACATCCTCCAGTCCCTTCATAAACATCCTCCAGTTCCTTCATAAACATCCTTCAGTCCCTTCATAAACATCCTTCAGTCCCTTCATAAACATCCTTCAGTCCCTTCATAAACATCCTCCAGTCCATAAACATCCTCCAGTCCCTTCATAGACATCCTACAGTCCCTTCATAAACATCCTCCAGTTCCTTCATAAACATCCTTCAGTCCCTTCATCAACATCCTTCAGTCCCTTCATAAACATCCTCCAGTTCCTTCATAAACATCCTCCAGTCCCTTCATAAACATCCTCCAGTCCTTTCATAAACATCCTACAGTCCCTTCATAAACATCCTCCAGTCCCTTCATAAACATCCTCCAGTCCCTTCATAAACATCCTCCAGTCCCTTCATAAACATCCTCCAGTTCCTTCATAAACATCCTCCAGTCCCTTCATAAACATCCTCCAGTCCCTTCATAAACATCCTCCAGTTCCTTCATAAACATCCTCCAGTCCCTTCATAAACATCCTACAGTCCCTTAATAAACATCCTCCAGTCCCTTCATAAACATCCTTCAGTCCCTTCATAAACATCCTCCAGTCCCTTCATAAACATCCTCCAGTCCCTTCATAAACATCCTACAGTCCCTTCATAAACATCCTCCAGTTCCTTCATAAACATCCTTCAGTCCCTTCATCAACATCCTTCAGTCCCTTCATAAACATCCTCCAGTTCCTTCATAAACATCCTCCAGTCCCTTCATAAACATCCTCCAGTCCCTTCATAAACATCCTCCAGTTCCTTCATAAACATCCTTCAGTCCCTTCATAAACATCCTACAGTCCCTTAATAAACATCCTCCAGTCCCTTCATAAACATCCTTCAGTCCCTTCATAAACATCCTCCAGTCCCTTCATAAACATCCTCCAGTCCCTTCATAAACATCCTACAGTCCCTTCATAAACATCCTCCAGTTCCTTCATAAACATCCTTCAGTCCCTTCATCAACATCCTTCAGTCCCTTCATAAACATCCTCCAGTTCCTTCATAAACATCCTCCAGTCCCTTCATAAACATCCTCCAGTCCCTTCATAAACATCCTCCAGTTCCTTCATAAACATCCTTCAGTCCCTTCATAAACATCCTTCAGTCCCTTCATAAACATCCTTCAGTCCCTTCATAAACATCCTTCAGTCCCTTCATAAACATCCTCCAGTCCCTTCATAAACATCCTCCAGTCCCTTCATAAACATCCTCCAGTCCCTTCATAAACATCCTCCAGTCCCTTCATAAACATCCTCCAGTCCCTTCATAAACATCCTCCAGTCCCTTCATAAACATCCTTCAGTCCCTTCATAAACATCCTCCAGTCCCTTCATAAACATCCTACAGTCCCTTCATAAACATCCACCAGTTCCTTCATAAACATCCTTCAGTCCCTTCATGAACATCCTTCAGTCCCTTCATAAACATCCTTCAGTCCCTTCATAAACATCCTCCAGTCCCTTCATAAACATCCTTCAGTCCCTTCATAAACATCCTCCAGTCCCTTCATAAACATCCTCCAGTCCCTTCATAAACATCCTCCAGTTCCTTCATAAACATCCTTCAGTCCCTTCATAAACATCCTTCAGTCCCTTCATAAACATCCTTCAGTCCCTTCATAAACATCCTCCAGTCCATAAACATCCTCCAGTCCCTTCATAAACATCCTACAGTTCCTTCATAAACATCCTTCAGTCCCTTCATCAACATCCTTCAGTCCCTTCATAAACATCCTCCAGTTCCTTCATAAACATCCTCCAGTCCCTTCATAAACATCCTCCAGTCCTTTCATAAACATCCTACAGTCCCTTCATAAACATCCTCCAGTTCCTTCATAAACATCCTTCAGTCCCTTCATAAACATCCTTCAGTCCCTTCATAAACATGCTCCAGTCCCTTCATAAACATCCTTCAGTCCCTTCATAAACATCCTCCTGTCCCTTCATAAAAATCCTTCAGTCCCTTCATAAACATCCTCCAGTCCCTTCATAAACATCCTCCAGTCCCTTCATAAACATCCTCCAGTCCCTTCATAAACATCCTCCAGTCCCTTCATAAACATCCTCCAGTTCCTTCATAAACATCCTTCAGTCCCTTCATAAACATCCTTCAGTCCCTTCATAAACATCCTCCAGTCCCTTCATAAACATCCTCCAGTCCCTTCATAAACATCCTTCAGTCCCTTCATAAACATCCTCCAGTTCCTTCATAAACATCCTCCAGTCCCTTCATAAACATCCTCCAGTCCCTTCATAAACATCCTTCAGTTCCTTCATAAACATCCTCCAGTCCCTTCATAAACATCCTCCAGTCCCTTCATAAACATCCTCCAGTTCCTTCATAAACATCCTTCAGTTCCTTCATAAACATCCTCCAGTCCCTTCATAAACATCCTCCAGTCCCTTCATAAACATCCTCCAGTCCCTTCATAA
>NC_091371.1:6294139-6386639 GCF_038502225.1 Cherax quadricarinatus | reverse complement strand
CTTTTCGCCATCAAGAGCCCTTTCTCGCCATCATCAAGATCTCATTTTCGCCATCAAAAGCCTCTTTTCTCCATCAAGTCTCTTTTCGCCATCAAGAGCCCCTTCTAGCCATCAAGAGCCCCTTCGCCAATCAGGATACCTTTCGCCAGCATCAAGAGCCTCTTTACCAGCCTCAAGATCCCTTTGCTACCATCAAGAGCCATTCGCCAGCATCAAGATCCCCTCACCAATATCAAGAACCCCTTGTCAATATCAAAATACCTTCACCAGCATCAAGAGCCCTTCGCTACTGAAGGGGAAACAGTGGTGTGTCTTCGACATTCCCTCCACAACACGATCTTCTAATATTAATCTGTCAGGGTTAAAGAACAAACAACTATTTTTTAAGGCTAAAATACCTAAAATCGGCATAAATCTTATAAACATTCGTCCTGGAGGGTGAGTCTCTATTGTCTAACATATTTCACCCGTCTGAGTTTGCGCCGCCGCAGAGGGACGATTTGCGCATCGAAATCTACGTTTCTTGTTTTTTTTTTTATTTTTTTTTTATACTCACGATTTATGGGAGTAGCGTTTGACCAGTGATTATCCGAGCGGCGGTACACGGCTTCTTTCTGGCACTAGACACTGACAAAGTACGTCAAATGTAGTGCTACCGGTTCGACTTCCTGCTTTAACCCCTTTTCCCCAGAGTCAGGGTTCGACCCCTTGCTTTAACCCCTTTTCCCAGAGCCAAGGTTCCAACCCTCTGCTTTAACCCCTTTCCCCAGAGCCAGGGTTCGAGCCCCTGCTTTAACTCCTTTCCCCTAAACCAGGGCTCGATCCCCGCCTCGGCCTGTTTCCCCAAGCCAAGGCACCGCACCCCTTAGTCTCTCCCCAACATCCTGTAAAGCCAAAGCACATGTTGCTCCTCCGGGAAAGGGGGCTGTGTGTCTTTCCATTTGTTATGTGGGAATGCTCTAGTTGTCCAATATTTTACTGCTCTTGGATGGTGTCAGGTAGGAGGGAAGGTGGGGGTGTGGGAGGTGAGCTGGATGGATGGTGGGGGTGGGGGAGGGTGGAAGAGAAGGGGAAGAGTAGAAAGATTTGAAGGTAAGGGAGAGGGAGAGAGAGAGAGAGAGAGAGAGAGAGAGAGAGAGAGAGAGAGAGAGAGAGAGAGAGAGAGAGAGAGAGAGAGAGAGAGAGAGAGAGAGAGAGAGAGAGGGAGGTCGAAGTTAGGTTAGGTTTGTCAAAAAACAGGACAAGTGTTTCCAGCTTTTGGTTATCTGACCGAGGCCTTCCACTGGCTTACCGGTCCACCCCTTTAAAATATAAGGTAATAATTATAACCACTAAATTGCAGAGATAATGAGAGAGAGAGGAAGGTAAGAAAAGGATGCTTATAACAAATTAATCCAGTTAACACTAGCAAGATAGTCCCTAGACTAGGACGTTGATTTCCACTAGCAACTGTACTGACACCATACATCAATGATCAGTCATCGGGAGAAGAAACCTCTATGTAAACCTGACGTATGTAGATGGTGATGATGACGAGGACTGGTGATTATTGATGATTTATGATTATTACTGATGATTTATTTAGATTTATCATGATAATTCATGATTAATGATGAATTATGATTAATGACGATTAATGATGAATTATGATGATTAATGACGATTAATGATTAATGCTGATTTATGACTATTAGTGATTTAGGATTCAATGGTGATGATTTATGATTAATGATGATTATTGATGATTCATAATGATAGTCCCTCACCCACGAAAGTCCCGAGAGACGAAAATCTGTATCCTAAACACCGCTGAGAGTCGTATAATTACTTCAGGAATTTAATCGAAAAAAACCCAGCTACAGTTTTTCCGAGTTTGTCCTCTGACCTTTAACATTGTTTATTCAAGACTTAACTATTTTCCAGATCCAGTAGGCTGTTATTCCTAGTAGACTCAGTTACAAACTGCTAAATAAAACAGTTCAGAACTGCTTCAGGGAAGCTATTGGGCACTATATTTCTTGTTATATATTATTAAAAATAAAAATCTTCTACGAGGGATACAGAATATTTCTGGGTCTGTAATCTTATAATTTCATTCTAAGGAAGTTTGAGTAAAGAGAGGAATTAGGGAACAAACTTATACTGGATCAACGTTTCGCTCTGTGTAGACTATATAAAGCTCTACACAGAGCGAAACATTATCCAAATAATATATAATTTTTCCAAATATATCTCGCTTCATTCCTGTCCGCAACAAGGAAATTCATCCATCCAATGAAGTCTCAATTGGTTTAATCCAGTCTGAGAATCTGTTTATTAAACTCAAGTTTAACGTCCACAACCTTCAAGAAATTCCAACCGAAATCAGTATCTGTCTCTTCACACTTCACATCTTTGTCGTTGCAAAAGTTCAATGTTTTTCCTCTGACATACAAGACCGCTCCTGTCTCCCTCCTCTTCCCGTTGTTTCTATCAGTGTGTAATAGGTTGGGTCTCTGAAAGAGGTATTCGGCAGGCACGTCCCGACACTTCCAACTTAACCAGGTCTCGGATATTGCAATATTCTCAGTTCCCGTACATGCAGCTACTCTTGGCTTGTATATTGTATTTCTTACGCTCCGGTATTTGTATACTAGATCTTGAAGCTTTTGTCTTGCGACTCTTACCTGCTTTTATTTTCATCCAATTTTAATTGTAAAAAGACACGTTGCTGAACAAGTTTTGACTGTAACAACGTTTTTGTGTGTAAAACTTAATCAAACTTTCCAAAGCTCAACAAACAGCAAAAAATTTTCCCAATAAAAGCCTATTCTGGAACGGGTCGTTTCTGTACTATTTCCAGCAGTACGACCCTTCCTCACTACCATTAAAGTCCTCATCAAATTTGTTAATATTTTTTTATTCCATTCCAACAGCAGTTATTTTTTGTCCCTTTACAACACTGTCTTCCCCTATACATCAATCACTTAGAAAACCGATGTAATCTAGGCAGCGCCTCCCTCCACTAAATTGGCTTGCTCTGCTGCCCTCACTTCCAGAAATATGCATCCCATCCTTTGCATATATATCATGTTTGACATGGCATTTGTCCCAGCAGGCAATGAATAGCATTTCGCTCGCTTGCTTCCTCTCTCTATCTCTATCTCCCTCTCTCTCTCTCTCTCTCGCTCACACACACACACACACCGAACAAGCTTCTATCTGACGTTTCTATTCGCGTGAAGCTTTGCCAAGCTTGATGAAGCTCCAAGCGAAGCCGAAGAGTTATCGCACTGGAAGCTTAATCTACATATATTCCTTTCCTTCCATCCAGCATATTTAAAACATGCTGGAAAAAGTACACGAGTGAAGTATTGGAGGCAAAGGGGCGTGTAATCACACCTCCGCGATATTGCAGATCAACTGAGGCAAGAGCACACGACCGTTATACAATATGCAAATATACCCCATCAACTCTTCAACTTTTAATCGCTTCTAAAAAAAATATTCACCAGGTCTAAATTTCAGTCAATTTTCCACCCAGTTGAGGGAGTCTTCTTAATGATAATGCAAAAGGTATTTCCCAGGTATATGTTTATGTAAATATTTTTTTTTCAAGTCAATGACTATAAAATCAATTACAGATGAAAGGTCTATCAGCCTTTTCCAGTTGGTCTGTCTATTGCTCTAATTCATGCATATGTTCACCTGTTTTCCAATTAGACTATTTCACCTTGGCCCAAGACTCAATTTTTATATTATTATTATTATTAGTAGTAGTAGTAGTAGTAGTAGCAGAGCATTCATGTGGAGGCACTGAATCCGTAAGAGTCATGCAGAGTCAGAGTGGTTATCCCTCCCTCCATATAGGAGACTCCGCGTAAAGAGGGTTCCATATAAGAGGCTCCAGTTAAGGAGAACCCCATATAAGAGGCTCCACTTAAGGAGAATCACACTTATAAAAGGCTCGACGTAAAGAGGGACCCATATAAGGGAGTTCTACACAGAAGAGTCCAACATAGTAACCTACGCAATGCAAAACAATCATAGGAATTTTTAGACAATAACTTTAGGCCTTTCGTGTTGCAATCAATACATCAGGAGCTTACAATGTTGCAGAAATGAGTAGAAAGTAGTAGTAGTTTCGATCAGAACGAAACATTGTAAGTTCCTGATGTGTTTGCAACAAGAAAGGCCAAGAGCTTTCAACTCCCTCATGGTTGTTTTGCATCTTGTATCGCTGATTCGCGACTACATACAGGATCCTCCATAAGGGTGCTCAACATAACGTTATCACCTTTCTATGGTAGCCACCACGACTCAGTGGACAAGCGTTGCTTGAGAGAAGTGAACCACAGCTTAGTGGAACAAACTGCTCAGTAATATCACTGGAACTAATAATACCTTCAGCAACATGAAAAAATTAAATAAGATTGTTCAAGTGGGCGTATATGCCTGGAACAATTAAGGAAATGGTATACAGTCACTGGTATTATATACCGACAAGTATGTTAGGATACAATATGTGGTTTATGGCATGTTTTTAGGAAGACGTTTCCTCCATTAGGGGCGAAATGCTCACAAGGGACTTATTACCAAGGTCTTGTTACCGGGTATCTTATTACCAAGGTCTTGTTACCAGGTATCTTATTACCAGGTATCTTATTACCAAGGTCTTGTTACCAGGTATCTTATTACCAAGGTCTTGTTACCAGGTACCTTATTACCAGGTATCTTATTACCAAGGTTTGTTATCAGGTATCTTATTACTAGGTATCTTATTACCAAGGTCTTGTTACCAGGTATCTTATTACCAAGGTCTTGTTACCAGGTATCTTATTACCAAGGTCTTGTTACCAGGTAGCTTATTACCAAGGTCTTGTTACCAGGTATCTTATTACCAGGTATCTTATTACCAAGGTCTTGTTACCAGGTACCTTATTACCAAGGTCTTGTTACCAGGTATCTTATTACCAAGGTCTTGTTACCAGGTATCTTATTACCAAGGTCTTGTTACCAGGTACCTTATTACCAAGGTCTTGTTACCAGGCACCTTATTACCAAGGTCTTGTTACCAGGTATCTTATTACCAAGGTCTTGTTACCAGGTACCTTATTACCAAGGTCTTGTTACCAGGTATCTTATTACCAAGGTCTTGTTACCAGGTACCTTATTACCAAGGTCTTGTTACCAGGTATCTTATTACCAAGGTCTTGTTACCAGGTATCTTATTACCAAGGTCTTGTTACCAGGTACCTTATTACCAAGGTCTTGCTAACAGGTATCTTATTACCAAGGTCTTGTTACCAGGTACCTTATTACCAAGGTCTTGTTACCAGGTATCTTATTACCAAGGTCTTGTTACCAGGTACCTTATTACCAAGGTCTTGTTACCAGGTACCTTATTACCAAGGTTTTGTTACCAGTTACCTTTTTACCAAGGTCTTGTTACCAGGTACCTTATTACCAAGGTTTTGTTACCAGGTACCTTATTACCAAGGTCTTGTTACCAGGTACCTTATTACCAAGGTCTTGTTACCAGGTACCTTATTACCAAGGTCTTGTTACCAGGTATCTTATTACCAAGGTCTTGTTACCAGGTACTTTATTATCAAGGTCTTGTTACCAGGTACCTTATTACCAAGGTCTTGTTACCAGGTACCTTATTACCAAGGTCTTGTTACCAGGTACCTTATTACCAAGGTCTTGTTACCAGGTACCTTATTACCAAGGTCTTGTTACCAGGTACCTTATTACCAAGGTCTTGTTACCAGGTACCTTATTACCAAGGTTTTGTTACCAGGTACCTTATTACCAAGGTCTTGTTACCAGGTACCTTATTACCAAGGTCTTGCTACCAGGTACCTTATTACCAAGGTCTTGTTACCAGGTACCTTATTACCAAGGTCTTGTTACCAAGTACCTTATTACCAAGGTCTTGTTACCAGGTACCTTATTACCAAGGTCTTGTTACCAGGTACCTTATTATCAAGGTCTTGTTACTAGGTACCTTATTACCAAGGTCTTGTTACCAGGTACCTTATTACCAAGGTCTTGTTACCAGGTACCTTATTACCAAGGTCTTGTTACCAGGTACCTTATTACCAAGGTCTTGTTACCAGGTACCTTATTACCAAGGTCTTGTTACCAGGTACCTTATTACCAAGGTCTTGTTACCAGGTACCTTATTACCAAGGTCTTGTTACCAGGTACCTTATTACCAAGGTTTTGTTAGCAGGTACCTTATTACCAAGGTCTTGTTACCATGTACCTTATTACCAAGGTCTTGTTACCAGGTGCCTTATTACCAAGGTCTTGTTACCAGGTACCTTATTACCAAGGTCTTGCTACCAGGTATCTTATTACCAAGGTCTTGTTACCAGGTACCTTATTACCAAGGTCTTGTTACCAGGTACCTTATTACCAAGGTTTTGTTACAAGTTACCTTATTACCAAGGTCTTGTTACCAGGTACCTTATTACCAAGGTTTTGTTACCAGGTACCTTATTACCAAGGTCTTGTTACCAGGTACCTTATTACCAAGGTCTTGTTACCAGGTACCTTATTACCAAGGTCTTGTTACCAGGTATCTTATTACCAAGGTCTTGTTACCAGGTATCTTATTACCAAGGTCTTGTTACCAGGTACTTTATTACCAAGGTCTTGTTACCAGGTACCTTATTACCAAGGCCTTGTTACCAGGTACCTTATTACCAAGGTCTTGTTACCAGGTACCTTATTACCAAGGTCTTGTTACCAGGTACCTTATTACCAAGGTCTTGTTACCAGGTACCTTATTACCAAGGTCTTGTTACCAGGTACCTTATTACCAAGGTTTTGTTACCAGGTACCTTATTACCAAGGTCTTGTTACCAGGTACCTTATTACCAAGGTCTTGCTACCAGGTACCTTATTACCAAGGTCTTTTTACCAGGTACCTTATTACCAAGGTCTTGTTACCAAGTACCTTATTACCAAGGTCTTGTTACCAGGTACCTTATTACCAAGGTCTTGTTACCAGGTACCTTATTATCAAGGTCTTGTTACTAGGTACCTTATTACCAAGGTCTTGTTACCAGGTACCTTATTACCAAGGTCTTGTTACCAGACACCTTATTACCAAGGTCTTGTTACCAGGTACCTTATTACCAAGGTTTTGTTACCAGGTACCTTATTACCAAGGTCTTGTTACCAGGTGCCTTATTACCAAGGTCTTGTTACCAGGTACCTTATTACCAAGGTCTTGTTACCAGGTACCTTATTACCAAGGTCTTGTTACCAGGTACCTTATTACCAAGGTCTTGTTACCAGGTATCTTATTACCAAGGTCTTGTTACCAGGTACCTTATTACCAAGGTCTTGTTACCAGGTACCTTATTACCAAGGTCTTGTTACCAGGTACCTTATTACCAAGGTCTTGTTACCAGGTACCTTATTACCAAGGTCTTGTTACCAGGTACCTTATTACCAAGGTCTTGTTACCAGGTACCTTATTACCAAGGTCTTGTTACCAGGTACCTTATTACCAGGTACCTTATTACCAAGGTCTTGTTACCAGGTACCTTATTACCAAGGTCTTGTTACCAGGTACCTTATTACCAAGGTCTTGTTACCAGGTACCTTATTACCAAGGTCTTGTTACCAGGTACCTTATTACCAAGGTCTTGTTACCAGGTACCTTATTACCAAGGTCTTGTTACCAGGTACCTTATTACCAAGGTCTTGTTACCAGGTACCTTATTACCAAGGTCTTGTTACCAGGTACCTTATTACCAAGGTCTTGTTACCAGGTACCTTATTACCAAGGTCTTGTTACCAGGTACCTTATTACCAAGGTCTTGTTACCAGGTACCTTATTACCAAGGTCTTGTTACCAGGTACCTTATTACCAAGGTCTTGTTACCAGGTACCTTATTACCAAGGTCTTGTTACCAGGTACCTTATTACCAAGGTCTTGTTACCAGGTACCTTATTACCAAGGTCTTGTTACCAGGTACCTTATTACCAAGGTCTTGTTACCAGGTACCTTATTACCAAGGTCTTGTTACCAGGTACCTTATTACCAAGGTCTTGTTACCAGGTACCTTATTACCAAGGTCTTGTTACCAGGTACCTTATTACCAAGGTCTTGTTACCAGGTACCTTATTACCAAGGTCTTGTTACCAGGTACCTTATTACCAAGGTCTTGTTACCAGGTACCTTATTACCAAGGTCTTGTTACCAGGTACCTTATTACCAAGGTCTTGTTACCAGGTACCTTATTACCAAGGTCTTGTTACCAGGTACCTTATTACCAAGGTACCAGGTTATTACCAAGGTCTTGTTACCAGGTACCTTATTACCAAGGTCTTGTTACCAGGTACCTTATTACCAAGGTCTTGTTACCAGGTACCTTATTACCAAGGTCTTGTTTACCAGGTACCTTATTACCAAGGTCTTGTTACCAGGTACCTTATTACCAAGGTCTTGTTACCAGGTACCTTATTATCCACTAGGTACCTTATTACCAAGTCTTGTTACCAGGTACCTTATTACCAAGGTCTTGGTTTTGTTACCAGGTACCTTATTACCAAGGTCTTGTTACCAGGTACCTTATTACCAAGGTCTTGTTACCAGGTACCTTATTACCAAGGTCTTGTTACCAGGTACCTTATTACCAAGGTCTTGTTACCAGGTACCTTATTACCAAGGTCTTGTTACCAGGTACCTTATTATCAAGGTCTTGTTACTAGGTACCTTATTACCAAGGTCTTGTTACCAGGTACCTTATTACCAAGGTCTTGTTACCAGGTACCTTATTACCAAGGTCTTGTTACCAGGTACCTTATTACCAAGGTCTTGTTACCAGGTACCTTATTACCAAGGTCTTGTTACCAGGTACCTTATTACCAAGGTCTTGTTACCAGGTACCTTATTACCAAGGTCTTGTTACCAGGTACCTTATTACCAAGGTCTTGTTACCAGGTACCTTATTACCAAGGTCTTGTTACCAGGTACCTTATTACCAAGGTCTTGTTACCAGGTACCTTATTACCAAGGTCTTGTTACCAGGTACCTTATTACCAAGGTCTTGTTACCAGGTACCTTATTACCAAGGTCTTGTTACCAGGTACCTTATTACCACCAGGTACCTTATTACCAAGTTTGTTACCAGGTACCTTATTACCAAGGTCTTGTTACCAGGTACCTTATTACCAAGGTCTTGTTACCAGGTACCTTATTACCAAGGTCTTGTTACCAGGTACCTTATTACCAAGGTCTTGTTACCAGGTACCTTATTACCAAGGTCTTGTTACCAGGTACCTTATTACCAAGGTCTTGTTACCAGGTACCTTATTACCAAGGTCTTGTTACCAGGTACCTTATTACCAAGGTCTTGTTACCAGGTACCTTATTACCAAGGTCTTGTTACCAGGTACCTTATTACCAAGGTCTTGTTACCAGGTACCTTATTACCAAGGTCTTGTTACCAGGTACCTTATTACCAAGGTCTTGTTACCAGGTACCTTATTACCAAGGTCTTGTTACCAGGTACCTTATTACCAAGGTCTTGTTACCAGGTACCTTATTACCAAGGTCTTGTTACCAGGTACCTTATTACCAAGGTCTTGTTACCAGGTACCTTATTACCAAGGTCTTGTTACCAGGTACCTTATTACCAAGGTCTTGTTACCAGGTACCTTATTACCAAGGTACCTATTACCAAGGTCTTGTTACCAGGTACCTTATTACCAAGGTCTTGTTACCAGGTACCTTATTACCAAGGTCTTGTTACCAGGTACCTTATTACCAAGGTCTTGTTACCAGGTACCTTATTACCAAGGTCTTGTTACCAGGTACCTTATTACCAAGGTCTTGTTACCAGGTACCTTATTACCAAGGTCTTGTTACCAGGTACCTTATTACCAAGGTCTTGTTACCAGGTACCTTATTACCAAGGTCTTGTTACCAGGTACCTTATTACCAAGGTCTTGTTACCAGGTACCTTATTACCAAGGTCTCTTGTTACCAGGTACCTTATTACCAGGTACCTTATTACCAAGGTCTTGTTACCAGGTACCTTATTACCAAGGTCTTGTTACCAGGTACCTTATTACCAAGGTCTTGTTACCAGGTACCTTATTACCAAGGTCTTGTTACCAGGTACCTTATTACCAAGGTCTTGTTACCAGGTACCTTATTACCAAGGTCTTGTTACCAGGTACCTTATTACCAAGGTCTTGTTACCAGGTACCTTATTACCAAGGTCTTGTTACCAGGTACCTTATTACCAAGGTCTTGTTACCAGGTACCTTATTACCAAGGTCTTGTTACCAGGTACCTTATTACCAAGGTCTTGTTACCAGGTACCTTATTACCAAGGTCTTGTTACCAGGTACCTTATTACCAAGGTCTTGTTACCAGGTACCTTATTACCAAGGTCTTGTTACCAGGTACCTTATTACCAAGGTCTTGTTACCAGGTACCTTATTACCAAGGTCTTGTTACCAGGTACCTTATTACCAAGGTCTTGTTACCAGGTACCTTATTACCAAGGTCTTGTTACCAGGTACCTTATTACCAAGGTCTTGTTACCAGGTACCTTATTACCAAGGTCTTGTTACCAGGTACCTTATTACCAAGGTCTTGTTACCAGGTACCTTATTACCAAGGTCTTGTTACCAGGTACCTTATTACCAAGGTCTTGTTACCAGGTACCTTATTACCAAGGTCTTGTTACCAGGTACCTTATTACCAAGGTTTGTTACCAGTTACCAGGTACCTTATTACCAAGGTCTTGTTACCAGGTACCTTATTACCAAGGTCTTGCTACCAGGTACCTTATTACCAAGGTCTTTTTACCAGGTACCTTATTACCAAGGTCTTGTTACCAAGTACCTTATTACCAAGGTCTTGTTACCAGGTACCTTATTACCAAGGTCTTGTTACCAGGTACCTTATTATCAAGGTCTTGTTACTAGGTACCTTATTACCAAGGTCTTGTTACCAGGTACCTTATTACCAAGGTCTTGTTACCAGACACCTTATTACCAAGGTCTTGTTACCAGGTACCTTATTACCAAGGTTTTGTTACCAGGTACCTTATTACCAAGGTCTTGTTACCAGGTGCCTTATTACCAAGGTCTTGTTACCAGGTACCTTATTACCAAGGTCTTGTTACCAGGTACCTTATTACCAAGGTCTTGTTACCAGGTACCTTATTACCAAGGTCTTGTTACCAGGTACCTTATTACCAAGGTCTTGTTACCAGGTACCTTATTACCAAGGTCTTGTTACCAGGTACCTTATTACCAAGGTTTTGTTACCAGGTACCTTATTACCAAGGTCTTGTTACCAGGTACCTTATTACCAAGGTCTTGTTACCAGGTACGTTATTACCAAGGTCTTGTTACCAGGTACCTTATTACCAAGGTCTTGTTACCAGGTACCTTATTACCAAGGTCTTGTTACCAGGTACCTTATTACCAAGGTCTTGTTACCAGGTACCTTATTACCAAGGTCTTGTTACCAGGTACCTTATTACCAGGTACCTTATTACCAAGGTCTTGTTACCAGGTACCTTATTACCAAGGTCTTGTTACCAGGTACCTTATTACCAAGGTCTTGTTACCAGGTACCTTATTTCCAAGGTCTTGTTACCAGGTACCTTATTACCAAGGTCTTGTTACGAGGTACCTTATTACCAAGGTCTTGTTACCAGGTACCTTATTACCAAGGTCTTGTTACCAGGTACCTTATTACCAAGGTCTTGTTACCAGGTACCTTATTACCAAGGTCTTGTTACCAGGTACCTTATTACCAAGGTCTTGTTACCAGGTACCTTATTACCAAGGTCTTGTTACCAGGTACCTTATTACCAAGGTCTTGTTACCAGGTACCTTATTACCAAGGTCTTGTTACCAGGTACCTTATTACCAAGGTCTTGTTACCAGGTACCTTATTACCAAGGTCTTGTTACCAGGTACCTTATTACCAAGGTCTTGTTACCAGGTACCTTATTACCAAGGTCTTGTTACCAGGTACCTTATTACCAAGGTCTTGTTACCAGGTACCTTATCACCAAGGTCTTGTTACCAGGTACCTTATTACCAAGGTCTTGTTACCAGGTACCTTATTACCAAGGTCTTGTTACCAGGTACCTTATTACCAAGGTCTTGTTACCAGGTACCTTATTACCAAGGTCTTGTTACCAGGTACCTTATTACCAAGGTCTTGTTACCAGATACCTTATTACCAAGGTCTTGTTACCAGGTACCTTATTACCAAGGTCTTGTTACCAGGTACCTTATTACCAAGGTCTTGTTACCAGGTACCTTATTACCAAGGTCTTGTTACCAGGTACCTTATTACCAAGGTCTTGTTACCAGGTACATTATTGTCAAGGTCTTGTTACTAGGTACCTTATTACCAAGGTCTTGTTACCAGGTACCTTATTACCAAGGTCTTGTTACCAGGTACCTTATTACCAAGGTCTTGTTACCAGGTACCTTATTACCAAGGTCTTGTTACCAGGTACCTTATTACCAAGGTCTTGTTACCAGGTACCTTATTACCAAGGTCTTGTTACCAGGTACCTTATTACCAAGGTCTTGTTACCAGGTACCTTATTACCAAGGTCTTGTTACCAGGTACCTTATTACCAAGGTCTTGTTACCAGGTACCTTATTATCAAGGTCTTGTTACTAGGTACCTTATTACCAAGGTCTTGTTACCAGGTACCTTATTACCAGTTATAAGAGCCAGCTGTAAACATCACTCGGGGAAAAACCTCGAAGAACCAGCTCTGTGACCCAGCTGTAAGAACCAAATGTAATTGCCAGTTTTAGAAACCAGCTGTAGGAGACACCTGTGGGAAAAACCTCCAAGAACCAGCTGTAAGAGTCTGCTGGATTTTGTTAACAGTTCATATCTGTATGACCCAGCTGTATAAGCCAGCTGTAAGAACTGTCTTCAATAACCTTCAAGAATCTTTAACTAGATCTTTCTATAATTACCTCTAAGGACTTGCAAGATCCTTCTTGAAAGACCTCTAAGGAGCTGTATCAAGGTCCTCTGACGAGGCGCTCTGGGATGCAGGATGAGAGTCCTGTCGACGTTGAGGGACGAAGGACTCTGAAGGAGGCTCCGCAAATTAACTTGTGTGTCAATATCCTGTACGTCTGAGGCTGCTGCAGGATATAAATATTGACAAGAGGATGAGACGGAGAGGAAAAGAAGAAGAAGGGATGGGAAAAATACGATGGGGTGGAAAGATGAAAGGACTGAGAAGGGATGAATGAGGTGGAGAGAGAGAGGAAAGAGAGAGAGAGAGAGAGAGGAAAGAGAGAGAGAGAGAGATAGAGAGAGATAGAGAGAGAGAGATAGAGGCAGGCATTCGCATACACACTAAAAGTGCATGGACATGGAAAAGTTATAGAAAGGCAAGAACAGCAAAAAAACGTGTGTGCCATGTAAGGTAGTAGAGTGGTGGAGCACCTGGAAAAGAGGTACATAAACCCCATTAGCAAGAGTTTAGAGACAACTCCCACAACCTGCTCAAGTTCTCTAGCAGGCTAACAGAAGCGTGGCTGCTCGAGAGGCTGTAAACGGGTACAAGAGGGTTTAGCTGGACGTTAGATACAGGCGAATCGTAAATGTTAGGAAATATTTCTTCAGTCTCAGGGTGGTCACGAAGTGGAATTATCTGGTTGAAGTAGCAGCAGTAGTGCAGACCTCGTACATAACTTTAATAACAGATTAGAGCCCACGGGGCAAGGAGGGATTGAATCTGATAATGGTAAATTATGATGCCTGAGGCAGGAGTTGAAGATCGACCCTTGCAACCACATATACAAGTACACAGTAAATCACATACACAAGCACCCACTCCAAACTTGAAATCAAGAGCACATGCAGAAAGTAGAGAGCGTAACCTATAACTGAAAAAAGAGTAAGATCTAGGAGAGCATGGAACGAATATCTATGCTCAAGCAGCAGAGCAAAAAACTCACACAAAACGACACGACAAATAACGAAGCAGTAAGAGAGGAAGTGGAGAACAATCCAGACGTTAGAATGTCGTTATGTCAAAAAATATTACTTTGAATATTGGAAGAGCAAAGCACCTGCACTGATATACAATAAACATAACAGACACGAAGTCAGGCACCTGGAGGACAGCTAACGTAATTTCAGTGTTGAAGAAGAGTGACAGACAGGTGAGTGTATATTACAGAAGTGTATATCAGACAAGCACTGCATGCAACGTTATGAGAAAAACATAAAATGAGAATAGTGGAGTACCTTTGAAAACGAGAACTTCATTACAAAGCACGAATGTGTGGTCAGAAATGGAAAAAAAATGACCCACAAATCTAATAAGAGAGACGAGAGAATGAGGAAAATAAAAGAATGGGAAATGTGGGCTGATAAATCCTAGGAAAGTGCTGTGAAATGTGATTTTGTTTTCTAATAAGGTTTAAATACCACTATGACATCACGGGGGGTTTAATTTTTAAAGTAGTGGAGTTGTAAGCCAGCTGAAGGCCTCGGTCATGTGACAAAAAATCCAGTGAGTGGGTCAACCCATGACTAAGACCCACCGAGTGGGTCAACCCATGACTAAGACCCACCGAGTGGGTCAACCCATGACTAAGACCCACCGAGTGGGTCAGCCCATGACTAAGACCCACCGAGTGGGTCAACCCATGACTAAGACCCACCGAGTGGGTCAACCCATGACTAAGACCCGCCGAGTGGGTCAACCCATGACTAAGACCCACCGAGTGGGTCAGCCCATGACTAAGACCCACCGAGTGGGTCAACCCATGACTAAGACCCACCGAGTGGGTCAACCCATGACTAAGACCCACCGAGTGGGTCAACCCATGACTAAGACCCACCGAGTGGGTCAACCCATGACTAAGACCCATCGAGAAATTTTCAAATTCCTTCTAAAAAATATAATATCAGTGCATCACTAACGTACAGACTGAACAAGCACAAAAGACGGTGTACCATGTAGATGATGACACATAACTAGTGTACCATGTAGATGACATAACTAGTGTACCATGTAGATGATGACACATAACTAGTGTACCATGTAGATGATGACACATAACTAGTGTACCATGTAGATGACATAACTAGTGTACCATGTAGATGATGACACATAACTAGTGTACCATGTAGATGATGACACATAACTAGTGTACCATGTAGATGATGACACATAACTAGTGTACCATGTAGATGATGACACATAACTAGTGTACCATGTAGATGATGACACATAACTAGTGTACCATGTAGATGATGACACATAACTAGTGTACCATGTAGATGATGACACATAACTAGTGTACCATGTAGATGATGACACATAACTAGTGTACCATGTAGATGATGACACATAACTAGTGTACCATGTAGATGATGACACATAACTAGTGTACCATGTAGATGACATAACTAGTGTACCATGTAGATGATGACACATAACTAGTGTACCATGTAGATGATGACACATAACTAGTGTACCATGTAGATGATGACACATAACTAGTGTACCATGTAGATGATGACACATAACTAGTGTACCATGTAGATGATGACACATAACTAGTGTACCATGTAGATGATGACACATAACTAGTGTACCATGTAGATGACACATAATTAGTGTACCATGTAAATGACACATAACTAGTGTACAATGCAGATGACACAACACAAGACTTCGAAAATACAATAAATAACATGGCCATGCACTCTGCCCCAGGCCCAGACTTATGGAACTCAGTGTTCATCAAGAACTGCAAGAAGCCCCTGTCACGTGCCTTCAGCATTCTATAGACACAAGGGTCATCCCACAATCACTAAAAACAACAGATATAGCCCCACTCTACAAAGGTGGCAGTAAAACAATTGCAAAGAACTACAGACCGATAGCACTAACATCTCATGTCATAAAAATCTTTGAAAAGGTTCTAACAGGCAAGATCGCCAACCACCTAGATACCCATCAATTACACAACCCAGGGCAACACGTGTTTAGAGCTGGTCGCTCCTGCCTGTCCCAGCTACTGGACCACTATGACAAGGTCCTGGATGCTATAGAGGATAAACAAAATGAAGATGTAGTATACACAGACTTTGCGAAAGCCTTCGACAAGTGCGACCATGGTGTAATAGCGCACAACATGCGTGATAAAGGAATAACAGGAAAAGTTGGTAGCTGGATCTATAACTTCCTGACAAACAAAACACAAAGAGTAATACTAAACAAATTAAAGTCTGAGGCAGCTACGGTGAAAAGCTCTGTTCCACAAGGCATAGTACTCGCTCCCATCCTATTCCTCATCCTCATATCTGACAGAGATGTAAGCCATAGCTCTGTGTCTTCCTCTGTGGATGACACCCGAATTGCCATGACAGTGTCCTCTACAGAAGATACTGCAAGACTCCAACCGGACATCAGTTAAATCTTCAAATGGGTCACTCAAAACAATATTAAGTTCAACGAAGAGAAATTTCAACTACTTCGACATGGAAAGTTTGAGGAAATTAAAACTGTATCAGAGTATGCAACAAATTCTAACCACACAATAGAGCGAGAAATTAATGTGAATAACCTGGGAGTGATAATGTCGGAGGATCTCAGCTTCAAATACCACAACAATGTATCCACCTCATCTGCTAGAAAAATGATAGGATGGATAATGAGAACCTTCAAAATTAGGGACGCCAATCCCATGATGATTCTCTTCAAATCGCTTGTTCTGTCTAGGCTGGAATACTGATGTACACTAACTGCCCCCTTCAAGGCAGGAGAAATTGCTGACCTGGAGAAGGTATAGAGAACTTTCATGGCACACGTAAGTGTGCTGAAGTCTCTTGATTTGTATTCCCTGGGAAGCAGGCGAGAAAGATACATGATAATATACACTTCGAAAATCCTACAGGTATTAGTACCAAACTTGCACACGAAAATCACTCCCTACGAAGCAAAAGACTCGGCAGGAGATGCAACCTTTCCCCAATGAAAAGCAGGAGCAACACGGGTACACTAAGAGAAAACGTAATAAGTGTCAGGGGTCCAAGACTGTTCAACTCTCCTCCCAGGGGGATTACCAACAGACCCCCTGGCTGTCTTCAAGAAGACTCTGGACAGCCACCTAAAGTCAGTACCTGATCAGCCGGGCTGTGATTCGTATGTTGGTTTACGTGCGGCCAGCAGTAGCAGTCTGGTTGATCCCACCACGAGGCCTGGTCTCAGACCGATCCACGGAGGCGTTGACCCTCGAAACCCTCTCCAGGTATACTCCAGGTGGGAGTGTCAAGGGCCTGTCATGCAGAGTTTAAATTCTTCCCAGATTTTGATTATAAATTAATTTAATTTGTATAACCCTAAACTAATATTCATATTAAAATCAATACTATATTAGATTTATACAATTTAGATTCATTTATAAATAAGGACAAAAAGAACTAATAAATAACAAGTTTAAAAGATTATTTGCAAAGACATTGAGAGAAGAATGTATTAGTGAGAGAAGAATGTATTAGTGAGAGAAGAATGTATTAGTGAGAGAAGAATGTATTAGTGAGAGAAGAATGTATTAGTGAGAGAAGAATGTATTAGTGAGAGAAGAATGTATTAGTGAGAGAAGAATGTGTTAGTGAGAGAAGAATGTATTAGTGAGAGAAAAATGTATTAGTGAGAGAAGAATGTATTAGTGAGAGAAGAATGTATTAGTGAGAGAAGAATGTATTAGTGAGAGAAGAATGTATTAGTGAGAGAAGAATGTATTAATGAGAGAAGAATGTATTAGTGAGAGAAGAATGTATTAGTGAGAGAAGAATGTATTAGTGAGAGAAGAATGTATTAGTGAGAGAAGAATGTATTAGTGAGAGAAGAATGTATTAGTGAGAGAAGAATGTATTAGTGAGAGAAGAATGTATTAGTGAGAGAAGAATGTGTTAGTGAGAGAAGAATGTATTAGTGAGAGAAGAATGTATTAGTGAGAGAAGAATGTATTAGTGAGAGAAGAATGTATTAGTGAGAGAAGAATGTATTAGTGAGAGAAGAATGTATTAGTGAGAGAAGAATGTATTAGTGAGAGAAGAATGTATTAGTGAGAGAAGAATGTATTAGTGAGAGAAGAATGTATTAGTGAGAGAAGAATGTATTAGTGAGAGAAGAATGTATTAGTGAGAGAAGAATGTATTAGTGAGAGAAGAATGTGTTAGTGAGAGAAGAATGTATTAGTGAGAAGAATGTATTAGTGAGAGAAGAATGTGTTAGTGAGAGAAGAATGTATTAGTGAGAGAAGAATGTATTAGTGAGAGAAGAATGTATTAGTGAGAGAAGAATGTATTAGTGAGAGAAGAATGTATTAGTGAGAGAAGAATGTGTTAGTGAGAGAAGAATGTATTAGTGAGAGAAGAATGTATTAGTGAGAGAAGAATGTGTTAGTGAGAGAAGAATGTGTTAGTGAGAGAAGAATGTATTAGTGAGAGAAGAATGTATTAGTGAGAGAAGAATGTATTAGTGAGAGAAGAATGTATTAGTGAGAGAAGAATGTATTAGTGAGAGAAGAATGTATTAGTGAGAGAAGAATGTATTAGTGAGAGAAGAATGTATTAGTGAGAGAAGAATGTATTAGTGAGAGAAGAATGTATTAGTGAGAGAAGAATGTATTAGTGAGAGAAGAATGTATTAGTGAGAGAAGAATGTATTAGTGAGAGAAGAATGTATTAGTGAGAGAAGAATGTATTAGTGAGAGAAGAATGTATTAGTGAGAGAAGAATGTATTAGTGAGAGAAGAATGTATTAGTGAGAGAAGAATGTATTAGTGAGAGAAGAATGTGTTAGTGAGAGAAGAATGTATTAGTGAGAGAAGAATGTGTTAGTGAGAGAAGAATGTATTAGTGAGAGAAGAATGTATTAGTGAGAGAAAAATGTATTAGTGAGAGAAGAATGTATTAGTGAGAGAAGAATGTATTAGTGAGAGAAAAATGTATTAGTGAGAGAAGAATGTATTAGTGAGAGAAGAATGTATTAGTGAGAGAAGAATGTATTAGTGAGAGAAGAATGTATTAGTGAGAGAAGAATGTATTAGTGAGAGAAGAATGTATTAGTGAGAGAAGAATGTATTAGTGAGAGAAGAATGTATTAGTGAGAGAAGAATGTATTAGTGAGAGAAGAATGTGTTAGTGAGAGAAGAATGTATTAGTGAGAGAAGAATGTATTAGTGAGAGAAGAATGTGTTAGTGAGAGAAGAATGTATTAGTGAGAGAAGAATATATTAGTGAGAGAAGAGGGAGGGGGAGAGAGGACACAAGACCAAGTTTTTCGACCACTCGCTTCTTTGTGACCGTTACTGGGTGAATCTAAGGTCAGCTGTGTAGTAGCATCGAACACTGCTGGTGTTTTCGACCGAGTATGGCACCAGGGTACTCTTGGCAAAACTGCAAGCACTAGGAGCCACCGGCTCTGCACTGTCTCCTCAGTGACCGTCAAGCGTAGGTCTCACCGGGACAGAGTTAACAAGGCACTCTACTGGTGCCAGTATTCCATATGGAAGTGTGCTTGAGCCACTGTTAAGGAATATCTACTTCAAAGACCTTCAACTCATCCCTGAATCCCATGTATATGCAAACGACTGTTTGCATATACCAGCTGATCGAATATCAGTTACCAGCTTACAGCTATATCACCCTGGGAAAAACAATGGCAGGTCACATTTGCTCCTGAGAAATAATGATGGTCTCTAGATACCATGACGATAATGCTGTAGCAGTGGCAAGAAGGAATGGAAGAGTGCTATACCAGGAGATGAAGCTGATATTCTTACGATGAAATCTGACTCCAACCTAAGTATGAAGAATCATGTTGTAAATCTTGCAAAGCAACCAGAAAGCTTACACCACTTGAACTTACCTCGCTTCTGCTCAACATTATGAGGCACAAATACCCTCAAGCACTGAGTATGCTCCACTTTCTCGGATAGAATGCCTGCGTGTCCTGCCTCCCTTCCCGTCTCATCAGCGACTTCTTGACAGAATAGAGAACAGAGCAAGAGGCCTATACCCGGCCTCTACAGATCTGTCATTTCAGCAGAGCCTTGAACACCGGAGGGATGTGGGTGGCCTTACTACTACATTTTCGAAGTACCACATCTGGCTCCACTCCGCAGATAGCGAGAAATTAACTTTTACACAGTAAGACGGGCAGCAAACAGCAACTACATTTGGTACCATTCTCCAGAACATCACTTCATCTGAGATCATTTATTTCTAGGATGATTCGGGTCCCAATCATGTTTGTACAACATAATATCAATTGGCCAAATGAAATCTCTGGCCCACAGATGGCTCCAGCATCATTCTGCTGCTTATTTGTATGTCTCAAGAATAAAAATGCTTTAAAATGAGCTGATGTAGGTAAGAGTTCTTAGCTTGTAAATAAAGTTAGGAACCCTTAACCTAACCTTGTAAAACCGTGTAGAGACAGAGAGCGCGAGATGATAGTGCTCTTACACTATCACTCTTAGACTATCACTCTTAGACTATCACTCTTAGACTATCACTCTTAGACTATCACTCTTAGACTATCACTCTTAGACTATCACTCTTAGACTATCACTCTTAGACTATCACTCTTAGACTATCACTCTTAGACTATCACTCTTAGACTATCACTCTTACACTATCACTCTTACACTATCACTCTTACACTATCACTCTTACACTATCACTCTTACACTATCACTCTCTTTGTGACCGTCAACATCGCTCCAGAAAAGGTCACTCAGCTGGTGATCTGCTCTTAAACTTCTCCACTATGAGGCACCAGAGAGAGAGAGAGAGAGAGAGAGAGAGAGAGAGAGAGAGAGAGAGAGAGAGAGAGAGAGAGAGAGAGAGAGAGAGAGAGGTGCAAGAAGAGCCAGAGACGAAGTAAAGAATTTTTAGCGAAATAAATAAAGAAGATATACGGAAAACCGAAGGTTTTCAATTAAAGTGGCAACTAGTGTGAAGCTTTTGGCAGGAGGGGCGGCAGGAGGGGTGGCAGGAGGGGCGGCAGGAGGGGCGGCAGGAGGGGCGGCAGGAGGTGCGGCAGGAGGGGGCGGCAGGAGGGGCGGCAGGAAGGGTGGCAGGAGGGGTGGGAGGAGGGGCGGCAGGAGGGGCGGCAGGAGGGGTGGCAGGAGGGGCGGCAGGAGGGGCGGCAGGAGGGGTGGCAGGAGGGGTGGCAGGAGGGGCGGCAGGAGGGGTGGCAGGAGGGGTGGCAGGAGGGGTGGCAGGAGGGGGCGGCAAGAGGGGGCGGCAGGAGGGGTGGCAGGAGGGGTGGTAGGAGGGGCGGCAGGAGGGGTGGCAGGAGGGGTGGCAGGAGGGGCGGCAGGAGGGGGCGGCAGGAGGGGTGGCAGGAGGGGTGGCAGGAGGGGCGGCAGGAGGGGTGGCAGGAGGGGTGGCAGGAGGGGCGGCAGGAGGGGGGCAGAAGGGACGGAGGAGTGGAGGGAGGGGCGGCTGGATTGGCGGTAGGAGGGGACGGCAGGAGGGGATTCCTGGGATCAACGCCCCCGCGGACCGGTCCATGACCAGGCCTCCCAGTGGATCAGGGCCTGATCAACTAGGCTGTTACTGTTGGCCACATGTAGTCCAATGTACGATTCACAGCCCGGCACTGACCTTAGGTATCTGTCCAGCTCCCTCTTGAAGGCAGCCAGGGGTCTACTGGCAATTCCCCTTATGCCTGGTGGGAGGCTGTTAAACAGTCTTGGCGCCCCTACTTTTCATTGGGGGTATGCTGCATCGCCTGCCAAGTCTTTTGCTTTCGTAGGGAGTGATTTCTGTGTGCAGATTAGGGACGAGTTCCTCTAGGATTTTCCAGGTGTAGATTATGATGCATCTCTCGTCTGCGCTCCAGTGAGTAAAAATCAAGTGCTTTATAGTAGTTAAGGCGTTTGACGGAACTTACATGTGCAGTACAGGTTCTCTGTACGTTCTCCAGATCTGCGATTTCACCTGCCTTGAATGGAGATGTTAGTGTACAGCAGTATTCCAGCCTAGAGAGAACAATTGATTTTAAAAGGATCATCAGTGGCTTGGCATCTCTTGTCTTGAATGTTCTCATTACCTATCCTATCATTTTCCTCGCAGATGTGATAGTGGCACTTTTGTGTTCCTTGAAGGTGAGATCCTAAGACATTACCACTCCCATGTCCTTCACATTTCTTTTCCGCTTTATTGTATGATCAGAGTTCGTAGTATACTCAGTTCTAGTTATTATTTCCTCCAGTTTTCCATAACGGAGTAGTTGGAATTTGTCTGTATTGAACATCATATTGTTCTCTGTTTATATCTTCTTGGAGATTTGTCGTGTCTTCAATGGATGACACTCCTACAAATCCTAGAATCGTCTGCAAAGGGTGATACAGTGCTATGGTTGATATCTCTCTCTGATATGAGGATGAGGAACAGGATAGGGGCGAGTACTGTGCCTTGTGGAACAGAGCTCTTCACTATGGCAGCCTCCGATTTAACTCTGTTGACCACTACTCTTTGTGTTCGATTGGTTAGAAAAGTTGAAGATCCATCTGCCCACTTTGCCAGTTATCCCTTTAGCGCGCATTTTATGCTCTGTTACACCATGATCGCACTTGTCAAAGGCTTTTGCAAAATCTGCGTAAACTACATCTGTATTGTTTGTCTTCCAGTGCATCCAAGACCATATCATAGTGATCCAGCTGTTGCGAGAGGCAGCAGCGACCTGCTCTGAACCCATGTTGCCCTGGATTGTGCAACTGTTGTGAATCCAAGTGGTTTGCAATCCTGCTTCTTAGAACTCTTTCAAAGATTTTTATGTGGGACGTTAGAGCTATTGTTCTATAGTTCTTAGCTACTGCTTTGCTGCCACTTTTATGAAGTGGGGCTATATCCGTCGTTTTTAGTGACTGTGGAATTTCATCCGTATCTAAGCTTCTTCTTAGAGCACGCAAAAGGGGTTTCTTACAGTTATTAAAGAACACTGAGTTACACGAGACTGGGCCTGGGGCTGAGTGCATGTTCATGTTGTCAATGGCTTTCTCAAAGTCTGGTGGAGTTAGGGTTATGTCAGAAATCTGGCATACATTGACGGTGTTTTGAGGCTCATTCATGAAAAAATAACGTGGATTGTCGATCTTTAGACTGATTAGTGCCTCGCTAAACGCCCAGTTGTACTGAGATTCCAGTATCTCACTCATATCTTTGTCATCTGTGTAGGTTCCACCTTGTCTGAGGAGGGGTGGCGTAGGAGGGAGGGGGGGGGAGTGGGAGGGGCGGCGGCAGGAAGGGTGGCGGGAGGGGTTGAAGTAGGGGTGGGACTAGTGCAGCAGAAGGGATGACAGGAGAGGAGGCAGGAAGGATGGCAGGAGGGGCAGCAGGAGGGGCGACAGGAAGAATGGCAGGAGGGGCAGCAGGAGGGGCGACAGGAGGGGTGGCAGATGGCAACATGGAGGCAGAAAGACAAAGAAGGAACATCCCCATTATTCATTAGTTATATAACCCCTACGGATTTAGCACTTCCCCCTAAAAGATAATAAAGTTCAGAAAAGAAAAAATTCAGTCCACGTGAAATAACTGAACAAATTTTTCAAGTGAACTTCATTTATTCCATTTCTACACTGAAATAAACTATCGTCCCACTGAGAAAAAATAAAATCTATTACATATAAAAGCAGTTCGAAAAAAAAAGTCGAGATGCACATGAAAATAAATAGCTAAAGTTGTAAAACAAATAAAGACTGGAAAAAATAAATTTAATGTATAACCTTTGCGTCTAATATTTGTGTGAAAAGTCGAGAGAGGAATGCGAGCGTCGGGTGGTGCGAGCCCGCGCTCTCACATCAAAGGCATCGCAGCCGCTGTCTGGGGGCAAGCAGAGAGTGTTGGTGCACGCTCACGCTACGATGCTCAAACTACGATGCTCACACTACGATGCTCACGCTACGATGCTCACGCTACAATGCTCACGCTACAAGAGTTAAGCGAGCGAGCACTGCATGGTACGGGATAGCAAAGAGCCTATAAATTATATTTACAGCTTAAGATAGCAGAGGAAAGGTGGAGAATTGTCTAACTTATCGTCAATAGGTTAGACGGCATATTTAGTGAACAATTTAATGATAAATTGAGAGAGATGAACAAACTAACAGAAAACAAGAAGCAGGAGCTCAAAGGAGAGGTAAAATTGCCCAGGGGGATAATAGTTACCTTGAGGCAGATACAACAATAACAAAGGGACTTTATATTAGGGTTTAAACATTTCGGATAGAGAGTAATGATCTAGGAAAGAGCATGAAAGACAGACCTGTGACGGGGGACATGAGGGAGTAGGTACGAGATGACGGTATACAGAAACAGCTACAGGAAGAAGAGTCAAAGAGTAAATAGAAGCCAAGCAGCCATGTTTGCAAACCAAAGAACAGGTGGGGTTTGAATCCATAGAAAGCAAATCCTAAAACTCCAATACAGCTGGCCAAGTGGTCAACGTACTGGCCTGGAGTTTCAGGACTCACTTGCCATGGTTTCAAACCCCACCCGTACTGTAATACCTAGGGTGTACATGGAGGCTGGTTCATGGGTCAACGTCCCCGCGGCCCGGTCCGTAGTTTGCAATCGTGGTACCACGATTTCGCGAGTCACTCATGTTTGAGTTGAAAAAGACGAGTTGGACTCACGAAAAGCCAAAAAATGAAAGGTGATATAGAGGATATTGTTAAACAAAGGGAAGGATGAGCAAATAAGTGAACTGTCACATACATTTGCAGAGTCAGAGACTACGCCAGGAAGCCAAATTGATCGGTCAGACTATTCAGAATGGTAAAGGTAGAGGAGAAAACCTAAAAATAAGAAAATTATATTGATCCACAGAGCTGCCCAGTGAGGGAATATATATTAACAAATGTTTAGAAAACCAACAAATTGATCATTGAGATGCATGTGCAACATCTGAGTATTTTTATTCTGAAAACGTTTCGCCAGCCAGTGGCTTCTTCAGTCCGATGAAGAGAAAGGTGGAAGATGAGTTTGAGGTAATCAGCCCCTCAGTCCGGAGTCGGTGTGTTCAGCAACGAAACATGAAACGTATCCCTGACACTGAGAGGCAATCACTTTAAAATTGCTACTAACTCTTTGACCACTGTCAGAGATTTGGTAAGGAACAGACAAACTGACAACACACCCACCAGCATAGGAGTCTACGCCATACTTTGTAGAGACTGCCATAAGAGGTTTGGCTTAAAACGGCAAAATCATTATAAGTAAACATGAGCACAGAAATGCGTGTAAACGTAACGGTCAGAAAAATGACTGCATCCAGCACAGGAGCAAGCAGGGCAACCTCACAAAATTTGGAGAAGCTAAAATAATTATACGGGAAAATGACGTTCGCCGTCGACAGTGTTTAGAGGCTGCCATGACAGCAGCAACCAGCACCATCCTACAAAAACCCAGTTTCTATAACATTTCCGCTTATTACCCAACTTGGACACTGTCATTAAATGACGCCAGAGAGCATCGTCACTTCTGCACTAGAGAGCACCTTAATATTCTACTAACAGGTCCTTCTCAAACTCAACACATTTCACCTCTAAGTCTTCCCTCTCACAGCTTGCCACCTGATTCTTAGTTACTTTTTTATTAGGACTGAAATATTTAATTTTTTTGAAACATTTCTTCAATGTCTTGAACTGTGCATGTGGGTCTTTATATACATTATTACCTTTAATTTGAACGTTCTCATGCCCCTCGTCCTGTGTTCTTTTAAAAGACAGGTCAACAGACATTATACACAGGTCTTTCCAAAGTTCCTTTCTATTTGCTGACCATTCTACATTTAGTGTATAGTGCCTTGCTCGAGTTCTTCATTCTTACCATTTCTGACCAGTCTCCTAATGATACGAAGCTGTGGCGAGTGGTTTTATTTATGTTCGCCATGAGGATGAAAAACAGTAAAGGCACCACGACCGTGCCTTGGGGTACCGAGCTCCTTACTTTGCTAAGGCTTGATTTTTTGTTTACTGTTTTTTTCCCATTTGTCAGAAAATTAAATATTCACTTTCTTCCTTTTTCCATTATATCTACTGTCCTAATTTTATGTGCAGTCATTCCTCGATCTCATTTGTCAAATGCCTTCACGAAATCATGTAGACCACGTCTGCATTTTGGTTTACTTCCTATGTCTCGTGATTTTGTCATAATGGTTTATCAGCTGTTATTTGCAGGATCTTACCACGGTCATTCGAGTTCTGCAGGTCACACTGCTTTTCTAAAAGTTTGAAATTTGGTGTCTCATCATTTTTTCAAAGACTTGTGTGTGTGATGTTAGTGCTTCTGGTCAGTAATCTTTGGCTAGTGTTCTACTGGCTCCTTCGTGCACAGAAACTATGTACTTTTTTTAATGCCTCTGGGATTTCACCTAAATCGAAGCTTCCTCTCCCAAAGACACCAAGTGCTCGTGCTAATGGTATCTTGCACTGCTTTATAAATGAGAAAGTCCATGAAACTGTACCTACAAGTATCCCGTATGCCTCAGTCCCACTAGGAAAATTGATATTCACGAGGATCAGAAACTCGGCCTCGAAAGAGTTTTGTTCCATAGTCTGAGGACTGACCATCTCAAAAATATTGCCACAAAAGAAGAGATATTGTGGAAATTATAGTTTGCTTACATGGAGTGCAATGGGAAAGATAAAGGGAGAGAAAATCAGTCTATGATATGAAGGAGGAACTTACAAAATATGCCACGATATAAGAGAGATTTATACCAACCCGGAAAAAATAAGACAATTGGACAGAGCCTCCCCCCCCCCATGGCTCAAGAAAAATTATAGAATCCAAAACAAGGAGAAACACAGAATTATATGAGCAAGAAGGGCGTTAGAGAACAAAATCAAGCAAACCAGAAATAAATATTTCAGCATAACGGCAGTTTGAGAACGACATAGTATCAGAAGCTGAATAAGAATTAGAACTTCTCTACAGGCAAGTGATAAGGCTGAAGGTGTAAGACGTACATCTCACGGAAAATGAAAGAGACGTATACGAGGTACTGACCAGAAGATTCAAGAAAGTACTTCAGGATACCGATACCACCACCACCACCACCACCACCACCTTCATAATTATACACTACCTGCACTGACTTACACCTCGCTTGTTTTAACTGCAAATTGAAGTGTTCTTCATTCCATTGTGTTGGCCTCCAACATAATGCGCTGTAATAACAATGGTTTTACGATGCTCCATACGTCTGTGTGTGCGTGTGCGTGCGTGTGTGTGTGTGTGTGTGTGTGTGTGTGTGTGTGTGTGTGTGTGTGTGTGTGTGTGTGTGTGTGTGTGTGTGTGTGTACTCACCTAGTTGTACTCACCTAGTTGAGGTTGCAGGGGTCGAGTCCGAGCTCCTGGCCCCGCCTCTTCACTGATCGCTACTAGGTCCCTCTCCCTGAGCCGTGAGCTTTATCATACCTCTGCTTAAAGCTATGTATGGATCCTGCCTCCACTACATCGCTTCCCAAACTATTCCACTTCCTGACTACTCTGTGGCTGAAGAAATACTTCCTAACATCCCTGTGATTCATCTGTGTCCTCAATTTCCAACTGTGTCCCCTTGTTACTGTGTCCAGTCTCTGGAACATCCTGTCTTTGTCCACCTTGTCAATTCCTCTCAGTATTTTGTATGTCGTTATCATGTCCCCTCTATCTCTCCTGTCCTCCAGTGTCGTGAGGTTGATTTCCCTTAACCTCTCCTCGTAGGACATACCTCTTAGCTCTGGGACTAGTCTTGTTGCAAACCTTTGCACTTTCTCTAGTTTCTTTACGTGCTTGGCTAGGAGTGGGTTCCAAACTGGTTATGAAGTTTGCATCCCTCACCTGACGCTCCTCGTCGGGGTTTTCTGACCACCTGTTTTGGTTGTTTTCCTGTTCCCACAGCCCAGCCCGGGGCCACGCCTCTCTCTTGATTGCATGCTCCACCAGGCTGTTGCTGTCGGCAGTTCTCTGACCCACATATCCATCTCAGCCTGATTGATCTCGCACATCACAGAGGTATAGATCCTGTATCCTCTTGAGACTACTACACTTTTTCCCCCAACATTACTTATATCTGCTGGTAGCAGGTTGAAAAGACTGGCCTCACGTATTCTGGCTGTGGCTTTTGTTTCTCGCTGGACTTATTTTATACTTCTCATATCTCTCATTCCAGTATGTTGTTATGGTAGGTTAGGTTAGATTAGGTAGGTTTGTAATGAAACATGACAAGTGTTTCCTGACGCGAGTTTTACTCTCATGATAACCCGCAGCTGGAGCTTTTGGTCATCTGGCCGAGGCCTTCCGCTGGCTTACCGATCCATTCCTTTCAAAATTAAAGTTACTATAACCATTTTATGGTAGTGGTGCAGATCTGGGATTAGTCCCTCAAGTATCCTCCAGGTTCTTACCATCGTGTATCTCGCTCCAGTGTATATTTTAGCTATCTGAAACACAATTGTTCTCAAAGATTTGTTAAGTCATACCATGAATTAATGAAAGATCCCAGACTTCACCT
Source organism: Cherax quadricarinatus (assembly GCF_038502225.1). Lineage (NCBI taxonomy): Eukaryota > Metazoa > Arthropoda > Malacostraca > Decapoda > Parastacidae > Cherax > Cherax quadricarinatus. Next base: position 6,358,089 of record NC_091371.1, on the reverse strand, counting down.
TACGAAACAGACAAAGCAAATGTAATAGTAATTATGGACAAGGTGGGTTATAGTGGAAAAATGAACATGTTATTATTGGACGGGGAGAACTTACGTGCCTCAGTCTTTACTGGGTCTATGAGCGTAGTAAAGGTTCCCTGTATTCTTCCAGCCTTCCTAACCCCTGTTGAACAAAACTGTCAATAGTGAGCAGTACTCCAGGAAGAGCACAAATGATCTGAAAATGTAATCATTGTCAATATTTGCCTTCAAAAAGTTCTTGTTATTCAAATCAGAGACTGGATGGGGCTTAAATCCATGGCAAGAAAGTATTAAAATTCACAGGCTGTGTTTACGATTTCGTCAGATCTTGTTATCCACCCTGTTATTTTCCTGGTCTCCTCAGCTTTTGTTTTGCTTTCCTTAAAAGGTAAGTTAGCTGATATTATTATACCCAGGTTTTATTTACATTTTCTTCTGGCTTTGTTTGACCCTCTTGTGTTTTATGGTGTCATTCTTCTTTTGATTGTCTCCTACGGAAGCAAGACTCCAACGGGAGTCTTACAGTGCCTCATACCAGAGTGTTATCCAGAACCTCGCAGTGCCTCCTCCCAAAGCCTTGCAGTGCCTCCTACCAGAGCCTTACAGTTCCTCCTACCAGTCTTACAGTGCCTCCTACCAGAGCCTTACAGTGCCTCCTACCAGAGTTTTACAGTGCCTCCTCCCAGAGCCTTACAGTGCCTCATACCAGAGTGTTATCCAGAACCTCGCAGTGCCTCCTACCAGAGCCTTACAGTGCCTCCTACCAGAGCCTTACAGTGCCTCCTACCAGAGCCTTACAGTGCCTCCTACCAGTCTTACAGTGCCTCCTACCAGAGCCTTACAGTGCCTCCTACCAGAGCTTTACAGTGCCTCCTACCAGAGCCTTACAGTGTCTCTTACCAGAACCCCACAGTGCCTCCTACCAGAGCCTTACAGTGCCTCCTACCAGAGCTTTACAGTGCCTCCTACCAGAGCCTTACAGTGTCTCTTACCAGAACCCCACAGTGCCTCCTACCAGAGCTTTACAGTGCCTCCTACCAGAGCCTTACAGTGTCTCTTACCAGAACCCCACAGTGCCTCCTACCAGAGCCTTACAGTGCCTCTTACCAGAACCCCACAGTGCCTCCTACCAGAGCCTTACAGTGCCTCTTCCCAGAGCCTTACAGTGCCTCTTACGGGAGTCCTGTGTTGAGTCCTGAGCACAAAAGCTGAGCAGCAGCTGATGAACGATGCTGTGCAACAGCCAGGGTAATATTATGGTTATTTACTCTCAGCACGCTGTCACGCACACATGTGCGCACCTCCACTCCAGCGCACGCACGCACGCATACACACACACACACACACACACACACACACACACACACACACACACACACACACATAGATGTGGGCTACACATACATGCAAACATGTACAAATGCATGGACAAAAACACGCATACTCACAAACATATGCATGAACGTATACATGCATGCACGAACACGCACACACGAACACTTTTGAGCCTGCACGAACACGCACACACGAACACTTTTGAGCCTGCACGAACACGCACACACGAACACTTTTGAGCCTGCACGAACGCGCACACACGAACACTTTTGAGCCTGCACGAACGCGCACACACGAACACTTTTGAGCCTGCACGAACGCGCACACACGAACACGATCATGACCGCATAACTATAACAGAAACCGTAAATTTTATTACATATAACTGACAATATAAAATTACTTTGATCTGCAGTATTACTTTGAACTTTGAATTCCATTTGAAAAAAACCGAGTCAAATTTCATAACTTCCACAAAAAAAAAAACTGATAAAAGCTTTTTATTACAGAATAAATTAATTTTATTTAACAATATATAAACAAAAAACATAATCGTTAGTGCAAGTATTTCAATAAGAGAATTTTATTTAATAGTAATTGAAATACCACATATATGAAAAAATTAACACCGATAGGGATTCAAATCCCATTTTTCAAACCAACCCACATCCTGTATTCTCAAACACGATCGGAAACCCTTCGCTTAGCGGCCGATAATATCGCTAGTGAGAACTGCTATGTGGGACGATATATTAAGAGATAGGCAGACTGATAGTGACTGTGTGATATGACGAGGAACCAGGCATGTGTGGGAGATAGATCCTTCAATAACTCACTCACACACTCACTCACTCACTCTCATTCTCTCTCTCTCTCTCTCTCTCTCTCTCTCTCTCTCTCTCTCTCTCACACACACACACACACACACACACATACACAGGAATTGACAGGGTGGATCGGGACAATGTTTCAGAGATGGGACACAGCAACAAGGGGGTCACAACTGGAAGCTGAAAACTCAGATGAGACACATGGATGTTGGAAAGTATTTTTTCAATCACAGAGTTGTCAGGAGAGTGATGTAGTGGAGGCAGGATCCATACATAGCTTTAAGAAGAGGTACGATAAAACTCATGGAGCAGCGAGAGATCTAGTAGCGACCAGCGAAGAAGCGGGGCCTAGAGTTACGAATCAATCTCTGCAGTCAGAAACAGGTAACTACGCACACAAAAAAAATCAGAGAGAGAGAGAGAGAGAGAGAGAGAGAGAGAGAGAGAGAGAGAAATTGCTCATAAAATAATGAAATTATCAGCAGTGATAAATGTCAGGGATGAATGTGAAAATGTCATCAGCCAAGATTGGTTCATTTAAAGAGGTGACACATCAACTACAAGACTCCTGGAACTATATATTTAGCAACAGATGGAAAAAAAAAACTTTAGCCCGGTGGCCTGGTGGCTAAAGCTCCCGCTTCACACACGGAGGGCCCGGGTTCGATTCCCGGCGGGTGGAAACATTTCGACACGTTTCCTTACACCTGTTGTCCTGTTCACCTAGCAGCAAATAGGTACCTGGGTGTTAGTCGACTGGTGTGGGTCGCATCCTGGGGGACAAGATTAAGGACCCCAATGGAAATAAGTTAGACAGTCCTCGATGACGCACTGACTTTCTTGGGTTATCCTGGGTGGCTAACCCTCCGGGGTTAAAAATCCGAACGAAATCTTATCTTATCCTTATCTAGCCCACTCTGTCCTGTGGATGCTCAACGTATATCCAGCAAGAACACGAAAAAAACAAAACCCCTCTGAAGAGTACCCATTTTCCCAAGGTGACCCTAAAGAACTATAAACCCAGGACGGTACTTCGTGGTGTGATTGGTATTTACTGGGACTCACAGGGCAGTTTCTTTACCTCCTCTCCGGTTGTGTATTCTGTCCAACACTTGCTGAAGCACTCTCTCACCTCGGGCTGCTAGCAGCTTTTCTGTCTCCTCTTAGAATACTGGGTGGACCGGAAAACTAGCAGGATTCTTGATGTCATATTTTTCCTTTACTAAGTGCTAGTTCTAAACTTTTCCAGCTACGGTATAGGGATAAGAAGGACATGATAACGACGTATAAAATACTCAGAAGAACTAACGAGGTGGACAGGACTAGAACGTTTCAGAGATGGGACACAGGAACATGGGGATACAACTTGAAATTGAAATCTTAAATGAGTCACAGGGATTTCAGAAAGTATTTCTTCAGCACTAGAGATTGTTAGGAAGTATTTCTTCAGCACTGACTTATTCTTCAGCAGAAGAACTGGGTCATAAGACCTAAGGGACCCACCTAGTGCATCATAAAGTCTCGCTTCGAGACGCACTTCAGTTTTTTTCCCCATAATATACCACAGCCACCAAGAACCGCAAAATATCTTAATGCATTAGATGAACATCTTTTGCAGTTCTTGGTAGCTGTGGTATTTTCTCAGAAAAAAAGTGAAACTGTCTCCTGAGGCGAGTCTTCGTCATGACTCGCTAGGTGGGTTATGACTAGTGTAGTTTATGATGTTAATGCATAATAAACTAACCAATATAATTTAACATTTAATCCAGTTCAGAAACCGAATTGCTTGTTTTAAGTTAACTATGATGTGCTAATCACCAATCTGAGCTTGTTTAGGCTCTTATCATGTAAAGCTTTTTGAAATCTTGGTATCAATACTTTGACTATTTAACGTCAAAGAACTACAAGATATATATTACCAAACAATTATAGGTATTATGAATAGATATTAAATTTACAAGCAATGACAAAATCTAATCTTTCTAAACGTAAATTCATATATATATATATATATATATATATATATATATATATATATATATATATATATATATGTGTGTGTGTGTGTGTGTGTGTGTGTGTGTGTGTGTGTGTGTGTGTGTGTGTGTATGTGTGTGTGTGTGTGTGTGTATGTGTGTGTGTGTGTGTGTGTGTGTGTGTGTGTGTGTGTGTATGTGTGTGTGTGTGTGTGTGTATGTGTGTGTGTCGTGCCGAAGAGGTAAAACTGGTCAATTAGGAAGAAATTGAAAATTAAGTCCTTTCTAAAATTTTCTCTTATACATTTAAAGATATTTTTTCATTTATGTTCAGATAAAATTTAATGATTTTGTACCAGAAGTAAGATCTGCATAAGTGTCGTCCAATGAGGACACAGCAAATCTCCAAGAAGATATAAACTAAGTTTTCCAATGGGCAACGGAGAACAATATGATGTTCAATGACGACAAATTCCACCTACTCCGTTATGGAAAACTGGAGAAAATAATAGTTAGAACTGAGTATACTATGAACTCTATTCACACAATAGAGCGGAAAAGTAATGTGAAGAACCTGGGAGTGGTAATGTCTGAGGGGTCTCACCTTCAAGGATCATAACAGTGCCACAATCACATCTGCGAGGAAACTGATAGGCTGGATAATGAGAACATTCAAGACAAGAGATGCCAAACCAATGATGATCCTTTTTAAATCACTTGTTCTGTCTCGGCTGGAATACTGTTGTACATTAACATCCCCATTCAAGGCAGGTGAAATCGCATATATTAATTTATTTATTATGCAGAAATCGCGAACAAACGATACAAGATGCAAAACCACATGGGGAGCTGAATGACAGCTCTAGGCCTTTCGTGCTACAATCAACACATTATCAAGAACTTGCAGTGTTGCAGCAAAGAGGATAAAGTCCCAGCATACGGGAGTTATTTCTTGAGTAGCTTTAGGTAGATGTCGTTTTGATAAGGACCTGCCTCGTATGGGCCAGTAGGCCTTCTGCAGTGTTCCTACATTCTTATGTTCTTATACACGTTCAGTGCTAGCGTAACAAAAATAAATTTCCATATTATCATGTATATTTACATCACAGTTTTTATGTTCCCTCGCTCGTGTTGAGTACAGTTCTCCCGCAGCAATGTCCAGCAGTAGTCCACCATCAAGCTGATCGTCAGGCTCCCTGATTCACTTCTGGATGATGGGTATGTGATGAATGGTTTTGAAAACCGACAAGTTGAAGAATCGAGACACTTATGCAACATATGGGAATCTTGATTGAAAAAACGTTTCGCCACACAGTGGCTTCATCAGTCCAATGGGTCTGTCTTAGTGAAATCGTTCACCGTTAGTTTCAGTTTAACAGAAAGTTTGTGTGTTGAAGCAAAACAAGGTTCAGATTTGAAATCAACTTAGCAAATATAGTTAGATACACGTATTTTTAAACGTAAACAGAGACCGTTGTAGGCTACTATCAAAATCCTTGGTATAGTCTCAAAATGATAACTTCATAAAATACCTTGGGCATACAATATGTTTAAGATGGAGAACAAAGTGGGTATAGAGTAAGACGCTCGTATCTCTCACAACTACTGGGCACAACGACAGGGTCTTGAATAAACGAAAATCAATACACCATTGTTGTCATACCACACGTTCATAAATAATTGAAAGTCACAACACAGTGGCTGGAACAATTCACAACTAAACTACAATTCGAAGGGAAAACGTTAGAAAGCATTTCATTCCGTCCTGGACCACCGTTAAATCCCTCACGACTTGGTAACGGTCCATAACGAACTGAAACATCGGTGAAAGTTTTGTTTAAAGTTTCCATTCCGAATTCTGAGTTAGTTGGAATGGTCCTGGATACACATCGACAAGCAAAACAGAGACGAAATATACACCAAAATCCAATCAGACAAAATACGTACTAAAAGCCCGAAGGAAAAATGAAAACCTGATATTTCAAAAGATTTATTTCAGATATGATTTTGCGTTATAAGACTTCATTAAACCTATATGAAACACACACGGACGAATGAGTATAAGGGAAGACAGAAAGGTGAAGGCGAGGGAAAAAGGTAAGACGTGGAGAGGAAAAAGGTGAAAGTGGTAGTGTAGTGTATCTGGGGAAGTGCCGACAGAGGTGTCTGATAAGGTACTAAAGCAGACACACGGTGAGATATCAAGATTTTATAGGAAGGATAGCAGTCAAGGGCAACCAACCACATCATTTTACCCCCTCACACGTTTTCACTGACTGGGTTTAAATACTGACCGAATGGGTTGAAGAACGGTCGATTGGGCTTATAGATTGCTCATTGTGTTCAAGGAGTCTTCAACTAGGTTTAAGGCTCGATTAACTGGATTTAAGCTCATGAACTTCACGAGAGTCATTAAGTCTGCATGTAACCTTTACAACTCCACTTAAAATACTTCCCTTCGTAAACAAAGAACTTCAACTCTCAGAGTAAATAACAGAGACATACGCCTCTCTGTGTATATAACTTTCGTGTCACACGGATATGTTGCAGATGAGATTACTGGGCTCACCGGTGTCAAAGCTCTTCGTAATTCCACTAAAACGTTCATTAAGGATTTTAGTCCAATAAGGATTTTGCTCAATTAGGGATTTTGTTCAGTACAAATGTGTGACTAATCTTGATTTATTTTTTAATCATGCACGCACACACGCACACACACACACACACACACACACACACACACACACACACACACACACACACACACACACACACTTTTTCATTGTTCAAATTTAACACTAAAATCTATTTTAGTCATTATATTTGTTTCTTTGTGTGTGTGTATAACAACGACAACAAGGACAACAAATACATATTTAAACAGCACAAAGGTCACCCTGATATTAATTGAGAAAATTCAAATACTTAAGAATATTACAAAAAATATTTATTATGGGGTAATGCAAAATAAACTTTCTGATAAGGATAATATTAACAGGGAACCGAGAACAAAAAACTCGTAATATTAAAAATAAATTTTGGTGCACAAGATGTGCTGCCGACTGGAATGAAACCTATGCTACGGGCTCTTCTGGGGGCAACGTTTCGCTCTCTAGAAAGATCTTACAGGGTCAACGTTTTGCTCTTAGTAGAGCTCCGTCAATTCATACAGAGATTTACATCCAAAACCTGTCTGTGTACACTCACCTATATGTGGTTGCAGGGTCGATTCATAGCTCTTGGCCCCGCCTCTTCACTGGTCGATACTAATTCACTCTCTCCCTGCTCCATGAGCTTTATCATACCTCTTCTTAAAGTTGTGTACTCACCTAGTTGTACTCACCTAGTTGAGGTTGCGGGGGTCGAGTCCGAGCTCCTGGCCCCGCCTCTTCACTGATCGCTACTAGGTCACTCTCCCTGAGCCGTGAGCTTTATCATACCTCTGCTTAAAGCTATGTATGGATCCTGCCTCCACTACATCGCTTCCCAAACTATTCCACTTACTGACTACTCTGTGGCTGAAGAAATACTTCCTAACATCCCTGTGATTCATCTGTGTCTTCAGCTTCCAACTGTGTCCCCTTGTTACTGTGTCCAGTCTCTGGAACATCCTGTCTTTGTCCACCTTGTCAATTCCTCTCAGTATTTTGTATGGCGTTATCATGTCCCCCCTATCTCTCCTGTCCTCCAGTGTCGTCAGGTTGATTTCCCTTAACCTCTCCTCGTAGGACATACCTCTTAGCTCTGGGACTAGTCTTGTTGCAAACCTTTGCACTTTCTCTAGTTTCTTCACGTGCTTGGCTAGGTGTGGGTTCCAAACTGGTGCCGCATACTCCAATATGGGCCTAACGTACACGGTGTACAGGGTCCTGGAAATAAATGGTATAAAATACCGACACAATGGCAATATAAACACAAATGCAGTATAATGTGATCCTTTATTGACTACGTTTCGCCCACACAGTGGGCTTTTTCAAGTCACAAACAGAACTACCTGGGGTGGAAGGAACGCGAGTATTTATAGTCCGGCTGAGGTCAGGTGAAGAATGCTGCATCTGATGATGTACCGAGTGGGGTTATAGAGTCTAAAAACTTGGGTAGCTTGGAAAGGAGATTGGATAAGTTTGTGAGCAGACCTTCTACAGTGTTCTTATGTGGGATAGCGATGAAGAAGTTTCTTGGCAAGTGGTTCAGCTATGTTATAGAAGCCACTATTCTGGTTGAAGTTGTCGGATGTAGAAATAAGTGATGATTCCAGGATTCTTCGGTACTGAGTGTTGTCTTCTGTGGCGATAAGTCTTGAGTTTCTGTAGTTTATCAAGTGGTTGTGTGAATTACGGTGTTGTACGCAGGCATTCCTTGTGTCGTCAGACCTGCTTGCGTATTGGTGTTCTGAAATACGTGTTTGGAGGTCCCTTGATGTTTCGCCCACGTATAACTTGTTGCAGTCATTACAAGGGATTATGTATACCCCTGCAGAGGATGGAGGCTTGTCCTGCCTACTACTGGTGATGTCCTTGATGGTCGTGGTTGTGGAGGTAGATACTTGGAATGATGTTTTGGCAAAGATGTTGGAAACATGTTTGGCAATGGAGTTGGTGGGAAGGACTATGTATCTCTTCTCGGCAGTGTCTTCTCTGGGTGTGTTGAAGATGTTTAATGCTCGCCGTTTGCAGTCTCTGATGAAGTGACGAGGATAGTGGAGTTTAGAAAATATTTGTTCAATTATAGTGCATTCTTCCTCAAGGAACTCGTTGCTGCAGATTCTGAGTGCACGCAGGAAGAAGCCTATAATTACACCACGTTTGGTTTTGGTGTCGTGGTGAGAGTAGAAGTGGAGAAGATCGTTTTGGTTGGTGGGTTTTCGATAGACTTTAAAACGAAGTTCGTGGTCAGCTTTGCAGAGCAGGACATCAAGGAAAGGAAGAGTGTTGTCGACTTCTTCTTCAAGTGTGAACTGGATTGAAGGCTCGACCTGGTTGAGCTTGTCTTGGAGAGCTTGAACGTTGAAGCGTTTAGGAGTTATGAGGAGAATGTCGTCAACATAACGGAGCCAGGTGACAGACGAAGGAATAATGGTGGAGAAACGTTCGGCTTCTAGATGTTCCATGTATAGGTTCGCCAGGACTGCACTGAGTGGCGAACCCATGGGTAGTCCAAAAGTCTGCTGAAAGAGGTGATTTTCGAAAGAGAAACACGTAAAGCCAACACATAGTTCAACAAGGTCGATGAAGTCGCTGGCTGGAATGGGAAGATCAAGTGAATCGTCAATTTTCCTGCGCAAGAGATCGATGGCTTGTGTAGTAGGTACTTTGGTGAATAGGGAAGTCACGTCAAGGCTGGAAAGTTTCTTGTTCCTGATGTTGATGTTGCGAATGCGATTGAGAAGATCGCCTGAGTGTTTGAGATGTGCTGGACTGATAGTGCCCAGATACTTAATGACCCAGATACCTACAAACCTCTCACAACTAACCAAGTGGACAACCTTACTAAAACTTTTCTTCAAAGGACTCGCCGCATTCTGAGGGGCTCAGAACAAGGGAAGAAACTTCTACACACCGTGCCCAGCAACCCCAGACCTGCCAGAATGTACGGCCTGCCAAAGACTCACAAGCCTGGTATCCCACTGAGGCCCATATCCTCGGGAATAGGCAGTGCTCCCCACCAGCTCTCAGGAATTCTCGCCAAACACCTCTCTAAACTCTTGGGCACTATCAGTCCAGCACATCTCAAACACTCAGGCGATCTTCTCAATCGCATTCGCAACATCAACATCAGGAACAAGAAACTTTCCAGCCTTGACGTGACTTCCCTATTCACCAAAGTACCTACTACACAAGCCATCGATCTCTTGCGCAGGAAAATTGACGATTCACTTGATCTTCCCATTCCAGCCAGCGACTTCATCGACCTTGTTGAACTATGTGTTGGCTTTACGTGTTTCTCTTTCGAAAATCACCTCTTTCAGCAGACTTTTGGACTACCCATGGGTTCGCCACTCAGTGCAGTCCTGGCGAACCTATACATGGAACATCTAGAAGCCGAACGTTTCTCCACCATTATTCCTTCGTCTGTCACCTGGCTCCGTTATGTTGACGACATTCTCCTCATAACTCCTAAACGCTTCAACGTTCAAGCTCTCCAAGACAAGCTCAACCAGGTCGAGCCTTCAATCCAGTTCACACTTGAAGAAGAAGTCGACAACACTCTTCCTTTCCTTGATGTCCTGCTCTGCAAAGCTGACCACGAACTTCGTTTTAAAGTCTATCGAAAACCCACCAACCAAAACGATCTTCTCCACTTCTACTCTCACCACGACACCAAAACCAAACGTGGTGTAATTATAGGCTTCTTCCTGCGTGCACTCAGAATCTGCAGCAACGAGTTCCTTGAGGAAGAATGCACTATAATTGAACAAATATTTTCTAAACTCCACTATCCTCGTCACTTCATCAGAGACTGCAAACGGCGAGCATTAAACATCTTCAACACACCCAGAGAAGACACTGCCGAGAAGAGATACATAGTCCTTCCCACCAACTCCATTGCCAAACATGTTTCCAACATCTTTGCCAAAACATCATTCCAAGTATCTACCTCCACAACCACGACCATCAAGGACATCACCAGTAGTAGGCAGGACAAGCCTCCATCCTCTGCAGGGGTATACATAATCCCTTGTAATGACTGCAACAAGTTATACGTGGGCGAAACATCAAGGGACCTCCAAACACGTATTTCAGAACACCAATACGCAAGCAGGTCTGACGACACAAGGAATGCCTGCGTACAACACCGTAATTCACACAACCACTTGATAAACTACAGAAACTCAAGACTTATCGCCACAGAAGACAACACTCAATACCGAAGAATCCTGGAATCATCACTTATTTCTACATCCGACAACTTCAACCAGAATAGTGGCTTCTATAATATAGCTGAACCACTTGCCAAGAAACTTCTTCATCGCTATCCCACATAAGAACACTGTAGAAGGTCTGCTCACAAACTTATCCAATCTCCTTTCCAAGCTACCCAAGTTTTTAGACTCTATAACCCCACTCGGTACATCATCAGATGCAGCATTCTTCACCTGACCTCAGCCGGACTATAAATACTCGCGTTCCTTCCACCCCAGGTAGTTCTGTTTGTGACTTGAAAAAGCCCACTGTGTGGGCGAAACGTAGTCAATAAAGGATCACATTATACTGCATTTGTGTTTATATTGCCGTACAATGTCCTGAATGATTCCTTATTAAGATGTCGGAATGCTGTTCTGAGGTTTGCTAGGCGCCCATATGCTGCAGCAGTTATTTGGTTGATGTGCGCTTCAGGAGATGTGCCTGGTGTTATACTCACCCCAAGATCTTTTCCTTGAGTGAGGTTTGTAGTCTCTGACCCCCTAGACTGTACTCCGTCTGCGGCCTTCTTTGCCCTTCCCCAATCTTCATGACTTTGCACTTGGTGGGATTGAACTCCAGGAGCCAATTGCTGGACCAGGTCTGCAGCCTGTCCAGATCCCTTTGTAGTTCTGCCTGGTCTTCGATCGAGTGTGTGTGTGTGTGTTTGGTATGTACATGGTTGTATGTACATCTCTGTTTGATGTACATCACTGTATTGGATGCCTATTTTTGTGATGTACACCTCTTTTTGTGTGCTGGGTGTACACCACTGTGCTGGGTGTACACCTCTATCTGTGCTGGGTGTGCACCTCTGAACTGGTTGTACATAAAACAAACACCTGTGTGTTTTATGTACAACCAGATCAGATCAGATCAGCCAGGTTGTGATGGGCATGGGCGCAGCTGACATCAACAGCCTGGTTAAACAGTCTACAGGGAAGTCTTGCCTGTGGCTGCAAGGGCAGGACAACCCTGGAAACCAATCAAATGTAATGTCATTACCAGTTGCAAATGACATGGTGATACCTGAAGTATACCTGGAGAAGGTTTCGGGTGTCAACGCCCTCGTGGTTCGATCTGTGACCAGGTCTCGTGGTGGATCAGGGTCTGATCAACCAAGCTGTTACTGCTGGTCGCGCGTAAACCGACGTACGAACCACAGCCCGGCTGATCAGGTGCTGAGTTTAGGTGCCTATCCAGCGCCTTCTTGAAGACAGTCAGGGGTCTATTGGTAATCCCCCTTATGTATGCTGGGAGGCAGTTGAACAGTCTTGCGCCCCTGACACTTGCTGTGCTGTCTCTTAGCGTACTCGTGGCGCCCCTGCTTTTCATTGGAGAAATGTTGCGTCTCCTGCCGAGTCTTTTGCTTTAGAAGGGAGAAATTCTCGTGTACAATTTGGGACTAGCTCTTCTAAGATTTTCCAAGTGTATATTATCATGTATCTATCTCGCCTGCGTGCCAGGGAATACAAATCTAGGAACCTCAACCGTTCCCAGTAATTTAGGTGCCTTATTGTACTTATGTGTGCCGTGAAAGTTTTCTGTACATTCTCCAAGTCAGCAATTTCGCCAGCCTTGAAGGGGGCCGTTAGTGTACAGCAGTATACCAGCCTAGAGAGAACAAGCTATTTGAAGATAATCATGGGTTTGGCGACCCTAGTTTTTAAGGCTTTCATTATCCATCCTATCATTTTCCTAGCAGAAGCGGTGGATATATTGTTGTGAAGTTTATTATTAATAAGGGCGACGTTTCGCCCAGTGTGTTTTCATCAGCTACTCGTGGCCAAGAGTTTCCTTAAAACAAACGTTCTGAAATAACAAAAGCATTTTTTCACACTGTCAATGCAAATTGCGTTGGGAATTTCACATGAATTGACATACTGACTTACCAAAACAAAAGTCACCGTTTTCTGGTCATAACAGTGACGACTTGCCAGGACACAACTATTTACTGGTCAAAACAGAAACGACATACCAGGACACAAATCACTGTTTCCTGGTCTGAACAGATTAGGTTTAGTTAAGTAAGTTTTGTCAGGAAACAGGACAAGAGTTTCCTGACGCGGATTTCAGTCATATGATGACCCACTACTGGAGCTTTTGGTCATCTGACCGAGACCTTCCACTGGCTTACCCCTCCACCCCTTTAAAAATTATGGTTATGCATATGCGAACAGTCGACTATCTAGACACATATCACAGTGTTATGGTCGTAGCAGAGTCGACTTTACTGGACGTATCAGTTTCCTAGTCACAACAAAGTCGAATTTACTGGACATATCAGTTTCCTGGTCACAGCAGAGTTCACTTAAGTAATATTTGATTTGTGCGATATAACTAGCTGTTATGAAGTTGAGACACGTATATACAAGGCTTCCAAGATATTGTACAGGTGCATGTGTGTGTGTGTGTGTGTGTGTGTGTGTGTGTGTGTGTGTGTGTGTGTGTATATGTGTGTGTGTGTGTGTGTGTGTGTGTGTGTGTGTGTGTGTGTGTGTGTGTGTGTGTGTGTGTGTGTGTGTGTGTGTGTGTTGAGCATGAGCTCTGGGGTCCGCCTCTTCTCGTTGAGGTGACTAACTTTATTCTAATATATCCTAACTTGCTTAGAAGTTACGAGTAGATTTGCCTTAGACTTGACTTCTAGCCAGTCTCTTACATCTTTCTGTTCCATCTTTATGATTCTCTCCAATTTGTTCCATCTATCCTACTGCTATTTATCCTGCTCCATCCTTCTACTGCTCACCAGTCTGCTCCATCCTTCTACTGCTCTTTAATCTGTTCCATTCTTGTAATGTCAAACTGTAAACATATTTCTCTAAAAACTGTAGCATCCACACTGAAGCTTCTTACACAAGTCATGTTTTCCACTGTCAAAAAAATTAGGATCCCTGGCATGTTATATGCTCACTCCTGACTTACATTAATTTCTGCTACGTTCGCCCCTGTTAACACAACAGTAACCACTTATATTAACAAAAGAAAGGTGAAAAAACAGATTTAATCGAAATCCAGTGAAGTGAAAACAGAAATAATTCTCAAATATGAAGAAGACTGAATAAAAATCTGCATTACCTATTCCTAGGTGCACTAAATATAAAGTAATACACAGATAACCCACACATAGGAGAAAAAGCCACCAGGCCACGGTGCCACGTGGCCTGGTGGCTAAAGCTCTCGCTTCACATTGTAAGAGTCCGGGTTCGATTCCCGGCAAAGGGGTAGGGGCATCGGACGTGTTTCCTTACACCGGTTGTCTAAGTTCACCCATCAGTAATAATAGGTAACTGGGAGTTAGTCGACTGGTGTGGGTCGCATCCTGGGACAAAACTGACCTAATTTGCCCGAAATGCTCTGCATAACAAGCGGCTTTCTATATAGTAATACGTCAGTGATGTCAGCTATGGTCTGTATACCTTGTACATGTACTTGTAAAAAAATTAAAGATATTATTCACAAGTCACACTGACAGAATGAGGGAACCAGTATACACAGGCGAGGAGGACAAAGACGGGAGAAAGATAGCAAGACAAAGTAGTGGTAGTGGTACTACTGATAGTCGTAGTGGTAATGGTACTAGGGGAGTAGTTTTCTACCACAAGATATAGAAAGGCGAGAGAAGGGAGGCAACAGTAGTAGTAGTAGTAGTAGTAGAAATGGTAGGAGTAATAATAATAAAGGAGTGAAATGTAAGAAATTCTTCTCAGAAATATAAGGAGTGAATCTCAGAAATACTGATCACTTACCACAAAGGTGATTCACAAAGTACCCTCTGGTGATTCACACCAGAGTTGTATCCTACACTGGTGATTCACACCAGAGTTGTATTCTACACTGGTGATTCACACCAGAGTTGTATTCTACACTGGTGATTCACACCAGAGTTGTATCCTACACTGGTGATTCACACCAGAGTTGTATTCTACACTGGTGATTCACACCAGAGTTGTATTCTACACTGGTGATTCACACCAGAGTTGTATTCTACACTGGTGATTCACACCAGAGTTGTATTCTACACTGGTGATTCACACCAGAGTTGTATTCTACACTGGTGATTCACACCAGAGTTGTATTCTACACTGGTGATTCACACCAGAGTTGTATTCTACACTGGTGATTCACACCAGAGTTGTATTCTACACTGGTGATTCACACCAGAGTTGTATTCTACACTGGTGATTCACACCAGAGTTGTATTCTACACTGGTGATTCACACCAGAGTTGTATTCTACACTGGTGATTCACACCAGAGTTGTATTCTACACTGGTGATTCACACCAGAGTTGTATTCTACACTGGTGATTCACACCAGAGTTGTATTCTACACTGGTGATTCACACCAGAGTTGTATTCTACACTGGTGATTCACACCAGAGTTGTATTCTACACTGGTGATTCACACCAGAGTTGTATTCTACACTGGTGATTCACACCAGAGTTGTATTCTACACTGGTGATTCACACCAGAGTTGTATTCTACACTGGTGATTCACACCAGAGTTGTATTCTACACTGGTGATTCACACCAGAGTTGTATTCTACACTGGTGATTCACACCAGAGTTGTATTCTACACTGGTGATTCACACCAGAGTTGTATTCTACACTGGTGATTCACACCAGAGTTGTATTCTACACTGGTGATTCACACCAGAGTTGTATTCTACACTGGTGATTCACACCAGAGTTGTATTCTACACCACACCAGAGTTGTATGCTACACCGGTGATTCACACCAGAGTTGTATTCTACACCGGTGATTCACACCAGAGTTGTATTCTACACCGGTGATTCACACCAGAGTTGTATTCTACACCGGTGATTCACACCAGAGTTGTATTCTACACCGGTGATTCACACCAGAGTTGTATTCTACACCGGTGATTCACACCAGAGTTGTATTCTACACCGGTGATTCACACCAGAGTTGTATTCTACACCGGTGATTCACACCAGAGTTGTATTCTACACCGGTGATTCACACCAGAGTTGTATTCTACACCGGTGATTCACACCAGAGTTGTATTCTACACCGGTGATTCACACCAGAGTTGTATTCTACACCGGTGATTCACACCAGAGTTGTATTCTACACCGGTGATTCACACCAGAGTTGTATTCTACACCGGTGATTCACACCAGAGTTGTATTCTACACCGGTGATTCACACCAGAGTTGTATTCTACACCGGTGATTCACACCAGAGTTGTATTCTACACCGGTGATTCACACCAGAGTTGTATTCTACACCGGTGATTCACACCAGAGTTGTATTCTACACCGGTGATTCACACCAGAGTTGTATTCTACACTGGTGATTCACACCAGAGTTGTATTCTACACTGGTGATTCACACCAGAGTTGTATTCTACACTGGTGATTCACACCAGAGTTGTATTCTACACTGGTGATTCACACCAGAGTTGTATTCTACACTGGTGATTCACACCAGAGTTGTATTCTACACTGGTGATTCACACCAGAGTTGTATTCTACACTGGTGATTCACACCAGAGTTGTATTCTACACTGGTGATTCACACCAGAGTTGTATTCTACACTGGTGATTCACACCAGAGTTGTATTCTACACTGGTGATTCACACCAGAGTTGTATTCTACACTGGTGATTCACACCAGAGTTGTATTCTACACTGGTGATTCACACCAGAGTTGTATTCTACACTGGTGATTCACACCAGAGTTGTATTCTACACTGGTGATTCACACCAGAGTTGTATTCTACACTGGTGATTCACACCAGAGTTGTATTCTACACTGGTGATTCACACCAGAGTTGTATTCTACACTGGTGATTCACACCAGAGTTGTATTCTACACTGGTGATTCACACCAGAGTTGTATTCTACACTGGTGATTCACACCAGGTGATTCACACCAGAGTTGTATTCTCAGAGTTGTATTCTACACGGGTGATTCACACCAGAGTTGTATTCTACACCGGTGATTCACACCAGAGTTGTATTCTACACCGGTGATTCACACCAGAGTTGTATTCTACACCGGTGATTCACACCAGAGTTGTATTCTACACCGGTGATTCACACCAGAGTTGTATTCTACACCGGTGATTCACACCAGAGTTGTATTCTACACCGGTGATTCACACCAGAGTTGTATTCTACACCGGTGATTCACACCAGAGTTGTATTCTACACCGGTGATTCACACCAGAGTTGTATTCTACACCGGTGATTCACACCAGAGTTGTATTCTACACCGGTGATTCACACCAGAGTTGTATTCTACACCGGTGATTCACACCAGAGTTGTATTCTACACCGGTGATTCACACCAGAGTTGTATTCTACACCGGTGATTCACACCAGAGTTGTATTCTACACCGGTGATTCACACCAGAGTTGTATTCTACACCGGTGATTCACACCAGAGTTGTATTCTACACCGGTGATTCACACCAGAGTTGTATTCTACACCGGTGATTCACACCAGAGTTGTATTCTACACCGGTGATTCACACCAGAGTTGTATTCTACACCGGTGATTCACACCAGAGTTGTATTCTACACCGGTGATTCACACCAGAGTTGTATTCTACACCGGTGATTCACACCAGAGTTGTATTCTACACCGGTGATTCACACCAGAGTTGTATTCTACACCGGTGATTCACACCAGAGTTGTATTCTACACCGGTGATTCACACCAGAGTTGTATTCTACACCGGTGATTCACACCAGAGTTGTATTCTACACCGGTGATTCACACCAGAGTTGTATTCTACACCGGTGATTCACACCAGAGTTGTATTCTACACCGGTGATTCACACCAGAGTTGTATTCTACACCGGTGATTCACACCAGAGTTGTATTCTACACCGGTGATTCACACCAGAGTTGTATTCTACACCGGTGATTCACACCAGAGTTGTATTCTACACCGGTGATTCACACCAGAGTTGTATTCTACACCGGTGATTCACACCAGAGTTGTATTCTACACCGGTGATTCACACCAGAGTTGTATTCTACACCGGTGATTCACACCAGAGTTGTATTCTACACCGGTGATTCACACCAGAGTTGTATTCTACACCGGTGATTCACACCAGAGTTGTATTCTACACCGGTGATTCACACCAGAGTTGTATTCTACACCGGTGATTCACACCAGAGTTGTATTCTACACCGGTGATTCACACCAGAGTTGTATTCTACACCGGTGATTCACACCAGAGTTGTATTCTACACCGGTGATTCACACCAGAGTTGTATTCTACACCGGTGATTCACACCAGAGTTGTATTCTACACCGGTGATTCACACCAGAGTTGTATTCTACACCGGTGATTCACACCAGAGTTGTATTCTACACCGGTGATTCACACCAGAGTTGTATTCTACACCGGTGATTCACACCAGAGTTGTATTCTACACTGGTGATTCACACCAGAGTTGTATTCTACACTGGTGATTCACACCAGAGTTGTATTCTACACTGGTGATTCACACCAGAGTTGTATTCTACACTGGTGATTCACACCAGAGTTGTATTCTACACCGGTGATTCACACCAGAGTTGTATTCTACACTGGTGATTCACACCAGAGTTGTATTCTACACCGGTGATTCACACCAGAGTTGTATTCTACACTGGTGATTCACACCAGAGTTGTATTCTACACCGGTGATTCACACCAGAGTTGTATTCTACACTGGTGATTCACACCAGAGTTGTATTCTACACCGGTGATTCACACCAGAGTTGTATTCTACACTGGTGATTCACACCAGAGTTGTATTCTACACCGGTGATTCACACCAGAGTTGTATTCTACACCGGTGATTCACACCAGAGTTGTATTCTACACCGGTGATTCACACCAGAGTTGTATTCTACACCGGTGATTCACACCAGAGTTGTATTCTACACCGGTGATTCACACCAGTATTCTACACCGGTGATTCACACCAGTTGTATTCTACACCGGTGATTCACACCAGAGTTGTATTCTACACCGGTGATTCACACCAGAGTTGCATTCTACACCGGTGATTCACACCAGAGTTGTATTCTACACCGGTGATTCACACCAGAGTTGTATTCTACACCGGTGATTCACACCAGAGTTGTATTCTACACTGGTGATTCACACCAGAGTTGTATTCTACACCGGTGATTCACACCAGAGTTGTATTCTACACTGGTGATTCACACCAGAGTTGTATTCTACACCGGTGATTCACACCAGAGTTGTATTCTACACTGGTGATTCACACCAGAGTTGTATTCTACACTGGTGATTCACACCAGAGTTGTATTCTACACTGGTGATTCACACCAGAGTTGTATTCTACACTGGTGATTCACACCAGAGTTGTATTCTACACTGGTGATTCACACCAGAGTTGTATTCTACACTGGTGATTCACACCAGAGTTGTATTCTACACCGGTGATTCACACCAGAGTTGTATTCTACACCGGTGATTCACACCAGAGTTGTATTCTACACCGGTGATTCACACCAGAGTTTTATTCTACACCGGTGATTCACACCAGAGTTGTATTCTACACCGGTGATTCACACCAGAGTTGTATTCTACACCGGTGATTCACACCAGAGTTGTATTCTACACCGGTGATTCACACCAGAGTTGTATTCTACACCGGTGATTCACACCAGAGTTGTATTCTACACCGGTGATTCACACCAGAGTTGTATTCTACACCGGTGATTCACACCAGAGTTGTATTCTACACCGGTGATTCACACCAGAGTTGTATTCTACACCGGTGATTCACACCAGAGTTGTATTCTACACCGGTGATTCACACCAGAGTTGTATTCTACACTGGTGATTCACACCAGAGTTGTATTCTACACCGGTGATTCACACCAGAGTTGTATTCTACACTGGTGATTCACACCAGAGTTGTATTCTACACCGGTGATTCACACCAGAGTTGTATTCTACACTGGTGATTCACACCAGAGTTGTATTCTACACTGGTGATTCACACCAGAGTTGTATTCTACACCGGTGATTCACACCAGAGTTGTATTCTACACTGGTGATTCACACCAGAGTTGTATTCTACACTGGTGATTCACACCAGAGTTGTATTCTACACCGGTGATTCACACCAGAGTTGTATTCTACACCGGTGATTCACACCAGAGTTGTATTCTACACCGGTGATTCACACCAGAGTTGTATTCTACACCGGTGATTCACACCAGAGTTGTATTCTACACCGGTGATTCACACCAGTTGTATTCTACACCGGTGATTCACACCAGAGTTGTATTCTACACCGGTGATTCACACCAGAGTTGCATTCTACACCGGTGATTCACACCAGAGTTGTATTCTACACTGGTGATTCACACCAGAGTTGTATTCTACACCGGTGATTCACACCAGAGTTGTATTCTACACTGGTGATTCACACCAGAATTGTATTCTACACCGGTGATTCACACCAGAGTTGTATTCTACACTGGTGATTCACACCAGAGTTGTATTCTACACTGGTGATTCACACCAGAGTTGTATTCTACACTGGTGATTCACACCAGAGTTGTATTCTACACTGGTGATTCACACCAGAGTTGTATTCTACACTGGTGATTCACACCAGAGTTGTATTCTACACTGGTGATTCACACCAGAGTTGTATTCTACACTGGTGATTCACACCAGAGTTGTATTCTACACTGGTGATTCACACCAGAGTTGCATTCTACACTGGTGACTCACACCAGACAGTTGTATTCTACACCGCTGATTCACGCCAGACATAATTTCCACACACTGACAAGAAATCTCCTGTTTCTCAAGTTCTTGTTACGACTTAAAGTCACACACTCTTCTATTATTAAATACATAATTAACCAACGTAAATCAGACTCCGCTCGTGGAGTGGCACAAGTCCACACAGATAAACTTGTGTCCACACACTGGACTCGTAATATCTCAGACATTACATATACAAAAACACAATCAGGGGAGAGTAGTGACTACTCTATGGTTCGATTTAGACTAATGACAAGACACACTGAAGCGAGAAGGGAAGAAGGCCAGAATATACTCGATATGGGTAGGGGAAAGGGAGAGGTAATGGAGGTAGTAGAGGTAGTGGGAGGTTGTGTATTGTTACAGCTATGGTATTGCGGCTTATCATTCTCCATGTCACTCACAAAAGAACTAAATCCTGAGTTTCATGTTCGACAAACACACACGAGGCTATTCAACTCTCCCCACAGGGTTAGTTGAATGATAGCTCTAGGTCCTTCGTTTGCAATCAATACATCTTCAGGAGATTGCAATGTTGCAGAATTAAGTAGGAAGTCAACTCTAGCTAGAGTCGTTTCCCTGGACGAATCTATCTTGATTTTCTACTCATTTCTGCAACACTGTAAGCTCCTGAAGATGTGAATGAAACACGAAAGGCCTATAGCTCTCATTCATCTCCCCCCTGGGGTTATTTTGTATCTTGTGTTACTTGTTCGCGATTATTGCATAATGATTTATAAATAAATAAATATATATATATATATATATATATATATATATATATATATATATATATATATATATATATATATATATATATATATATATATACACGCACACAGGAGGCAACATACATACATCACATACGCATGTATACCAACAAAAAACATTAACATTTGAATAAAGGGAATCATGTCATGACAATACCCAGAACACATAAGTTAAAATTAATATAAACTCGTGAAACCAATAGTTGGTTCACATAATGTAATTTGATTCTTTGACAAAATGCGCTCGACTTTGTTTTCACAGGGAAGAATTGGTGCGGAATTTTCGTTTGGTTTGTAATATGAATAGAAATTTAAATTGATTTCCGCCTTATCATGAAAAAATTTAACTAAAAGAAGTCGTATTGTTAAGCGTAAACATTTAAAAGGTTTTTTATTATATATATATATATATATATATATATATATATATATATATATATATATATATATATATATATATATATATATATATATATTTCTCAGTGCATCAGGAGCTGTGCAATGTTGCAAGGGCAGCAACAGGAGAAATGGGGCAAGTCTTTCAGAGTATGGTAACGCGGTGGCGCCAGCCTCTGACTGTGGGAAAGAGACCAGCGGAATGCCTACCACAAGTTTTTTAAGGTTCTTATGGTACAAAATTATTTTTTTTCTTTTACATTACATAAATGGAAAAATATATCTTTAAACGTATAAGAGAAAATTTTAGAAAGGACTTAATTTTAAACGAGTTCTTGCTAACTGACAAATTTTACCTATTCGTCACGACATAAACACACACACACAGGCACAAAGGAAGGAAACGAGTGATGGTGCGTGACGAGGTGTCAGAGTGGGCTCCTGTGACGAGCGGAGTTCCACAGGGGTCAGTCCTAGGCCGGTGCTGTTTCTGGTATATATGAATAAACAGCGGGTTTAACCCCCGCCCGTGGTATGGTTAGTTATATGTGAATAATATAACAGAAGGGATAGATTAAGAGGTGTCCCTGTTTGCAGATGATGTGAAGCTAATGCGGAGAATTCAAGTGGATGAGGATCAGGCAGAACTACAAAGCGATTTGGACAAGCTGTAAGCCTGGTCCAGCATCTGGCTCCTGGAGTTTAACCCCAAGTGCAAAGCCATGAAGATTGGGGAAGGTCAAAGAAGATCGCAGACGGAGTACAGGCTAGGGGGGTCAAACGCGGCAAATCTCACTCAAGGAAAAGGATCTTGGAAGGAATATAATACCGAGCACATCTCCTGAGGCCCCAATCAACCAAAGAACTGGTCCAGCATATGGGCGCCTGGCAAACCTAAGAATAGCGTTTCGACACCTGAGTAAGGAGTCATTCAAGACTGTACACCGTGTACGTCAGGAACATATTGGAGTATGCAGCACCAGTATGGAACCTACACCTGGTCAAGCACGTCAAGAAATTAGATAAAGTGCAAAAATTTGCAACACGACTAGTCCTGGAGCTAAAGAGTATGTACTTCGAGCAGAGGTTAAGGGAAATTAACCTGACGACACTGGAGGACAGGAGGGATAGTGGGGACATGATAACAACATATAAAATACTGATAGGAATTGGCAAGGTGGATAGGGACAGAATGTTTCAGAGATGGAACACAGCAACAAGGGGCTACAACTGGAAACTGAAAACTCAGATGAGTCACAGTGATGTTAGAAGTACTTCATCAGTCACTGAGTTGTCAGGAAGTGGAATAATTTGGAGAGTGATGTAGTGGAGGCAGGATCCATACATACCCTTAAGAAGAGGTGCGATAAAACTCATGGGGCAGGGAGAGAGTGGACCTAGTAGCGAAGAGGCGGGAACAGGAGCTATGAATCGACCCCTGCAACCACAAATAGTCTAGTCTACACACACACACACACGTGCACGCGAGAGAGCGCGATACATTTACAACTGCTGTCAACATTTCCGCTTAGTATGTAAAAGAGGCCAACTCGTGTCTAATATTTTTTGAAGCCCAAGCTGCAGGAAATAAGGGAGATGATTCTCCAGTACGAGCTTCACTGAATGGGCGCTACTAAGCCATACGCATGAAGAGAGACAAGTGCAGACTTACAGCGAAAACTTTCGCTCTATGTAGAGCTTTATCAAGTAATATAACAGAGCTCCACTCCGAGCTTAACGTTGTCACAAAACCAGCTAGTCCTGTATCTTTCTTCTACACTCCTGTCAACAGGTCTTCATGTTGACCGAAACAATACTCGCACGTCTTTCCCATCCAACTCCAAGCTTACTGAAAACAGTGTGTTCAAGCTTAACTTACAACCTTCTAAATTTTAAACTTGTAATGTGCAGTGCATCGACGTTTAATACACAAGCCTTTATGTTTAAAGTTGAACAATATCGTGTATTATAGCTTCATGTAGCAGCTATTAATGTTAAACTTGGAGGCTAGCGAGTGTTTTAGTTCTGTATTTACTAGTTTAAGTTTGACCCCAAGGAAATTAATGAATAACTCAAGAGAGGTGTCGTATGTCATATGCAAGTCTATATACTGTACGTGTGGCGACTTCTAGTTCATTATAGGTAAGATAACCTCTAGTTCATTATAGGTAAGATAACCTCTAGTTCATTATAGGTAAGATAACCTCTAGTTCATTATAGGCAAGATAACCTCTAGTTCATTATAGGCAAGATAACCTCTAGTTCATTATAGGTAAGATAACCTCTAGTTCATTATAGGTAAGATAACCTCTAGTTCATTATAGGTAAGATAACCTCTAGTTCATTATAGGTAAGATAACCTCTAGTTCATTATAGGTAAGATAACCTCTAGTTCATTATAAGTAAGATAACCTCTAGTTCATTATAGGTAAGATAACCTCTAGTTCATTATAGGTAAGATAACCTCTAGTTCATTATAGGTAAGATAACCTCTAGTTCATTATAGGTAAGATAACCTCTAGTTCATTATAGGTAAGATAACCTCTAGTTCATTATAGGTAAGATAACCTCTAGTTCATTATAGGTAAGATAACCTCTAATTCATTATAGGTAAGATAACCTCTAGTTCATTATAGGTAAGATAACCTCTAGTTCATTATAGGTAAGATAACCTCTAGTTCATTATAGGTAAGATAACCTCTAGTTCATTATAGGTAAGATAACCTCTAGTTCATTATAGGTAAGATAACCTCTAGTTCATTATAGGTAAGATAACCTCTAGTTCATTATAGGTAAGATAACCTCTAGTTCATTATAAGTAAGATAACCTCTAGTTCATTATAGGTAAGATAACCTCTAGTTCATTATAGGTAAGATAACCTCTAGTTCATTATAGGTAAGATAACCTCTAGTTCATTATAGGTAAGATAACCTCTAGTTCATTATAGGTAAGATAACCTCTAGTTCATTATAGGTAAGATAACCTCTAGTTCACTATAAGCAAGATAACATCTAGTTCATTATAGGTAAGATAACCTCTAGTTCATTATAGGTAAGATAACCTCTAGTTCATTATAGGTAAGATAACCTCTAGTTCATTATAGGTAAGATAACCTCTAGTTCATTATAGGTAAGATAACCTCTAGTTCATTATAGGTAAGATAACCTCTAGTTCACTATAAGCAAGATAACATCTAGTTCATTATAAGCAAGATAACATTTAGTTCACTGTAGGTAAGACAGTCTCCTAATTTGTTTTAGGCAAGACAATGTTTCCTAGATTTAGGTAAAACAGCGTCTCCTAATTTTAGGTAAGACAGCATGTCCTAGTTGTCTTTAGGTAAGACAGCATGTCCTAGTTGTCTTTAGGTAAAACAAAGCCTCCTAGTTAGTTAAGGTAAGACAACGTCTGCTAGATCATCAGAGGTGAGGGCATAATTAGCAGGTTAATGAAGGTGGGGTGAAATCATTAGAGGTAGTTACGAAGAGGTGAGTGGCTGGAGCGTTTTACCTGCAATTACCTAACGTTTAGGTTCCATTTATAGCACGCAAGACCTTCCTGTCGTACACAGTCCTGAAGCTGCGTTGCGTTCTTCTGTGAGGTGATGCCCTTTTATAAATATCACCAACCATATTATTGCGTTATATTAATATTAATGTCATTATTATTTCACTATATTATTATTATTGCTAAGCCCTTAATTCCTAAGGAAAGGGAAGGCAATCGGTTTGATTCGAGGAAGTGGAAGGTAGCTCCAGTTCCTGGGCTCAAAAGCCCCTTAACAAGGCACCCTTTCGAGGGAATATCTTATTCCCTGCTTCGTAGTAGGTAATATCTCAGCCTTTCTGGAGTAATATCTCGTCTTGTGATGGGTAATATCTTACTTCTTACCTAGTGATAGGTAATATCTTATTTCTCTTTTATTTGTCTTTAAGTTGTAGTAATATCTTATTTAATTGTCTAAGATATGGTAATATCTTATTCTTCTTGTGTTGGTTAATGTGTACTTTCCCATTTCATATCTTTTTCGTAATTAACTCTTGAATTTCATATTTTCAGCATTTCGGCTCACAACTGTATGATTCCGGGTTCGATCGCCGGGTGTGCCGTGACGTAATGGACTACGGGGATTTCTGCCCTAGTCACCTAGCAGTGAATAGGTGAGGGTCGCATCCTGGGGGAGAGCATCGTGGGAGCCTTATGGAAATAATTAACATCGAATTATCAGGTGTTATTCCTCTTTGTACTCTTCCTCCTCCTCCTCCTCTTCGTCCTCTACCTCTTACTTTCTCTTTTTACTATTCCTTTTTCTTATTTCTCTTAGCTTTTTTCCTTAATTTTCTTGTTTCTTCACCTCTTCCTTCTTTATTTTCATCTTATTCTTCTCTTCTTGCCGATGTGTACAGTGATTAAGAACAGCTGTACTAAGTGCACCTGTTCCATCACAAGGGGGCGCACCTGTTCCATCACAAGGGGGTGCACCTGTTCCATCACAAGGGGGTGCACCTGTTCCATCACAAGGGGGCGCACCTGTTCCATCACAAGGGGGGTGCACCTGTTCCATAACAAGGGGGCGCATCTGTTCCATCACAAGGGGGCGCACCTGTTCCATCACAAGGGGGTGCACCTGTTCCATCACAAGGGGGGTGCACCTGTTCCATCACAAGGGGGTGCACCTGTTCCATCACAAGGGGGCGCACCTGTTCCATCACAAGGGGGCGCACCTGTTCCATCACAAGGGGGGCGCACCTGTTCCATCACAAGGGGGGTGCACCTGTTCCATAACAAGGGGGCGCATCTGTTCCATCACAAGGGGGCGCACCTGTTCCATCACAAGGGGGTGCACCTGTTCCATCACAAGGGGGGTGCACCTGTTCCATCACAAGGGGGTGCACCTGTTCCATCACAAGGGGGCGCACCTGTTCCATCACAACGGGGGTGCACCTGTTCCATCACAAGGGGGGTGCACCTGTTCCATCACAAGGGGGTGCACCTGTTCCATCACAAGGGGGTGCACCTGTTCCATCACAAGGAGGCGCACCTGTTCCATCACAAGGGGGCGCACCTGTTCCATCACAAGGGGGGTGCACCTGTTCCATAACAAGGGGGTGCATCTGTTCCATCACAAGGGGGCGCACCTGTTCCATCACAAGGGGGTGCACCTGTTCCATCACAAGGGGGCGCACCTGTTCCATCACAAGGGGGTGCACCTATTCCATCACAAGGGGGGTGCACCTGTTCCATCACAAGGGGGTGCACCTGTTCCATCACAAGGGGGGCGCAAATGTTCCATCACAAGGGGGGCGCACCTGTTCCATCACAAGGGGGGATAGTAGGGAAATGCGTAGAGGGAAGTGAAGGGAAGGGTAGTGTAGTGTGTAGGGTAGGGATGCAAGAGAAGGAAATGGGTGTGAGGCACAAGGGTTATGTGGGAAGGGGGGAGGGATTCGAGGGGAAGGGAGGGGAGGATGTACGAGGGGAAGGGTGGGAGGCACTAGAGGCACCAAGTCATCTGTATTAAGTGTTAACTGCCTCGTTCGTTGGTAACTTATTATGTTGGTTTCATTTAAGAGTCTTCACGTGATTAACCCTTGATGGATGGGAGGTGTGTGGTGGTGTTGGTGTGTGGTGGTGTGTGGTGGTGTGTGGTGGTGTGTGGTGGTGTTGGTGTGTGGTGGTGTGTGGTGGTGTGTGGTGGGGTGGGGAGGTGTGTGTGGCGGTGAGGGGGAAAGATATGGCTGTGTATGCGGTAGAACAGAAGGTGAATAAAGCACTTTCACTACAGTGAATATATTGTATAAAGACCTCGTTGATGAGAGGAACTATCACAACACTGGTAGAAAGCCAACCAGCGCCCCCTCACATAAGCAGCAGCAGAAGCGAGGGTGGATTTAACTCAACGTGAAAACGTCCATGAACTGCCGTGACGTGTGTAAAACAGTCTTGACTACTGAGTTTCCACTCTCCACATTTAAGCGGCAAAGTAAAAGTTGTGTAGAAATGAGTAGTCCGCATATTGAGGGTAAGGACCTTCCCTTCTCGTCCCTGATACACAGAAATTACAAAACTGTCAGTTCCTCAAAGCAAACGTGAGTTCAGGGAAATAAAAGAACAAACATTGAGCCAGTATTGGGAATAATTCTTTCAGGGCATCAAGCACGCGACTTCTACCGCCCATAGGTGGTTTAAAATTTAAGGAACTTGAACAGTGAACACACTTCTACTTAACGTCGCTCACCCACGACGTAATGCAGGCATGCTGCTTACCTGGAGGTTATTCCGGGGATCAACGCCCCCGCAGCCCGGTCCATGACCAGGCCTCCCGATGGATCAGGGCCTCATCAACGAGGCTGTTACTGCTGGCCGCACGCAATCCAACGTACGAGCCACAGCCCGGCTGATCCGGCACTGACTTTAGGTATCTGTCCAGCTCTCTCTTGAAGGCAGCCAGGGGTTTATTGGTAATTCCCCTAATGCTTGATGGGAGGCTGTTGAACAGTCTTGGGCCCCGGACACTTATGGTGTTTTCCCTTAGTGTACCAATGGCGTCCCTACTTTTTATTGGGGGCATTTTGCATCGCCTGCCCAGTCTTTTACTTTCGTAGGGAGTGATTTCTGTGTGCAGATTTGGGACCATTCCTTCCAGGATTTTCCAAGTGTAGATTATGATATATCTCTCCCTCCTGCGTTCCAACGAATACAAGTCAAGTGCTTCCAAGCGTTCCCAGTAGTTAAGGTGCTTGACAGAACTTATACGTGCAGTAAAGGATCTCTGTACACTCTCTAGATCTGCGATTTCACCTGCTTTGAATGGAGATGTTAATGTACAGCAGTATTCCAGCCTAGAGAGAACAAGTGATTTGAAAAGGATCATCATTGGCTTGGCATCTCTCGTTTTGAACGTTCTCATTATCCATCCTATCATTTTCTTTGTACGTGCGATCGTGGCACTGCTGTGATCACTGAAAGTGAGATCCTCAGACATTACTACTCCCAGGTCCCTTACATTATTTTTCCGCTCTATTGTATGGCCGGAGTCAGTAGTATACTCTGTTCTAGTTATTATCTCCTCCAGTTTTCCATAACGGAGTAGTTGGAATTTGTCCTCATTGAACATCATATTGTTTTCCGTTGCCCACTGGAAAACTTTATATCTTCTTGGAGGTTAACCGCGTCCTCAGCAGATGACAGCCTCATGCAGATCCTAGTATCATCCGCAAAGGATGATACGGTGCTGTGATGTATATCTGGTATACAAGGCTTGCCTCTGTGTATTCAACTTCATTTGTCTAACTTAAAAAAATAGTGTTAACAAAAAGCTCAGAATCTCTACTTCTTCCGAAGAAGACATTCTTTGAGCTTCAAACTGTATTTAAAAAAATACAACAAAGCCATTCACCTGGGAAAGACGGAATAACCTATAACCTTAGACTTAGTAATAATGGTGGAATTACCGACAAAGTGTTAGGTAAAAGGACACTTTGTCAAGGCGTTACGGCTTGGCAAAGTTGCCACAATAAAATGTTACGTTAGTTGCATGTGTGTCCTTTTGCCTAACAACCTTAGACTAATCAATGAGCTGCCAGCAACTTTCTCCCTGATCTGCTTACGTTCAGTCTGTGGGACGGCGTCCAGCCTCACCGCTGGACACAGTCTCTCATGGAACACATTCCAGAGCCAAACTCTCATAAGTTTAGACATGTCATTAGCGTCCTGTATGTGAAATGACACAAAATCAGCCTTTATTTACCATTGACACAGCCAACCAAAACCTTCGAGCAATTGGTCAATATCGATGTCTGAGTGAAAATATACATTTACATCCATGGATACCCGAACACTCGATCATCATTAACATAAAACATGTCACGAGAACCACCAGTGCATCATGTGAACTGGGTGCATCTCATGTTGCAGTACTCAATCGCTACTCTCTCGAGTGTACTGATGCACCGACTTGTGCCAACCAACCCCACGCAAGATGAGGCTGTCATTTGTTAGGCGGATGATATTTACATCTTTGCCTACATATTCAACAGATTACACACTATCCCCGACGCCTTCACGGCTTAAGACATTGAACGTGGTGTCGCCCTCTCTGTGGACAAGACGTTCTTACGTTCAAATGTCTACATTGACAATATATGAATAATATTAAAACTTAGGATTAGGAACAAATAGTAATACTGTAGAAAAAATGCTGCAGAGGTGAAGAGAATTAAACCCTTAAAACATATGTAGGAATTAATTGGCATTGACGTTACTATGTCTGACTGACCTACACAATATTTATTAAATCTCTCAATAATTACCATCTCCTACGGTACGCTTGATTAACTTTCTAGATGCTGTGATTAATAAACTTGAAGTAATCTAGAACGAGGTCATACGAGTAACTGTGGAAAAATAAACACAAATATAGTATAATGAGAGCTTTTATTGATTTCATTTCGCCCACACAGTGGACTTTATCAGTGTGTACTAGAATCATGAACATACTCGGAGAGCTCAAGCTTCTTACTGTACATGAAAGAATAGTACAGTTAAACACAAACTTCTGTGTTAAGATCATGAAAGGACCTGCCTCGCATGGGTCAGTAGGCCTTCTGCAGTGTTCCTCCTTTCTTATGTTCTTATGTCAGCACCTGAATGTGCTGTTACATACCTACAACTTGCCACTGTCAACATCATACCTACAACTTGCCACTGTCAACATCATACCTACAACTTGCCACTGTCAACATCATACCTACAACTTGCCACTGTCAACAACATACCTACAACTTGCCACTGTCAACATCATACCTACAACTTGCCACTGTCAACATCATACCTACAACTTGCCACTGTCAACAACATACCTACAACTTGCCACTGTCAACATCATACCTACAACTTGCCACTGTCAACATCATACCTACAACTTGCCACTGTCAACAACATACCTACAACTTGCCACTGTCAACATCATACCTACAACTTGCCACTGTCAACATCATACCTACAACTTGCCACTGTCAACATCATACCTACAACTTGCCACTGTCAACAACATACCTACAACTTGCCACTGTCAACAACATACCTACAACTTGCCACTGTCAACATCATACCTACAACTTGCCACTGTCAACAACATACCTACAACTTGCCACTGTCAACAACATACCTACAACTTGCCACTGTCAACATCATACCTACAACTTGCCATTGTCAACATCATACCTACAACTTGCCACTGTCAACAACATACCTACAACTTGCCACTGTCAACAACATACCTACAACTTGCCACTGTCAACATCATACCTACAACTTGCCACTGTCAACATCATACCTACAACTTGCCACTGTCAACAACATACCTACAACTTGCCACTGTCAACAACATACCTACAACTTGCCACTGTCAACATCATACCTACAACTTGCCACTGTCAACAACATACCTACAACTTGCCACTGTCAACAACATACATACAACTTGCCACTGTCAACAACATACCTACAACTTGCCACTGTCAACAACATACCTACAACTTGCCACTGTCAACATCATACCTACAACTTGCCACTGTCAACATCATACCTACAACTTGCCACTGTCAACAACATACCTACAACTTGCCACTGTCAACATACCTACAACTTGCCACTGTCAACATCATACCTACAACTTGCCACTGTCAACATCATACCTACAACTTGCCACTGTCAACATACCTACAACTTGCCACTGTCAACATCATACCTACAACTTGCCACTGTCAACATCATACCTACAACTTGCCACTGTCAACATACCTACAACTTGCCACTGTCAACATACCTACAACTTGCCACTGTCAACATACCTACAACTTGCCACTGTCAACATCATACCTACAACTTGCCACTGTCAACATCATACCTACAACTTGCCACTGTCAACATCATACCTACAACTTGCCACTGTCAACATCATACCTACAACTTGCCACTGTCAACATCATACCTACAACTTGCCACTGTCAACATCATACCTACAACTTGCCACTGTCAACATCATACCTACAACTTGCCACTGTCAACAATACCTACAACTTGCCACTGTCATCATACCTACAACTTGCCACTGTCAACATTATACCTACAACTTGCCACTGTCAACATCATACCTACAACTTGCCACTGTCAACAACATACCTACAACTTGCCACTGTCAACAACATACCTACAACTTGCCACTGTCAACATCATACCTACAACTTGCCACTGTCAACAGCATACCTACAACTTGCCACTGTCAACATCATACCTACAACTTGCCACTGTCAACATCATACCTACAACTTGCCACTGTCAACATCATACCTACAACTTGCCACTGTCAACATCATACCTACAACTTGCCACTGTCAACATCATACCTACAACTTGCCACTGTCAACATCATACCTACAACTTGCCACTGTCAACATCATACCTACAACTTGCCACTGTCAACATCATACCTACAACTTGCCACTGTCAACAACATACCTACAACTTGCCACTGTCAACATCATACCTACAACTTGCCACTGTCAATAACATACCTACAACTTGCCACTGTCAACAACATACCTACAACTTGCCACTGTCAACATCATACCTACAACTTGCCACTGTCAACATCATACCTACAACTTGCCACTGTCAATAACATACCTACAACTTGCCACTGTCAACATCATACCTACAACTTGCCACTGTCAACAACATACCTACAATTTGCCACTGTCAACAACATACCTACAACTTGCCACTGTCAACAACATACCTACAACTTGCCACTGTCAACAACATACCTACAACTTGCCACTGTCAACAACATACCTACAACTTGCCACTGTCAACAACATACCTACAACTTGCCACTGTCAACAACATACCTACAACTTGCCATTGTCAGCAACATACCTACAACTTGCCACTGTCAACATCATACCTACAACTTGCCACTGTCAACAACATACCTACAACTTGCCACTGTCAGCAACTTACCACCTCACAGTCTTCACACTAATTAGCTCAAAGCAAATATGGTTAATCAAACTAAGTTTTTTATTATTATTATCCCACTGGCCGATTCCCACCAAGGCAGGGTGGCCCGAAAAAGAAAAACTTTCACCATCATTCACTCCATCACTGTCTTGCCAGAAGGGTGCTTTACACTACAGTTTTTAAACTGCAACATTAACACCCCTCCTTCAGAGTGCAGGCACTGTACTTCCCATCTCCAGGACTCAAGTCCGGCCTGCCGGTTTCCCTGAACCCCTTCATAAATGTTACTTTGCTCACACTCCAACAGCACGTCAAGTATTAAAAACCATTTGTCTCCATTCACTCCTATCAAACACGCTCACGCATGCCTGCTGGAAGTCCAAGCCCCTCGCACACAAAAACCTCCTTTACCCCCTCTCTCCAACCTTTCCTAGGCCGACCCCTACCCCGCCTTCCTTCCACTACAGACTGATACACTCTTGAAGTTATTCTGTTTCGCTCCATTCTCTCCACATGTCCGAACCACCTCAACAACCCTTCCTCAGCCCTCTGGACAACAGTTTTGGTAATCCCGCACCTCCTCCTAACTTCCAAACTACGAATTCTCTGCATTATATTCACACCACACATTGCTCTCAGACATGACATCTCCACTGCCTCCAGCCTTCTCCTCGCTGCAACATTCATCACCCATGCTTCACACCCATATAAGAGCGTTGGTAAAACTATACTCTCATACATTCCCTTTTTTGCCTCCAAGGACAAAGTTCTTTGTCTCCAGAGACTCCTAAGTGCACCACTCACCCTTTTCCCCTCATCAATTCTATGATTCATCTCATCTTTCATAGACCCATCCGCTGACACGTCCACTCCCAAATATCTGAATACATTCACCTCCTCCATACTCCCTCCAATCTGATATCCAATCTTTCATCACCTAATCTTTTTGTTATCCTCATAACCTTACTCTTTCCTGTATTCACTTTCAATTTTCTTCTTTTGCACACCCTACCAAATTCATCCACCAATCTCTGCAACTTCTCTTCAGAATCTCCCAAGAGCACAGTGTCATCAGCAAAGAGCAACTGTGACAACTCCCACTTTATGTGTGATTCTTTATCTTTTAACTCCACGCCTCTTGCCAAGACCCTCGCATTTACTTCTCTTACAACCCCATCTATAAATATATTAAACAACCACGGTGACATCACACATCCTTGTCTAAGGCCTACTTTTACTGGGAAATAATTTCCCTCTTTCCTACATACTCTAACTTGAGCCTCACTATCCTCGTAAAAACTCTTCACTGCTTTCAGTAACCTACCTCCTACACCATACACCTGCAACATCTGCCACATTGCCCCCCTATCCACCCTGTCATACGCCTTTTCCAAATCCATAAATGCCACAAAGACCTCTTTAGTCTTATCTAAATACTGTTCACTTATATGTTTCACTGTATCCTCATGAAATGCAATGCAACTGTCATCAACACTCCTCCCTACTCACTACCCAGAGTACGGGTGTTGCCTGGCATGTAGGTACGGATCACTCAACACAACACAGACCGTACTACAGCACCCTGCAAAATACACAAAGGTAATACGCACTGCAATACTAGCAGCATCAGAATAACTGGCTGGGTTCAACACTAACAACTATGTTGGAAATGGTATAAAATACCGACAAGTTGAGGATTGAGACATGTGCAGCAGTAGGATGACTTTATGAAACGCTTCGCCTTCATAGTAGGCTTCTTCAGTCAAATGCAGAGTAATGAAATGATGTAATCGGTCCGTCAACCTTGGAGAAAAAGTAACTCACAAAATCGTAATGACACGATTGCAAACAAACCACGATACAGGCGGGAACTGAACACGAGGCTAGTGACTCTCTAGCCACGAGTTCAATTCCCGCCCGTAACGTGGTTTGGAGAAAAAGTGTTTGAGGTGGTCAGTCTGGAGAAGACCTCAGCTCTATGGAATTGAATTCTTCTTTCAGGATTAGGGACTGACCACCTCAAATACTTTTTCTCCAAGGTTGATGGACCGATTACATCATCTTTATTTCACTACTACTGCTCCCTCTGTATTTAAGTGAAGAAGCCTGTGTAGAAGCATTTCATTAATAAAGATAACCTACTGTTGTACATGTCCCTCAAACCTCAACTAGCAGAGCTAGCGAGCTATCACGAGAGACGGCAATTCCCAATATTTTGGAATCAAACCATTGAAGCTCCCATAGCTGATGAGACCTTAACGAAGTACTCGACGATATCCTTATTGCCTTACTGAAGTCTCCCAGCTTAAGCTGATGCATTTGTACACAATGTATGAAAACCATCCTGTGTGGACTATGACAGGGAAAACACTGCTAGGTTTTGCTCCCACTGTGTAACTATCATTTAGAATAGGTTAGCAGCGCACTGCTGATACCAAAACAGTGGGTCACTCATTCTTTAGATATCTTGCCCTTATCTATTTAATCCTCCTTTCGATTCCACCGTATTGGTTAGCATTTACGTCCCTCAGAGTGAAATGAATCAGTGGGCGCACATGCAGCAACAGTGAGGTCATCAGTGTGACCTGACCTGGAGAAGAGTGAGGAAGGTCACATCTTATCCGGTCACCGCCTACCAGAGTAATGAAGACACAAAAATGTGAAGAATAAGTTTTTTTTGAAGACAGCGTTTAGC
The DNA here is from genome assembly GCF_038502225.1 of Cherax quadricarinatus. Taxonomy (NCBI): domain Eukaryota; kingdom Metazoa; phylum Arthropoda; class Malacostraca; order Decapoda; family Parastacidae; genus Cherax; species Cherax quadricarinatus. The sequence continues at coordinate 6,322,355 of NC_091371.1, read as the reverse complement.
TCTAAGCACAGCGAGTTGTCCAACAGTTGGCTAGTTCTGCATATATGCCTTGGTCTACGTACTAGGCAAATATTCTAGTTTTTCCGCGATGCCTATTTCTAGGAGCATCCAAATGACAGCTACTGTGCCACACAGGAACATCTACACCGAGATAAACGCTTTTCGTTGTATATATGCTAAGAGGCTTACCTTAATACTTATTTTAGCGATTAAGGTATTATTCACTGGTGGTGAAAAGATTACACGCAGGCTTTAATGACCCCGTGTTAAGTACGAGATTACACGCAGGCTTTAATGACCCCGTGTTAAGTACGAGATTACACGCAGGCTTTAATGACCCCGTGTTAAGTACAAGATTACACGCAGGCTTTAATGACCCAGTGTTAAGTACAAGATTACACGCAGGCTTTAATGACCCCGTGTTAAGTAAAAGGACCCAAGCGTAACTAATGCAACATTTTACTGTGGCAACGTTTCGCTCTCCAGGAGCTTCATGAAGCCGTTACAGACTTTACAGACTTTTAGAGTGAGGTGCAAGGCACAACGTAATCGTTGTAGTACTACTACTACTAGTAGTAGAAGTACTTGTGGTAGTAATAGTAGTAACAGTCCTAGTAGTACCAGCAGCAACAACTGTGTGATGGCAGGGTTCAATAACCCTCGCGTAAATTTTAAACCCTAAAACCAACCAGCCAGTCTCATCCAGTACATTTATCAACCACATAACCACATCCCTCCCTTATCTATCAAGTATTTCTCGTCTGACTTGCATATAGAACAAGTTGTTAATGTGTACATGATTGGTACCGAAAAGATGAAAATTAGACACATGTGCAACATCTGCGTATCTTCATTGTATGTTTCGCCATCCAAATTAGCAAATTCAGGGACACAAATGGAAAACAGTAGAACTATATACAAAATATGAGGTAATCACTCACTCATGGCGTGAAGAATAGATTCTTCACGACTACGGTGCTCTTCACACCAGCTCCAAGGCTGAGGGACTGATTACCTCATCTTTTGTATATAGTTCTACTGTCTTCCATCTACATCCTTGAATTTGTATTGATAAAGCCACTGGATGGCGAAACGTCTACAATAAAGATACCCAGATATTGTACGTGCGTCTAATTTTCAAGTTTTCAATGTCAACAAACGTTTGAGAACTGAAACCCCTATTCCCGCCAGCTTCGTATCGTCCCTGAATTTGACTATTTTAGATGTCAGTCACATTTCGTGATAATTTATATAAATTCTGAAAAGGGACTGTTCCGAAGACCGATGAGTGTGTAATTCCTCTCTCTGCTCCTCCCCTTGCAGACGCTGTGGTTTAAAATTTCTCGTTATGTCCTACTGGTGAGGTAGTTGTTGATCTTGGCCAGAAGCTTGTCTTTTGTACAAGGAGCGAGCGAGCGAGCGAGCGAGCGAGAGAGAGAGAGAGAGAGAGAGAGAGAGAGAGAGAGAGAGAGAGAGAGAGAGAGAGAGAGAGAGAGAGAGAGGGAGAGAGAGAGGGAGAGAGAGAGGGAGAGAGAGAGATAACAAGTGCGTGTGAGGGGAAGGAGGGTGGGGGGCCCAGTCTTGACTGACTTATCACCTACACTCTGTCTTGTGTTAGATGCTGCCTGCCTGCTTGCCTTCTCCTGTGGCTGCTGTGTCGCTCGCCCTGTAATTCCGCGTCTCCTGCTACAAGTTAATCACAGGTGGGAAGTCAAGCTTGCCTCCATATACAAACTATAATAAATTGATACATTATTCAACATTAACGTTAGCATGTGCGTCCACTAAACGTTCTCGTGGAGCTTAACATTTCTTTTTCCAGGCGCGTCACAGCGAAGCTCACCTGGACCCTACCATCTACGTCGACGTTGATTCAGGTTCTCCAGTCACACCTCACCTACGATAGGTTCTTCCCTCACACCTCGCACTAGCTACACACTATCCACACCTCACCTACACTAGCAGCACTCTCCCCACACCTCACCTACACTAGCAGCACTCTCCCCACACCTCACCTACACTAGCAGCACTCTCCCCACACCTCACCTACACTAGCTACACTCCCCCCACACCTCGGCTATACTAGCTACACTCCCCCACACCTCGCTTACAGCAGTTACACTCCCCCCACACCTCGCCTACACTAGCTACACTCCCCCCACACCTCGCCTACACTAGCAACACTCCCCCCACACCTCGCCAACACTGGTAGAGACCTACCCTAGGTCCCCCACACAACTTGGTGTGATTTAACACTAATGGCTGCGTCAGCTGCGTTCACATTCTTCTTTGTCAGCTTATCACAGTGATAGTTACACTTACATGTGTGTGTGTGTGTGTGTGTGTGTGTGTGTGTGTGTGTGTGTGTGTGTGTGTGTGTGTGTGTGTGTGTGTGTGTGTGTGTGTGTGTGTGTGTGTGAGAGAGAGAGAGAGAGAGAGAGAGAGAGAGAGAGAGAAAATGTAATATTTGAAGCTACGGGAGCACAGTCGTGCTTACTGTGTCGAGGAGTCAATGTTCATTTCAACGTTGAAAAAAAAAACCAGTCGACTGTCGTCACTCTGTGAAGGAAGAGTATCTCTTTGGCTTCACACTTTCTCACTTATCTCTTGTTTTCTCATGTTTCTCTTATCTATCGTTAGTTCTTTTATCTTATTTCTTTCCTGTTGTCATCTACCTCCTGTTATATGTTTTATCTCTTATCTCTTCACTGTTAATGATGCTTAGAAACTATTTTTTATCTTTTCGTATCAGTTGACCTTCGTTCGTGGTTATCTTCTTTATCCACGAATATCGGAAAAAAATTATGGGATACGTCTGGCAACGAGGTAGCCCAAGAAAACCAGGAAACGTTTTACTCTGAACGTTTATCACTCGCGGTACGAGCGAGTGCTGCCGGATGATGTTTCGCCCACAAACAGGCTCTTTACTTTAGCGGTAAAATCTCTAATCAGTCGTAGTTGATTACCTTTCCTAGTTTTCTAAATTATCATCAGTTACAATTGATTACCTTTCCTAGATTTTTTAATAGAAAAATCTCTCATCAATCGTAGTTGATTACCTTTCCTAGTTTAAAATTATCATTTATAATTGATTACCTTTACAGCGCGCGTGCGCAAGGGTGTTTCTTGCCTTGTCTCTTACCGTTTCTGTCCTGTTTCTGAGACACACTGTTATTGTTCCTGAGACACATTGTTACTGTTGTATTATGACAATGGTATACATTGTTCAAGACTATGGTGCTGAACACTTCCAGGCTGATGGACTGATTATCTCAGAGCTACTTCCAGGCTGAGGGACTGATTATCTCAGAGCTACTTCCAGGCTGATGGACTGATTATCTCAGAGCTACTTCCAGGCTGAGGGACTGATTATCTCAGAGCTACTTCCAGGCTGAGGGACTGATTATCTCAGAGCTACTTCCAGGCTGATGGACTGATTATCTCAGAGCTACTTCCAGGCTGATGGACTGATTATCTCAGAGCTACTTCCAGGCTGAGGGACTGATTATCTCAGAGCTACTTCCAGGCTGATGGACTGATTATCTCAGAGCTACTTCCAGGCTGATGGACTGATTATCTCAGAGCTACTTCCAGGCTGATGGACTGATTATCTCAGAGCTACTTCCAGGCTGATGGACTGATTATCTCAGAGCTACTTCCAGGCTGATGGACTGATTATCTCAGAGCTACTTCCAGGCTGAGGGACTGATTATCTCAGAGCTACTTCCAGGCTGATGGACTGATTATCTCAGAGCTACTTCCAGGCTGATGGACTGATTATCTCAGAGCTACTTCCAGGCTGATGGACTGATTATCTCAGAGCTACTTCCAGGCTGATGGACTGATTATCTCAGAGCTACTTCCAGGCTGAGGGACTGATTATCTCAGAGCTACTTCCAGGCTGATGGACTGATTATCTCAGAGCTACTTCCAGGCTGATGGACTGATTATCTCAGAGCTACTTCCAGGCTGATGGACTGATTATCTCAGAGCTACTTCCAGGCTGATGGACTGATTATCTCAGAGCTACTTCCAGGCTGATGGACTGAATATATCAGAGCTACTTCCTGGCTGAGGGACTGATTACATCTTTACCTAGCCACTGCTTTTGTTGTCTCCATGTGTAGTAAGCTCTGTATTCGACTGAAGAAGCCTGCTGTGTAGGCGAAACGTTTCTGTAATAGAGATACCCAAGTGTTGTACATGTACTTGTCATGTTGCAGACCCACTGTTATTGTACTATTTCTGACATTCTTCTCTCTCTCTCTCTCTCTCTCTCTCTCTCTCTCTCTCTCTCTCTCTCTCAGATACGTTTCGGTCCGACTTGGACCCTCAATCACAGTTAATGACCCAAGTCAGGCCGACACGTCGTCACAAATTTCAGTCTCTCTTCTGCGGGATATTTGTGTATTGTTGCAGCCACGGTACTGTGCCTTAATATTCTTAAACATAATTTATAATTTCTTGTAATAATAAGCAACTGTAATATAATACTAAGTCATCAGCTCTTCGCCTTTGTATTTGCATATTAATTTACCAATCTCATTAGCAATACTATTTTTAAATAGTTTTTATTATAGATTTAAGTAAATCACCTTTCAAGTTTCTCCTGGTTCTTTATGATAAGGCTATTATTACTACTACTACTACTACTGTTACAACTATTCTTACTACTACTTCTACTATTCTTATTACTACTATTGCTATTATTACTACTGCTACTACTACTACTATTAATAATACTATTACTATTATTGCTACTGCTGCAACTATTCTTACTATTATTACTACTACTGCTACTATTCATATTCCTACTACTACTACTGCTGCTACGGCTATTAGTTTACTACTCTTACTACTGCCACAAAAATTACTGTGCCACTGATTCTCAAAACATTTTCACAATATCCACGACACTATACTTACCCTACCATCACCCAAGCCACCATTCTTACCCTACCATCACCCAAGCCACCATTCTTACCCTACCATCACCCAAGCCACCATTCTTACCCTACCATCACCCAAGCCACCATTCTTACCTTACCATCACTCAAGCCACCATTCTTACCTTACCATCACCCAAGCCACCATTCTTACCTTACCATCACCCAAGCCACCATTCTTACCTTACCATCACCCAAGCCACCATTCTTACCCTACCATCACCCAAGCCACCATTCTTACCTTACCATCACCCAAGCCACCATTCTTACCTTACCATCACCCAAGCCACCATTCTTACCTTACCATCACCCAAGCCACCATTCTTACCTTACCATCACCCAAGCAACCATTCTTACCTTACCATCACTCAAGCCACCATTCTTACCTTACCATCACTCAAGCCACCATTCTTACCTTACCATCACCCAAGCCACCATTCTTACCTTACCATCACTCAAGCCACCATTCTTACCTTACCATCACTCAAGCCACCATTCTTACCTTACCATCACCCAAGCCACCATTCTTACCTTACCATCACCCAAGCCACCATTCTTACCTTACCATCACTCAAGCCACCATTCTTACCTTACCATCACCCAAGCCACCATTCTTACCTTACCATCACCCAAGCCACCATTCTTACCTTACCATCACCCAAGCCACCATTCTTACCTTACCATCACCCAAGCCACCATTCTTATCTTACCATCACCCAAGCCACCATTCTTACCTTACCATCACCCAAGCCACCATTCTTACCTTACCATCACCCAAGCCACCATTCTTACCTTACCATCACTCAAGCCACCATTCTTACCTTACCATCACCCAAGCCACCATTCTTACCTTACCATCACCCAAGCCACCATTCTTACCTTACCATCACCCAAGCCACCATTCTTACCTTACCATCACCCAAGCCACCATTCTTACCTTACCATCACCCAAGCCACCATTCTTACCTTACCATCACCCAAGCCACCATTCTTACCTTACCATCACCCAAGCCACCATTCTTACCTTACCATCACTCAAGCCACCATTCTTACCTTACCATCACCCAAGCCACCATTCTTACCTTACCATCACCCAAGCCACCATTCTTACCTTACCATCACCCAAGCCACCATTCTTACCTTACCATCAACCAAGCCACCATTCTTACCTTACCATCACCCAAGCCACCATTCTTACCTTACCATCACCCAAGCCACCATTCTTACCTTACCATCACCCAAGCCACCATTCTTACCTTACCATCACCCAAGCCACCATTCTTACCTTACCATCAACCAAGCCACCATTCTTACCTTACCATCACTCAAGCCACCATTCTTACCTTACCATCACCCAAGCCACCATTCTTACCCTTCCAACAACTACCAATCCTCCGATCGTTGTGTTTGCTCCCACAATAAATTCAGTTTGTCTTTACCGCACATGTGGCTATACCTCTCACAGCAGCCACATTACTGACACCACAAACGTCTCTCTCTTAACTCCATGGCACGAAAGCTTATATATTTTACTACATTCATTCAAGCTTTTTATTCAAGAATCAGCATAGACATTATATATATATATATATATATATATATATATATATATATATATATATATATATATATATATATATATATACACACACTGTATGTGAATGTGTCTGTGTGTATATGTGCAGAGGATGCTACAGTAAACAATTGTAAATAGCTTGGCAATATTGTTAAGCTGTGGATAAAGACATACTCATTTATTAAAGAAATATATTCAACTTGAGTGGCCATCAATCCTCGTAGATAAACGCTTCCTTTAAACAGTGACCTAAAATGACCTTTAATCAATGACCTAAAAGTGTGCTTATCTATGATAAATAATTGTATTATTTCGTAACTGAAGAGAACTGAACTGGGATCAACCGTAACAGAAGTCCACCTCTCAAGCCCCTCGGTCATAAATGTTGCAGTAAGGAATTCTCGATCAAGACTCGTGTAAAAGCAGAGGTGGTAAGATTATCGCTGAAGTCTGAACCACTCTTTATCCTTCAGTACTTTCCCTTTAATCTACTCAATATTTTATTACCACAAAGTTCAGATGCCTCTCCAAGCTGCATCATCCTCACCCCATCTTCAGAGTGCAGGTACTGTACTTCCACCTTCAGGACTCAAGTTCAGCTAACTGGTTTCCCTGAAACCCTTCATTAATGTTACATTGTTCACACTTGGATAGCCTCCCATGTCTCCACTCGCTCCTATCTAAGAATATAACACGCTCACCCACGCCAGTTAGATTTCCAAACATCTAGCACTCACACCCTCCTTCACTCCCTCCCTCCAACCTGTCCTTGGACGGCCCCTACCCTTCCTTCCCTCCACCCCATATTTATACGCTCTCATAGTCATCATGTTTTGCTCCATCCTCTCTAAATGTCCAAACCACCTCGACCTTTCCTCAGCCCTCTGAGTAACACTTCTGGCAACTCCACACCTCCTCCTAACCTCCAAACTCCAAATTCCGAATTCTCTGCAAAATATTCACACTATTCGTTGCCCTTAAACACATTTCACTGCCTCCATCCTCTTCGCAGTGTTGCCACCACTATACTCTGCTACATTCCTCTTTTTATGTCTCCATAGATAAAATTCTTCGTCTTCACAGAAGCCTTAGTGCACCACCCACCTTTTTCTCTTCAATTCTATGGTTCATCTCTGCCGACAAGTCCTCTCCCAAATATCTGAACACATTTACGTACTTTACTTCCTACATACTCCCTCTCTCCCATATTTGTGTGCGTGTAATATACATAATCTTTCTTTTTTGTCAATACACCGACCGTATCCCACCGAGGCGGGGTGGCCCAAAAGAAAAAACGAAAGTTTCTCCTTTTACATTTAGTAATATATACAGGAGAAGGGGTTACTAACCACTTGGTCGCGGCATTTTAGTCGACTCTTACGACACGCATGGCTTACGGAGGAAGAATTCTATTCCACACACATCTCTGGATCTCTTTATTCCCCAGGACAGACGTTAAATATGACTCCGACCTTCCCCCTCATAATTCTCTGCCGCAATACGACATAAAGACTGAGGTTCCCATGAACCTTCCAGCCATACACAAAGTATTCCACGAAGCTATGCAATTGTTGATTTGTCCTTGCATAACCAAGGTTAATTTACTAGGCATATCTCTCTTTTGAGCTGAGAGATCGTGGAGGCTCCCTGGCCTCTGCCCTCGGAACCATACCTCATAAATCAATGGGTTTCCAATGACAGGAAAAAACCACACTGTTGACATCTCAGTTAATATACCTAGAAATCTCCTCTTACAGAAGAGAGAGATGGTAGGTCTGGTATCTCTTAAACTTGAAGAGACCGACTGAAATGGCATTCCTCAGAAAGTCACAAACGGTAACCCCACTCTAAGATTCTAACAGAGTACTACTGACATCAAAACCCGTACCAAACTCTAGTTCTTGGCGCAACTGCGGCCGAGTTGGAAAAGTCACAATGAACAATTGTGATAAAGTCAGAAATGTAGGGAATCTGAGGTCCAGTATAACTAGTGGATGGTTCCACTGACTCCGCCGCCTTCTGCTTCGACGCGCCTGACTATAGTATATAAACCACTTCTCAGAGTATATGCTGCACTTTCTTCAAGAGTGATGGATTGAACACATCGATTCCAGGCTGAGGAACTGATTACCTCCAACTCCTCTTCCACCGTTCTTCTTTGTATTGCACTGAAGAAGCCACTGGCTGGCGAAACGTTTCCTCAATAAAGATTACCAAATGTTACACAGGTGTCTCATTCTTCCACCTGACGGTCTTCTAAACCATTTATCACATAACAGTAGTCCGTCCCTGAAGGTGTCCCGTAGCTCGATTGCTAGCGCACTTAACTCACACACTGAGGACCGGGGTTCGATCTCCGGTACGGGTGGAAACATTAGGACCTGTTTCCTTAAGACACTTGCTGCCCATGTTCACCTATCAATAAAACAGGTACCTGGGTGTTAGTGAACTTGTGTGGGTCGCATTCCGGGGACAAAATTGACCTAATTTGCCCTTAATGCTTTGCATAACAAGGGGCTTTCTGTATAGCAGTATGTCATTGATGTTAGCTAGGCCTGTATACCTAGTATATGTAATTGTAGAAATTAAGATTATTATTGTAAGCTACCTGGCAAACCATAGCGCCATCGGCTTCCCAACAGTCACGGGTTGTGCTTCGTACGTCGGGCTGCGTGCTGCCAACAGTAACAGCCTGGTTGATCAGGCCCTGATCCACCATGAGGCCGGGTCACAGACCGGGCCGTGTGGGCGTTGACCCCAGAAACCCTCTCCAGGTATACTCCAGGTACACCATCACAAGAAACGACGTCCTGAAAGATGGTAATTCAGTAACTCCAGCTCCGCTGCAGCGTAACCTTAGAAGCTCCCGTAGATGATGACCTACACGCCTAAATCTTGACGATAACCTCATTGCCTTTCTGAGTGTTCCAGCTCAGTCTGACAGATTTTCTACACTACAACATGCATACGACCCATCCAACGTGTTTTACAGAGGGAACAAAACCTAGCTATCATGTAGAATAAGGTAGCAGCACACTGCGGATGTATCCATAGTGCCTTACTGCTCTACCACAGTGCCTTATCAGTGGTTCGTACGTTTGACTACGTGCTGCCAGCAGTAATAACTTAGTTGATTAGGCCCTGAGCCACCATGAGGCTGGTCATGGACCGGGCCGCGGGGGCGTTGACCCCGGAACACCCTCCAGGTAGTTAACCTGTAACGAGGACGTATTTCTTTCCTATAATATACTCAAGCAATTTATATCTGTTCAAAACGATACAAAATACTGGCAAGTATATAATTAAGACACACATGGGACAGTTGGGTGTCTTTAGAACATAAGAAAGAAGCAACACTGCAGCAGACCTACTGGCCCATGCGAAGCAAATCAAATTCTCCCACTGGCTTAAGCCAATGCCTTGACCTAGTCTGGTTAGTCACGTTCACTTGAGGGAGAAGCACGGCATCTGACCTAGCAGCACAAGCTAGTCAGGTCCAACTCACACCCACTCATGTATTTATCTAACCTATTTTTAAAAGTACACAACGTCTTAGCTTCTATGACGGTACTCGGGAGTTTGTTGCACTCATCCACAACTCTATTACCAAACCAGTGCTTTCCTATATCCTTCCTGAATCTGATTTTTCCAACTTAAAACCATTGCTGCGAGTCCTGTCTAGGCTAGATATTTTTAGCACTATTTACATCCCCTTTATTAATTCCTCATGTTGAAACGTTTCACCTACACAGTAGGCCTCTTCAGTCAAATACGGAGGCAGCAGTAGAGATATAAAGACAATGTAATCAGTCCATCACCCTTGCAGACGCAGGTTAATGTGGTCAGTCCCTCAGCCTGGAGAAGAGTTCAACACCATGGTCGGGAATAATTTTCCAGACCATCGTCTTTATAACTACACTGCCTCCTCCGTATTTGACTGAAGAAGCCTGCTGTGTAGGCGGAGCGTTTCATCAATAAAGATAGCCAACTGTTGCACATGTGTCTTAATCATCAGTTTATGTCTGTCTACAATCATCTCGCCTATCCAGTCAACGTAAACATTTCTAGACATATGTTAGGTACAAGGACACACGGGCAACTAATGTGACATTTTATTGTGGCAACGTTTCGCTCTCCAAGAGCTATAGTGTGTGTGTGTATGTGTGTGTGTGTGTGTGTGTACTCACCTAGTTGAGGTTGCGGGGGTCGAGTCCGAGCTCCTGGCCCCGTGTGTGTGTGTGTGTGTGTGTGTGTGTGTGTGTGTGTGTGTGTGTGTGTGTGTGTGTGTGTGTGTGTGTGTGTGTGTGTGTGTGTGTGCGCGCGCGCGTGCGTGCGCGCCCCTGTCTTTTCATAGTGCCGAAGATTATTGTTACTCTTTTCCAACTTTAAGAAAAAATGATCAAAGATTTTCTCTGCATATTCTCTCTTTCCTATTTCAAAACGTCTTTGACATGCTATTGAAAAAGGTGTCCCGAAAGAGAAATATATAAATGTGAGAATCAGTCCGCATGGAACTCACTTTGGAACCTACAACACTGAAAATTAGAACGACTTACGCGTACTTTGGAACCTACAACACTGAAAATTAGAACGACTTACGCGTACTTTGGAACCTACAACACTGAAAATTAGAACGACTTATGCGTACTTTGGAACCTACAACACTGAAAATTAGAACGACTTACGCGTACTTTGGAACCTACAACACTGAAAATTAGAACGACTTACGCGTACTTTGGAACCTACAACCCTGAAAATTAGAACGACTTACGCGTACTTTGGAACCTACAACACTGAAAATTAGAACGACTTACGCGTACTTTGGAACCTACAACACTGAAAATTAGAACGACTTACGCGTACTTTGGAACCTACAACACTGAAAATTAGAACGACTTACGCGTACTTTGGAACCTACAACCCTGAAAATTAGAACGACTTACGCGTACTTTGGAACCTACAACACTGAAAATTAGAACGACTTACGCGTACTTTGGAACCTACAACACTGAAAATTAGAACGACTTACGCGTACTTTGGAACCTACAACACTGAAAATTAGAACGACTTACGCGTACTTTGGAACCTACAACACTGAAAATTAGAACGACTTACGCGTACTTTGGAACCTACAACACTGAAAATTAGAACGAATTATGCGTGAGTCACACAAACATCTACATCACCGACTCCAGGACATATACAAACCTAAAAAACAAACTGTAGTTGGCACTTTCACAAAACTGCGGCTGTCGCCACAAGACCGCAGCACCAGCAGAAGGTTGAGAGAAACTGCTGACAATATCTTGGCCTATATCAGCAGCAACAGCATCATCAGCACTACCATCAGTAACGGCAGCAACATTATTATCAGCAGCAGCAGCAGCAGCACCATCAGCAACGGCAGCAGCATCACCACCATCAGTAACGGCAGCAGCATCACCATCAGTAACGGCAGGAGCAGCACCACCATCAGTAACGGCAGGAGCAGCACCACCACCACCATCAGTAACGGCAGCAGCAGCACCACCACCACCATCAGTAACGGCAGCAGCAGCACCACCATCAGTAACGGCAGCAGCATCACCACCACCACCATCAGTAACGGCAGCAGCACCACCACCACCAGCAACATCATCAGCAGCTGGCTAGCAGTTCTGCGTGCACACACACACACACACACATAAACACAAACACACACACACACACACACACACACACACACACACACACACACACATAAACACAAACACACACACACACACACACACACACGAACACACAAACACACACACACGATAACCAAAAAACATTTCCCAGGTCTCACTCAAATTATCACAACTCCTACATTTTTTTAAACATAGGGCGGGGCTTTAAAAATAACAATATACTAGTACAATTAGGCAAATATCTAAAAAAAATTTACTTTCTTATTTTTTCTATTACAGCTTGAGGGAGAACTATTTTATTTTCACTTTTGCACACTTTTTTAATATTTTTCTGTAAGTCTGCGACATTTTTGTTTCTAAGAGTCCCCCTTGAAGACTAGTACATAAATAATTTTTAAAAGTAAACAACGCCCCATTACCTATGCGGGAAAAATAAATAAGACCAGCTGGCCCGGTGTCCATGAAAAAAAAATCTAGATCTGCCCCTTTACCCATAAAATAAAAATTGAGTGGTTCCTGCACCCATGAAGCAAAGTATGAAATGTAACTGATATGGACCTCAAAAACCCATGAAGTGTAACAATGGTGGCCCCATTACTGATGGAATATAGTCTCCAGTGCTCATGAAACATGAAGGTGATCCTAGTACCCATGAAATTAAAACTGTTCAGGCACCCATGAAATTAAGATGGCTCCAGTACCCATGAAAGATGGCTCCAGTACCCATGAAAGATGGCTCCAGTACCCATGAAAGATGGCTCCAGTACCCATGAAAGATGGCTCCAGTACCCATGAAAGATGGCTCCAGTACCAATGAAAGATGGCTCCAGTACCAATGAAAGATGGCTCCAGTACCAATGAAAGATGGCTCCAGTACCAATGAAAGATGGCTCCAGTACCCATGAAAGATGGCTCCAGTACCAATGAAAGATGGCTCCAGTACCCATGAAAGATGGCTCCAGTACCCATGAAAGATGGCTCCAGTACCAATGAAAGATGGCTCCAGTACCAATGAAAGATGGCTCCAGTACCAATGAAAGATGGCTCCAGTACCCATGAAAGATGGCTCCAGTACCAATGAGATAAATAATGTAATTATTTAACAAAAGGAACACGATAAGAAATTCATACAAATACATTTAAGATCAGTGAAGAACATTATTGTTACCCTTGGACAAGCTTGTGTGTGAGAGAGAGAGAGAGAGAGAGAGAGAGAGAGACAGAGAGAGACAGAGAGAGACAGAGAGAGACAGAGAGAGAGAGAGAGAGAGAGAGAGAGAGAGAGAGAGAGAGAGAGAGAGAGAGAGAGAGAGAGACAGAGAGAGACAGAGAGAGAGAGAGAGAGAGAGAGAGAGAGAGAGAGAGAGAGAGAGAGAGAGAGAGAGAGAGAGAGAGACAGACAGACATAGAGAGACAGAGAGAGAGAGAGAGAGAGAGAGAGAGAGAGAGAGAGAGAGAGAGACGGACGCCCCCTGATCAATGCTTGATCAAGCACATCCTGTGACGAACAAAGGTCACCTCGGGTCACGATACTTGACCCAGCTCACCTGTGACATTATCAAACTAATACTTCAGGAAAGTGCCTTAATGCTGGCGAAGCGCTTTTGACCCAAGGAATTATAGCCGTCCTCCTCTTCCTCGCATCAAACCTAATTATTTTACAATTACTCAGTATGATCCTTATTTGTGTAGCCCTCGAAATTTAAGTAAAGCAGCCGATTTCCTTCGATTCTTTGAAAACCATTGGACATATACCATATAACCTGCCTAGCATGGGCCAGTAGGCCTGCTACAGTGCTCCTCCTTTATGTTCTTATATGAATAAACACTTGACAGTGCTCAAAAATAACCCAAACGACGACAAACTCAGTGGATTACTTGATCTGTATATTTCGACCTCTTTCTGGGATCCTTTTCGACATCTGCTGAAGAGGATCCCAGAAGGGGGTCGAAATATACAGATCAATTAAGCTCCCGAGTTTCTGTCTCAAAGTGGGTTATTATTGAGCATGTTCTTACATGTATATATTTTTTCAACAAACCAGTCGTATCCCACCGAGACAGGGTGACCCAAAATGAAAAACGAAAGTTGTTGTTTTTTAAAGTTAATAATTTATATGAATATATTATGCAACATTACCACAGTGGAGAAATAATATAATTTCAAGCGCTATCTTGATCTCACATTATCAAGGAATAATCTGAGAAATCACGAAAGCGCTTGGAATCTCACTATTCTTTTCACTGTGGTAATTATGCATATTGTGATATCACCTGTTTACTGTGATCTTATTGCATATATGTATTATATTTAAGGGACTTAACTCCCGTTCCTTGTTTCCACAGGTAGTTATGTTACCTTGGATAATTTGATATATCAGTAAGAGATCACACATCTTTTAGTTAGTTTCTCTCTCTGACACAGACGTCACCACTTCTAGAGTGACTTCCAGAGACTTAAAGTGCTTAGGAATTATTTCCATCACTGTTAGCCATTAAAGTCACTCTTGGAAATTATTTCCATCACCGTTAGGAATTACTTCAGTCAATGTAAGGGATTATTACTGCCGTCACTATCATAAAGAAACAGAATAGCCGCTGCAAAATCATCTTTCTAAACAGTGATCGACATACAAGAGGTTAAAATCCCAAAATCAACCCGGCTTACACCCGAAAGCTTCGGAAGATGGTTCATTTGTACAAGCTCAAGAAAGGCCTTCATCAAGACTATGGGATCTATCGTACTCAAAAGGCGATGCTGCTAGACCAGCTTGAGGATTTCTTCGACGTGGCTGTGATGACTATCAAGTGAAACAATGTAGAAATGAAGTTGGTGAGCCAAAGAGAAGATTGAACATTATCTTCCATGGCCGAGATTGATGTTATGCACACCAGAGTCAGCGTGGAAAAGAGGAAGAGAAGAGAGATGATGAATCAGTGGAAGGAAGAGGCTGGAAGGGAGTAATAGTATATGTTTTGAAGCCACTGAGTTCTCGCAGCTGGTAACCCTTTCCCCAAGAAAAGATAAAGAGTCGCATTTAGTTTAGATAGTTTAGTCTGGACAGAGAAGAGTCACATCTAATTTAAATAGTCAAGTTTAGATAGAGAAGAGTCACATCTAGGTTACGTTCTAAGTTTGCAGCTCATCTAAACGAAGGAAGACGATTCCACAGGTTCTGTTTAGTTTAGATGTGACTTCATCTATGGAATTAGTTCAACATGTCCGACAGGAGTGACATGGGTTTTTCGTGAACCCTGGCAGAAACATCGGGATAGAACCTGAAGACGCCTACACTCTCACGAAGGTCAGTGCAATGATACACAATAATCAACAGTAAATCATACATTCAGGTTAATAAGAAACTGAACCTCTCTCTCTCTCTCTCACGAGCGCGCTACCGTCCACAGGATGTACACGGGGTGCACGAGGTCACTGCCACCACCATTGACAGTGACCTCGTGCATATGGGGCGTTCGAGGTCACTGCCACCACCACTGACCGAGAAAGCTTGGGGGAAAATACAAATTGCCATCAACCAGGAGATTATCCGGATTTCTTGTCTTGTAAGTGATTCTCTCCGAAGTCTTCAAGGATTATGGTCCGTGTCTTGACCTTAATATTCTCCTGCGTGTGTAGTTCAAAGTGGATAATCCATGATGGATTCCGCTGGAAAACAGCAGCTGACGACATGGGTCTCGTGGAAGAGTTCCTGGTCATCCAGCAGGAGTTAAACAAAGGTCAAGGAAGGACCTGTAGGCAGCAACTAAGTCGAAGTCTCGCCCCGGGCACGATTACAATGAGACACTTGGGTAACATTCTGGGAATATTTATTTTGGAAACATTTCGCCGTCTGGCTAAACGTTTCCTCAATAAAGATTCCCAAATGCTGCACAAGTGTCTCATTTTTCAACCTGTCGGTTTTCTAAACAATTTATATCACGATTACGAGGAACTCCTGGTCCTGTCATATATCTTCTTGTAGGGAAGGGGAAGGAAAGGGGAAGAAGGGGATTTCAGAGGAAAGCGTGAAGATCAGGGTACCTGGAGCCTTCCTTCAAGCTTGATGGATGGCAAAGGCCACTTGTGCTCTAACGATCTTTCCTTTCAGAGAAAAGTTCTACCTAACTTTTTCTTGACAAAAGTGCAGTGAGGATCTTGGGCCTCTTCATTACTCTTCTAAGCCATTCCATCAAATGCGCCTTTTCCACCAAAAAGAGACATTTAATTTACGAAGGAAACTTACGAAGGAACTTTAGAGCGGAATTATGAATCGTCGGTAAGCGAGCACTTCCCTTTCAACCTTAACACGCCACCTGTAGTATGTGTCCTAGGAACTGGCCAGTCTTGTATTCTTCGATGACCGAACTGGAGAAGAACAGAATGCTGCGATGGTGGGGCATATCAAGAAGACTGAAGAAAAGAGAATGAAGAGGCTTGAAGGTAAGATATACTCTTAAAATCAGCTTCATGATATCAAGGCACCTAAGACCTGGAATATCTGCGGCCCAACTCTCCCGAATGGGCGTCACTAGTTAGTTCTTGATTCACGAAATCGTAATGACACGATTGCGCGTCGGTCTGGAGTTTTATGACTCTCTGATCGCGGGTTTTATCCCGCCCGTGGTATGGCTAATCCTTCCTTGCTAGGTCACTTTCTTGGAGTGAAGACGAAACTTACGAACGTTCCTTTTATTCCATTGTTTCGCTGAGGGCTGTGAAGACATGACAGAGAAGGTATTGCTCTTATCTTTCAACTCATCCATCACCGAGAATAAGATAATCGGTGATTGATTCCCTGGGATGCGGAGTCTGATATTCGAAACGTCATTTATTCATAACTTGTTTCGGAGTTAAATGTCTTTACCTATCTGTCCTATCAGTTCCCTTTAAGATTTTATATGTCGTAATCGTGTCTCCCTTTGCCGTTCTTTCCTTAGGAAAGGCACAAGGTAAGGTATATAGATGCTCAACGTAGCAGATGTCGCAAAAGTTAAGAATAGGTAGTAGTTTACTTATAGTAATAAAGAATTATACAGAGTAAGATTCAGGTTAGTGGTATGTATGAGAGAAAGGAACCATTTTCCAGGTTAGGTAAGGTTCGTCACGAAACATAAGTGTTCCTGATGCGGGTCTTAGATGATGACCTGATCATCTGACCGAGGCCTTTTCCTGGCTTACCCGTCCATCCCTTTAAAAATTAAGGTCAGTTATAACCATTTCCATCTCTTACCATTTTCCAGCAAAAGTATGCGCTAGACACGCATGAGTGATGTCACCATGGTTATTAAAACATATATAGACGTACTATAAAAACCAGTGAATGCTAGGATATTGGGGAGAGGTGTGGAATTAACACATAATAAATCCGATACAAAGTGGAAGTTGTGACAACTGTTTTCAGCAGCCGAGACAGTTCTTCAGGGAGATACCGTCGCTGCTCCTCCTTGGATATCATACATATGCTTCAAATACAAAAATAACCTCGCAGCATTAGTGCTGAAACAGCAAGTCGTAAAGAGAGTTTATTTGATGTTACAATGCAATAAGCACTCGACTCTGATGGCCTTGTTGAAACAGAGACCAATAAACAAGCATCAAATGGCTTTCTTAGGGAGTTGAATACCCTTGGGCGTCCTATTCACGGCATTCACAAGTGTTTAGGGAGTTGAATACTCTTGAGCGTGCTATTAACGCCCTTCACAAAAGTTGAGTGCCTTAGAGCGGCAGATTTAGCATTCAACCGAGACCATCTAGGCTTGGGGCCTAGGATGAGGCGGCTTACTCCAGCTGCCTAGATCAGGGAGGTATTTTGATACTCGAGAAGGGGTCTTGTTCCAGGGTGTTGAAGCTGTTCTCCACTCTACTGGACCGAATTTGCCTGCCTATTCCCTAGGATCTGTATGACCCTTACGGACTTAGCGCTTCCCCACGAGCCATATAACAACTTGCAGTACTTGCATTATACACTATTATACTATCGGGGAAGTGCTAAACCCAGAGGGGGTCATCAAGCGTCACGGAAATGAAAAATAGAAAGATTTAACCCGAGCAAGGAGAGGCTACCTGGAGTCTACATGGAGGGCATTCCGGGGATTAACGCCCCCGCGGCCCGGTCCACGACCAAGCCTCCCGGTGGATCAGAGTCTGATCAACGAGGCTGTTACTGCTGGTCGCACGCAATCCAACGTACGAACCACAGCCCGGCTGATCCGGCACCGTCTTTAGGTATCTGTCCAGCTCCCTCTTAAAGACAACCAGGGGTCTTCCCGTAATGCCCCTTATTGCTGGTGGGAGGCTGTGGAACAATCTTGGGTCCCGGACACTTATTGTGTTTTCTCTTAGTGTACCAGTGGCGCCCCTGCTTTTCACTGGGGGTATGTTGCATCGCCTGCCAAGTCTTTTGCTTTCGTATGGAGTGATTGCTGTGTGCATGTTGGGGACCAGTCCCTCCAGAATCTTCCAGGTGTAGATTATGATATCTCTCTCTCGCCTGCGCTCCAGTGAGTACAGGTCAAGTGCTTCCAGGCGCTCCCAGTAGTTAAGGTGTTTGATGGAACTCCGGTTCCTTGAATTAAGAGCCCTGTGAAGGATAAAATATACTTCTGAATTTGTTTAAAGTTTGGAATGAGAGTGAAAGTTATATATATATATATATATATATATATATATATATATATATATAAACTTTCACTCTCATTCCAAACTTTAAACAAATTCGGAAATATATTTTATCAGTTTTGTGGGAATTTATAGCAGCAATTTTCCGGTAAAATGATCAGCTGATAAATATGGCAGGACGGTAACGAGAGGCTGGAGGATGGTGCAGCTTAGAGCACAGAGTGGTGTCTGTGAGGCACCTGCCTCTACTACTACTGCTGCCGCCTCTACTACTGCTGCTGCCTCTACTACTGCTGCCGCCTCTACTACTGCTGCCGCCTCTACTACTGCTGCCGCCTCTACTACTGCTGCCGCCGCCTCTACCCTACTGCCGCCGCCTCTACTCTGCTTCTGCTGCTGCCGCTGCCTCTACTCTGCTGCTGCCGCTGCCTCTACTCTGCTGCTACTGCTGCCTCTACTCTGCTGCCTCCACTTTGCTGCTGTTGCCTCCACCCCTGCCTCGCTACTACTACTACTACTGCCACTCTCCCTCCTCCATAAATACTGCTCCTGCCTCCACCCCTGTCCCACATTACTGCCTCTCTCTCTCTCTCTACCTCCCTTACAAACTGTTGCATCCATCCCTCCCTCTCTCCCTCACACACACTGTCTCCCTCCATCCCTCACACTGCCGCTGCCTGTGCGTAAAACACAGCTAAACACTTGCGATAAGCAACACAGATATGGATACACAATTCCTACTGTAAAGAACGACCTGTGCAGTACGTGGGAATCCTTAATTGTTTAAGATATTTGGCAAATTACTTTTTCAATTCAATACAGAGATTATCACATACAGAAGACCTGGAGACAGTGGTAGACGAGGTAATCAAATAATAATAATATACAAGTACAATGTATATAGGCCTAGCTGACATCAATGACATACTACTGTATAGAAAGCCGCTTGTTATGCAGAACATTTCGGGCAAATTAGGTCAATTTTGTCCCAGGATGCGACCCACACCACTCGACTAACACCCAGATACCTATTTTACTGCTAGGTGAACAGGGACAGCAGGTGTCTTAAGGAAACACGTTCCAGTGTTTCCATCCGTACCGGGGATCGAAACACGGACCTCAGTGTGTAAGCTGAGTGTTCTACTAACCGAGTTATTCAGGAGCAGTTCAGCTGAAACAAGTCATAATAACATGGAGTCAGTTACAGAACCAGGAACATTACATAACCTTGAATGACGAAGTCAGGTCCATAATAATGATGCAATTATAGTCGGAGACTTTAATAGTCTTAACGTCAACTCTGAGAACCAAATAGGAGAACAAGAGGCAAAATACGTAAATAAAATGACAGATTACTGCTATTTCTTAACGCTGTGTGTGTGTGTGTGTGTGTGTGTGTGTGTGTGTGTGTGTGTGTGTGTGTGTGTGTGTGTGTGTGTGTGTGTGAATATCAGCAATATGAGATTTGTGGTATTTTACTGACGTTTTGCCCACCAGAAACGTCTTCATTTCTCACGAATAATGACGAATTGACAATTAAGTCACTGGTGGGCGAAACATCTCTTCTAAATAAAATACCATACACCGCATGGCGTGTCCTAGCATACTGGGCGGTATATAATGCCATTAAAACACCATGGGATGTATCAATACTGATAAACCACGGAACGGGTGGGGACTGAGCCCATCCATGGCAACAGAATCAATCTTGATGCCCAAGTTGACACACAGTAGCTACAAATTTCTGAACCGAACTATTTAATATGGCTAATATAAGGAACAATACGAAACTCGAGAGAGAGAGAATCTCACGTGAAAAACAAGAGAGTTAATGAGAGAGCCAAGACATCCTGCATAACCCAACAGTTAATTAACACCACAACGTTCGTACACACAAAATAATTAATTAAAAAAGAAAGTCCCAATGGCCGTACTGATTAAGACACGAAAAAAATGTCAGACGAGACTTACAAGAATTAAAATGAAAAAATTACGTACGAGAAGCGTGAGACTTAAATGAATTAAGAAGTGATATCTACTCTCATTCTTTCAGTATAGGCGAGACGCCAGAAAATAGAACTAACTCAGGTCAGTAATTGTTCTGAAGGAACTGAAACAGATTTATTCTTTTAGAAAAGCACAAAAGCTTAACTAAAGTACTAGAAAAAATAAATATGCGGCCAAAATGCTGAAAGAATCAAGGTGCTAAAGATCATTCCCGTTAACAATAACATTCAACAGATCAACTGAAGACAAAGTACCTAATTTTTCGGCATATAAGGCGCACGACAGAAGTATCATAAAGGTATATCAATAATCATATTCAAGGGCTAATTACCCTCTTACTTTACGCTAAAACGTAACCCAAAGACTACCCTTGACCCTGACCTTGAGCATAAAAGACGCAGGCTGATTTTCCAAGTCCTTTTGTGGGGAAAAAAAAGCGCGCCTTATATCCCGGAAAATGCGGTAACACCTCAGTGGAAACGGTTTCTTTAATATACCAAAAAAAAAAAAAAACTATAGTCCAAAACTCGAAATGTTTCATTGAAAAAGCTGAATAGGGAAATGCAGAGCATGTGTACAGAATGACGCCCAGAGAGAAGAATAATAAATAAGATTAAAGAAGGAATGAGAAGGGATGAGACTTTTTTCAGAGAAGAATTATTGAGGTATTTAACGAACTGTTAAGAACCACAGGAACAAATATAGAATTTTTTAATGTTTGTGCGTGTGAGCATCACTGTATCCCTGGTCACAGTAACCATCACTGTATCCCTGGTCACAGTAACCATCACTGTATCCCTCGTCACAGTAACCATCACTGTATCCCTGGTCACAGTAACCATCACTGTATCCCTGGTCACAGTAACCATCACTGTATCCCTGGTCACAGTAACCACCACTGTATCCCTGGTCACAGTAATCATCACTGTATCCCTGGTCACAGTAACCATCACTGTAGCCCTGGTCACAGTAACCATCACTGTATCCCTGGTCACAGTAACCATCACTGTATCCCTGGTCACAGTAACCATCACTGTATCCCTGGTCACAGTAACCATCACTGTATCCCTGGTTACAGTAA
Source organism: Cherax quadricarinatus (assembly GCF_038502225.1). Classification (NCBI taxonomy): domain Eukaryota; kingdom Metazoa; phylum Arthropoda; class Malacostraca; order Decapoda; family Parastacidae; genus Cherax; species Cherax quadricarinatus. Next base: position 6,300,457 of record NC_091371.1, on the reverse strand, counting down.
CCATCACTGTATCCCTGGTCACAGTAACCATCACTGTATCCCTGGTTACAGTAACCATCACTGTATCCCTGGTTACAGTAACCATCACTGTATCCCTGGTTACAGTAACCATCACTGTATCCCTGGTCACAGTAACCATCACTGTATCCCTGGTTACAGTAACCATCACTGTATCCCTCGTCACAGTAACCATCACTGTATCCCTGGTCACAGTAACCATCACTGTATCCCTGGTCACAGTAACCATCACTGTATCCCTGGTCACAGTAACCATCACTGTATCCCTGGTTACAGTAACCATCACTGTATCCCTGGTCACAGTAACCATCACTGTATCCCTGGTCACAGTAACTATCACTGTATCCCTGGTTACAGTAACCATCACTGTATCCCTGGTCACAGTAACCATCACTGTATCCCTGGTTACAGTAACCATCACTGTATCCCTGGTCACAGTAACCATCACTGTATCCCTGGTTACAGTAACCATCACTGTATCCCTGGTCACAGTAACCATCACTGTATCCCTGGTTACAGTAACCATCACTGTATCCCTGGTTACAGTAACCATCACTGTATCCCTGGTTACAGTAACCATCACTGTATCCCTGGTCACAGTAACCATCACTGTATCCCTGGTTACAGTAACCATCACTGTATCCCTGGTTACAGTAACCATCACTGTATCCCTGGTTACAGTAACCATCACTGTATCCCTGGTCACAGTAACCATCACTGTATCCCTGGTTACAGTAACCATCACTGTATCCCTGGTTACAGTAACCATCACTGTATCCCTGGTTACAGTAACCATCACTGTATCCCTGGTTACAGTAACCATCACTGTATCCCTGGTCACAGTAACCATCACTGTATCCCTGGTCACAGTAACCATCACTGTATCCCTGGTCACAGTAACCATCACTGTATCCCTGGTTACAGTAACCATCACTGTATCCCTAGTCACAGTAACCATCACTGTATCCCTAGTCACAGTAACCATCACTGTATGCATCGTCACAGTAACCATCACTGTATCCCTCGTCACAGTAACCATCACTGTATCCATCGTCACAGTAACCATCACTGTATCCATCGTCACAGTAACCATCACTGTATCCATCGTCACAGTAACCATCACTGTATCCATCGTCACAGTAACCATCACTGTATCCCTCGTCACAGTAACCATCACTGTATCCATCGTCACAGTAACCATCACTGTATCCATCGTCACAGTAACCATCACTGTATCCCTCGTCACAGTAACCATCACTGTATCCCTCGTCACAGTAACCATCACTGTATCCCTGGTCACAGTAACCATCACTGTATCCCTAGTCACAGTAACCATCACTGTATCCCTCGTCACAGTAACCATCACTGTATCCCTCGTCACAGTAACCATCACTGTATCCATCGTCACAGTAACCACCACTGTATCCCTGGTCACAGTAACCATCACTGTATTCCTCGTCACAGTAACCATCACTGTATCCCTCGTCACAGTAACCATCACTGTATCCATCGTCACAGTAACCATCACTGTATTCCTCGTCACAGTAACCATCACTGTATCCCTCGTCACAGTAACCATCACTGTATCCATCGTCACAGTAACCATCACTGTATCCCTCGTCACAGTAACCATCACTGTATCCCTCGTCGCAGTAACCATCACTGTATCCCTCGTCGCAGTAACCATCACTGTATCCCTCGTCACAGTAACCATCACTGTATCCCTCGTCACAGTAACCATCACTGTATCCCTCGTCACAGTAACCATCACTGTATCCGTCGTCACAGTAACCATCACTGTATCCCTCGTCACAGTAATCATCACTGTATCCATCGTCGCAGTAACCATCACTGTATCCCTCGTCACAGTAACCATCACTGTATCCCTGGTTACAGTAACCATCACTGTATCCCTGGTCACAGTAACCATCACTGTATCCCTGGTTACAGTAACCATCACTGTATCCCTGGTCACAGTAACCATCACTGTATCCCTGGTTACAGTAACCATCACTGTATCCCTGGTTACAGTAACCATCACTGTATCCCTGGTTACAGTAACCATCACTGTATCCCTGGTCACAGTAACCATCACTGTATCCCTGGTTACAGTAACCATCACTGTATCCATGGTTACAGTAACCATCACTGTATCCCTGGTTACAGTAACAATCACTGTATCCCTGGTCACAGTAACCATCACTGTATCCCTGGTTACAGTAACCATCACTGTATCCCTGGTTACAGTAACCATCACTGTATCCCTGGTTACAGTAACCATCACTGTATCCCTGGTTACAGTAACCATCACTGTATCCCTGGTCACAGTAACCATCACTGTATCCCTGGTCACAGTAACCATCACTGTATCCCTGGTCACAGTAACCATCACTGTATCCCTGGTTACAGTAACCATCACTGTATCCCTAGTCACAGTAACCATCACTGTATCCCTAGTCACAGTAACCATCACTGTATCCATCGTCACAGTAACCATCACTGTATCCCTCGTCACAGTAACCATCACTGTATCCATCGTCACAGTAACCATCACTGTATCCATCGTCACAGTAACCATCACTGTATCCATCGTCACAGTAACCATCACTGTATCCATCGTCACAGTAACCATCACTGTATCCCTGGTCACAGTAACCATCACTGTATCCCTCGTCACAGTAACCATCACTGTATCCATCGTCACAGTAACCATCACTGTATCCGTCACAGTAACCATCACTGTATCCCTCGTCACAGTAACCATCACTGTATCCCTCGTCACAGTAACCATCACTGTATCCCTGGTCACAGTAACCATCACTGTATCCCTAGTCACAGTAACCATCACTGTATCCCTCGTCACAGTAACCATCACTGTATCCCTCGTCACAGTAACCATCACTGTATCCATCGTCACAGTAACCACCACTGTATCCCTGGTCACAGTAACCATCACTGTATTCCTCGTCACAGTAACCATCACTGTATCCCTCGTCACAGTAACCATCACTGTATCCATCGTCACAGTAACCATCACTGTATCCCTGGTCACAGTAACCATCACTGTATTCCTCGTCACAGTAACCATCACTGTATCCCTTGTCACAGTAACCATCACTGTATCCATCGTCACAGTAACCATCACTGTATCCCTCGTCACAGTAACCATCACTGTATCCCTCGTCGCAGTAACCATCACTGTATCCCTCGTCGCAGTAACCATCACTGTATCCCTCGTCACAGTAACCATCACTGTATCCCTCGTCACAGTAACCATCACTGTATCCCTCGTCACAGTAACCATCACTGTATCCGTCGTCACAGTAACCATCACTGTATCCCTCGTCACAGTAATCATCACTGTATCCATCGTCGCAGTAACCATCACTGTATCCCTCGTCACAGTAACCATCACTGTATTCCTCGTCACAGTAACCATCACTGTATCCCTCGTCACAGTAACCATCACTGTATCTCTCGTCACAGTAACCATCACTGTATCCCTCGTCACAGTAATCATCACTGTATCCATCGTCGCAGTAACCATCACTGTATCCCTCGTCACAGTAACCATCACTGTATCCCTCGTCACAGTAACCATCACTGTATCCCTCGTCACAGTAACCATCACTGTATCCCTGGTCACAGTAACCATCACTGTATCCCTGGTCACAGTAACCATCACTGTATCCCTGGTCACAGTAACCATCACTGTATCCCTCGTCACAGTAACCATCACTGTATCCCTCGTCACAGTAACCATCACTGTATCCCTCGTCACAGTAACCATCACTGTATCCCTCGTCACAGTAACCATCACTGTATCCCTCGTCACAGTAACCATCACTGTATCCCTCGTCACAGTAACCATCACTGTATCCCTCGTCACAGTAACCATCACTGTATCCCTCGTCACAGTAACCATCACTGTATCCCTGGTCACAGTAACCATCACTGTATCCCTGGTCACAGTAACCATCACTGTATCCCTGGTCACAGTAACCATCACTGTATCCCTGGTCACAGTAACCATCACTGTATCCCTGGTCACAGTAACCATCACTGTATCCCTGGTCAGAATCAAAGCAATGTGTAACTTCAATATTTCCCAGAGTTTGGAAAATACCACGGTCACCCAGCATGAAAAAAAAAAATTATTCTTTTTGACTGCATCTTTTTTTTTTAATAAACGGCAGATGAATGGCAGTTTTATGCACTCTGCTTACTGTTTGTCGCAGCTCATTAAGGTAACTTCATATTTTTGTAATTATCAAGGTGCACAATTCCGCAGAATCGTACGTGCGTCTGAGAAGCAAAATACTGCATCGCAACTATGAGTCGAATGCTTTGGTGTGTGTGTGTGTAGTCACCTAGTTGTGCTGCAGGGGTCGATTCACAGCTCCTGGCCCCGCCTCTTCACTGATCGCTACTAGGTCCTCTCTCTCCCTGCTCCATGAGCTTTATCATACCTCGTCTTAAACCTATGTATGGATCCTGCCTCCATTACATCACTTCCCGGACTAATCCACTTTCTGACAACTCTATGACTTAAGAAATACTCCCAAACATCCCTGTGATTCATCTCAGTCATCAATTTCCAATTGTGACCCCTTGTTGTTGTGTCCCATCTCTGAAACATCCTGTCACTGTCCACCTTGTCTATTTCTTTCAATGTATTTTATATGTCGTTCTTATATCCCCCCTATCTCTCCTGTCCTCCAGTGTCGTCAGGTCGATTTCCCTTAACCTCTCCTCGTAGGACATGCCCCTTAGCTCTGGGACTAGCCTTGTTGCAAATCTTTGCACTTTCTCTAATTTCCATACGTGCTTGGCTAAGTGAGGGCGCCAAACTGGTGCTGCATACTCCAATGTAGGCCTGACATACACGGTGTACAGGGTTCTGAACGATTCCTTGTGTGTGTGTGTGTGTGTGTGTGTGTGTGTGTGTGTGTGTGTGTGTGTGTGTGTAACTATTAGTGACAGGATTTCTATCGTATATAACACTGGTATCAGTGTTTCCATCCCGTATAACCTCTGGTCGTACAGTATACACAACCTCGAAAAAGCGTCCTAGCATGTGCTAATGTTACACACAAACCGAAGGCTGACAAGCCTATCCAAGGTAATATTTATTGACGTCCCAACTACTGCATTAACCAAGAGTAATTTTTTTTATATATAGGAAACAGATCTCGTCTATGTGTTAATGCTTCAAATAAAATCGTAATGATCATATCTTTTCCTTAATAATGAATATTAATAGTAATAATAATCTTAATTTCTACAAGTACATGTACAAGGTATACAGGTCTAGCTGACATCAATAACATACTACTATATAGAAACCCGCTTGTTGTGCAGAACATTCAGGCAAATTAGGCCAATTTTTTCCCCAGGTTGCGACTCACACGAGTCGACTAACACCCAGGTACCTATTTTACTATCTGAACATGGACAGCAGGTGCCATAAGGAAACACATCCCAGTGTGTCCACCTGTGCCGGGGATCGTACCACGGACATCAGTGCCCTGAGAGCGCTACCAGTCCAGCTACAAGACACCGTAACTTTCAATACCATCCATTTAGTAAAGTGTCAATCGTGCAGCTCCATGACACTGCGCTTCTTGCATCTATAATTTCTTTCTTTTTAGATAGAAAACATCTGAATTGAACAATAACACAAAATGTTTTCTCTCACAACACAGCGCAGTATGTAACAAAAATAACACAGCGCAGTATGTAACAAAAATAACACAGCGCAGTATGTAACAAAAATAACACAGCGCAGTAACAAAAATAACACAGCGCCGTATGTAACAAAAATAACACAGCGCCGTATGTAACAAAAATAACACAGCACCGTATGTAACAAAAATAACACAGCGCCGTATGTAACAAAAATAACACAGCGCAGTAACAAAAATAACAGCGCAGTATGCAACAAAAAATCACAGATGACCGTATTTAATAAATACAAAAGATCTTATATTTCATATTTAATACTGAACAAAAACAAAATCAAATCCTCATTTAATGGGGAATAAAAACAAACTTAAATCCTCATTTAATGAGGAATAAAAACAAACTTAAATCCTCATTTAATGGGGAATAAAAACAAACTTAAATCCTCATTTAATGAGGAATAAAAACAAACTTAAATCCTCATTTAATGGGGAATAAAAACAAACTTAAATCCTCATTTAATGGGGAATAAAAACAAACTTAAATCCTCATTTAATGAGGAATAAAAACAAACTTAAATCCTCATTTAATGGGGAATAAAAACAAACTTAAATCCTC
>NC_091371.1:6269139-6291639 GCF_038502225.1 Cherax quadricarinatus | reverse complement strand
AATCCTGTGTCACAAACCTACTGGAGTTCTATGACATGGTGACAGCAGTAAGACAAGAGAGAGAGGGGTGGGTGGATTGCATTTTCTTGGACTGCAAGAAGGCGTTTGACACAGTTCCACACAAGAGATTAGTGCAAAAACTGGAGGATCAAGCAGGGATAACAGGGAAGGCACTACAATGGATCAGAGAATACTTGTCAGGAAGACAGCAGCGAGTCATGGTACGTGGCGAGGTGTCAGAGTGGGCACCTGTGACCAGCGGGGTCCCACAGGGGTCAGTCCTAGGACCAGTGCTGTTTCTGGTATTTGTGAACGACATGACGGAAGAAATAGACTCCGAGGTGTCCCTGTTTGCAGATGACGTGAAGTTGAGAAGAATTCACTCGATCGAAGACCAGGCAGAACTACAAAGGGATCTGGACAGGCTGCAGACCTGGTCCAGCAATTGGCTCCTGGAGTTCAATCCCACCAAGCGCAAAGTCATGAAGATTGGGGAAGGGCAAAGAAGACCGCAGACGGAGTACAGTCTAGGGGGCCAGAGACTACAAACCTCACTCAAGGAAAAAGATCTTGGGGTGAGTATAACACCAGGCACATCTCCTGAAGCGAAAATCAACCAAATAACTGCTGCAGCATATGGGCGCCTAGCAAACCTCAGAACAGCATTCCGACATCTTAATAAGGAATCATTCAGGACCCTGTACACCGTGTACGTTAGGCCCATATTGGAGTATGCGGCACCAGTTTGGAACCCACACCTAGCCAAGCACGTAAAGAAACTAGAGAAAGTGCAAAGGTTTGCAACAAGACTAGTCCCATAGCTAAGGGGTATGTCCTACGAGGAGAGGTTAAAGGAAATTAACCTGACGACACTGGAGGACAGGAGAGATAGGGGGGACATGATAACGACATACAAAATACTGAGAGGAATTGACAAGGTGGACAAAGACAGGCTGTTCCAGAGACTGGACACAGTAACAAGGGGACACAGTTGGAAGTTGAAGACACAGATGAATCACAGGGATGTTAGGAAGTATTTATTCAGCCACAGAGTAGTCAGGAAGTGGAATAGTTTGGGAAGCGATGTAGTGGAGGCCGGATCCATACATAGCTTTAAGCATAGGTATGATAAAGCTCACTTTTCAGGGAGAGTGACCTAGTAGGGACTAGTGAAGAGGCGGGGCCAGGAGCTCGGACTCGACCCCTGCAACCTCAACTAGGTGGGTACAACTAGGTGAGTATACAGTCACACACACACACACACACACAGGCAGGTCCCTCCCTCACTCCGCGGTGCCCTGCAGACCAAAGACAATTTCCGAGACTTGAAAAACAACGCTTTACAACTCAGCAAAGCTGCTCGACATTGCATAAACATAACTACCACATTGTTTTATCCCACGCATTTCCTGCAGCTGACAAAGGATGACCCTGAGAACCACACACACACACACACACACGCACACACATACCGAGATGTATGTCAGGAGCTCAACACAAGATTTAAAGAGGTATTTACAGTGGAAACCAGTAGGACTCCAGGAAATCAGAACAGGGGGGCACACCAGCAAGTGCTGGATGAGGTACATATAACCAAGGAGGAGGTAAAGAAGCTGCTATGCGAACTTGGCACCTCAAAGGCGGTGGGACCAGACAACATCTCTCCATGGGTCCTTAAAGAGGGAGCAGAGATATTGTGTGAGCCATTAACAAAGATCTTCAACACGTCATTTGAAACTGGGCAACTCCCCGAGGTATGGGAGATGGCAAATGTAGTCCCAATTTTTAAAAAGGGAGACAGACATGAGGCACTAAACTACAGACCTGTATCACTAACGTGTATAGTATGCAAGGTCATGGAGAAGATCATCAGGAGGAGAGTGGTGGACCACCTGGAAAGAAACAAGTGTATAATTGACAACCAGCACGGTTTCAGGGAAGGAAAATCCTGTGTCACAAACCTACTAGAGTTTTATGACAAGGTGACAGAAGTAAGACAAGAGAGAGAGGGGTGGGTCGACTGCATTTTTTTGGACTGCAAGGCCTTCGACACAGTTCCTCACAAGAGGTTACTGCAAAAGCTAGAGGATCAGGCACACATAACAGGAAAGGCACTGCAATGGATCAGAATACCTGACAGGGAGGCAACAACGAGTCATGGTACGTGACGAGGTGTCAGAGTGGGCGCCTGTGACAAGCGGGGTTCCACAGGGGTCAGTCCTAGGACCTATGCTGTTCTTGGTATATGTGAACGATATAACGGAAGGGATAGACTCAGAAGTGTCCTTGTTTGCAGATGATGTTAAGTTAATGAGAAGAATCAAATCGGATGAGGATCAGGCAGGACTACAAAGAGACCTGGACAGGCTACAAGCCTGGTCCAGCAACTGGCTCCTTGAATTTAACCCTGCCAAATGCAAAGTCATAAAGACTGGGGAAGGGCAAAGAAGACCGCAGACACAATATAGTTTAGATGACCAAAGACTGCAAACCTCACTCAAGGAATAAGATCTGGGGGTGAGTATAACACCGAGCATATCTCCTGAGGCGCACATCAATCAGATAACTGCTGCAGCATACGGGCGCTTGGCAAACCTACGGATAGCGTTCCGATACCTCAGTAAGGATTCGTTCAAGACTTTGTATACCATTTACGTCAGGCCCATACTGGAGTATGCAGCACCAGTTTGGAACCCACACCTAGTCAAGCACGTCAAGAAATTAGAGAAAGTGCAAAGGTTTGCAACAAGACTAGTCCCAGAGCTACGGGGATTGTCCTACGAAGAAAAGTTGAGGGAAATCGGCCTGACGACACTGGAGGACAGGAGGGTCAGGGGAGACATGATAACGACATATAAAATACTGCGCGGAATAGACAAGGTGGACAAAGACGGGATGTTCCAGAGATGGGACACAGACACAAGAGGTCACAATTGGAAGTTGAAGACTCAGATGAATCAAAGGGATGTTAGGAAGTATTTCTTCAGAGTAGTCAGGCCGTGGAATAGCCTAGAAAGTGACGTAGTGGAGGCGGGAACCATACATAGTTTTAAGGCGAGGTATGATAGAGCTCATGGGGCAGGGAGAGAGAGGACCTAGTAGCAATCAGCGAAGAGGCGGGGCCAGGAGCTGTGAATCGACCCCTGCAACCACAAATAGGTGAGTACAAATAGGTGAGTACACATACATACACACAAACAAAAAATGCGTATACTCACTTGTTGGACAGGTCACCTGCGTTTTAATAATGATAACCATAATGAGAATAAAAATCAATAAAAAATAAAAATTAGTAAAATTAAAAATAAAAAAATTAATACAAAATAATTACTAGTTAATATAAAATAATTTTCAGTGATGAATGAGGAAGTTTTAAGACGCAGATAGATAGATAAATAGAAATAGAGATAGAGATAGATAGATAGATAGATAGAGAGAGAGAGAGAGAGAGAGAGAGAGAGAGAGAGAGAGAGAGAGAGAGAGAGAGAGAGAGAGAGAGAGAAATCAATTTCCACTCCAATTAGATCTATCACTATGTGGCAGTGATTTTAAGGTTGTTATCAAGGTAACAATGAGTATGTTATTACCGCTGATGTAACACCTTGCTCTCATGCGTCGTCTACTTCCTGATATGGAACGTGCTGGCGCTGGGCGGGTGTTTAAGTGGGTGTGGGTGGGACGGGTGTTGTTGCGGGTGGTGGGTGGGGGAGAGGTCGATGCGGGGGTGGTGCTAAGCCAGAAATACGACCCACTCGGACAAATGGTGGGATGGCGTGCGGACACTCGATGCTGGAATTGAAAAACTGACGGAATTAAAAAGAAAAGCAATCTCCTGTAACAGGCTAGTCACATCTCTTGCCTGGTTCCTTGTTACACCACCTGGCTGCTGTGTCACACCACCTGGCTGCTGTGTCACATGACCTGGCTGCTGTGTCACATGACCTGGTTCCTTGTTACACCACCTGGCTGCTGTGTCACATGACCTGGTTATTTGTTACACCACCTGGCTGCTGTGTCACACCACCTGGCTGCTGTGTCACACCACCTGGCTGCTGTGTCACACCACCTGGCTGCTGTGTCACACCACCTGGCGGCTGTGTCACATGACCTGCTGCTGTGTCACATGACCTGGTTCCTTGTTACACCACCTGGCCGCTGTGTCACACCACCTGGCTGCTGTGTCACAACACCTGGCTGCTGTGTCACACCACCTGGCTGCTGTGTCACACCACCTGGCAACTGTGTCACATGACCTGGCTGCTGTGTCATATGACCTGGTTCCTTGTTACACGACCTGGCTGCTGTGTCACGCAACCTGGCTGCTGTGTCACATGACCTGGCTGCTGTGTCACATGACCTGGTTCCTTGTTACATCACCAGGCTGCTGTGTCACATGACCTGGCTGCTGTGTCACACCACCTGGCTGCTGTGTCACATGACCTGGCTGCTGTGTCACACCACCTGGCTGCTGTGTCACATGATCTGGTTCCTTGTTACACCACCTGGCTGCTGTGTCACATGACCTGGTTCCTTGTTACACCACCTGGCTGCTGTGTCACATGACTTGGTTGCTGTGTCACACCACCTGGCTGATGTGTCACACCACCTGGCTGCTGTGTCACATGACCTGGTTGCTGTGTCACACCACCTGGCTGCTGTGTCACATGACCTGGCTGCTTTGTCACATGACCTAGTTCCTTGTTACACCACCTGGCTGCTGTGTCACACAACCTGGCTGCTGTGTCACATGACCTGGTTCCTTGTTACACCACCTGGCTGCTGTGTCACATGACTTGGTTGCTGTGTCACACCACCTGGCTGATGTGTCACACCACCTGGCTGCTGTGTCACATGACCTGGTTGCTGTGTCACACCACCTGGCTGCTGTGTCACATGACCTGGCTGCTTTGTCACATGACCTAGTTCCTTGTTACACCACCTGGCTGCTGTGTCACACAACCTGGCTGCTGTGTCACATGACCTGGTTCCTTGTTACACCACCTGGCTGCTGTGTCACATGATCTGGTTGCTGTGTCACACCACCTGGCTACTGTGTCACACCACCTGGCTGCTGTGTCACACCACCTGGCTGCTCAGTGTCACACCACCTGGCTGCTCAGTGTCACACCACCTGGCTGCTGTGTCACATGACCTGGTTCCTTGTTACACCACCTGGCTGCTGTGTCACACCACCTGGCTGCTGTGTCACATGACCTGGCTGCTGCGTCACATGACCTGGCTGCTGCGTCACATGACCTGGTTCCTTGTTACACCACCTGGCTGCTGTGTCACATGACCTGGCTGCTGTATCACATGACCTGGTTCCTTGTTACACCACCTGGCTGCTGTGTCACATGACCTGGTTCCTTGTTACACCACCTGGCTGCTGTGTCACATGACCTGGTTGCTGTGTCACACCACCTGGCTACTGTGTCACACCACCTGGCTGTTGTGTCACACCACCTGGCTGCTGTGTCACACCACCTGGCTGCTGTGTCACATGACCTGGCTGCTGTGTCATATGACCTGGTTCCTTGTTACACCACCGGGCTGCTGTGTCACATGACCTGGCTGCTGTATCACACCACCTGGCTGCTGTGTCACACCACCTGGCTGCTGTGTCACACCACCTGGCTGCTGTGTCACACGACCTGGTTGCTGTGTCACACCACCTGGCTGCCGTGTCACACCACCTGGCTGTTGTGTCACACCACCTGGCTGCTCAGTATCACACCACCTGTCTGCTCAGTGTCACACCACCTGGCTGCTCAGTGTCACACCACCTGGCTGCTCAGTGTCACACCACCTGGCTGCTCAGTGTCACACCACCTGGCTGCTCAGTATCACACCACCTGGCTGGTCAGTGTCACACCACCTGGCTGCTCAGTGTCATACCACCTGGCTGCTGTGTCACACCACCTGGCTGCTCAGTATCACACCACCTGTCTGCTCAGTGTCACACAACCTGGCTGCTCAGTGTCACACCACCTGGCTGCTCAGTATCACACCACCTGGCTGCTCAGTGTCACACCACCTGGCTGCTCAGTGTCACACCACCTGGCTGCTCAGTGTCACACCACCTGGCTGCTGTGTCACACCACCTAGCTGCTCAGTGTCACACCACCTGGCTGCTCAGTATCACACCACCTGGCTGCTCAGTGTCACACCACCTGGCTGCTCAGTGTCACACCACCTGGCTGCTGTGTCACACCACCTGGCTGCTCAGTGTCACACCACCTGGCTGCTCAGTATCACACCACCTGGCTGCTCAGTGTCACACCACCTGGCTGCTCAGTGTCACACCACCTGGCTGCTCAGTGTCACACCACCTGGCTGCTCAGTGTCACACCACCTGGCTGCTCAGTGTCACACCACCTGGCTGCTCAGTATCACACCACCTGGCTGCTCAGTGTCACACCACCTGGCTGCTCAGTGTCACACCACCTGGCCTCTCACTGTACCACCCTAACTCCAACATTCTTCACTAACCACAAGTTCTAGCCCCACCCGTGGTATGGCTTGTTTTCAATCGTGTCATTAAATTTTCGTGAGTCATGATGACGGCTTTGAGGGGACTTGAGCTAGAGTTCTTCACTAACATTATTTACATTAACGGTACACAACACCAAGAAATTGACGAACAAGACCAATGTCGAACACTTCTTAGAAATAAAGATACTGAAGTATTAAATAAGTCTAATTCATCCATCACAGAGTTACAATAAATGAAAAAGCGATTTTTCTCTCTCCTCTCTCTCTCTCACACACACACACACACACACACACACACACACACACACACACACACACACACACACACAGGTTGGTGGTTCGAGCCCACTCGGGGGCGATAGTTTGCGGGGCCAGGAGCTGAGTCTCAACCCCTGCAACCACAATTAGGTGAGTACAAACACACACACACACACACACACACACACACACACACACACACAACTCAACGCTTCCCAGTCGTCATAACACTCCAGACTGGGAAGAGACAAATATTATTACTGTATATTACTCGCTATTACACGCTGGAAAAAACACGCGGACAAATGCATTACAAAACAAGAGTAAAATGGAACAAAGTGAATTTGCGGTATAACACAAACGATATATTTGTGCGTGTGTATACGCTTACAAGTTATTCATACATGTTAAATAAACGTTATTTAAGGTTATATGAATTTAAAGTGTGGTGGTGATCTCATGAGAGGCGACAAGGGAGTAGCCATGGATATATAGGAGTGGCTGGTTGAATGTCAGGGTTAAAGGAACTCCAAACGGGGTGCCGGACCTGTGATACTTCGCATAAAAATGGCCCCCAACACAAAAGGAACCCCAACACAAAAGGAACCTCGACACAAAAGGAGCCTCAACACAAAAGGAGCCTCAACACAAAAGGAGCCTCGATACAAAAGGAGCCTCGATACAAAAGGAGCCTCAACACAAAAGGAGCCTCAACACAAAAGGAGCCTCGATACAAAAGGAGCCTCAACACAAAAGGAGCCTCGATACAAAAGGAGCCTCAACACAAAAGGAGCCTCAACACAAAAGGAGCCTCGATACAAAAGGAGCCTCAACACAAAAGGAGCCTCAACACAAAAGGAGCCTCGATACAAAAGGAGCCTCAACACAAAAGGAGCCTCGACACAAAAGGAGCCTCAACACAAAAGGAGCCTCAACACAAAAGGAGCCTCGATACAAAAGGAGCCTCGATACAAAAGGAGCCTCGACACAAAAGGAGTCCACCACAAGACCTCATAAAAAGAGCCTCACAAGCCCAGTTACCGAGCAATCTGCTGACATATTCAGCTTTGTGAAGACGGGTTGACACTTCGTCTAAGACTAGTACGTCATCCGACCATGAAATTCTCGTTGCTTACCCCGGGACCACAACTCTTAGCCTCGTTCTGAATTTGATCAAACAAGTGTACAGCTGCGCCAGAGCTGCGCCAGAGCTGCGCACACTGGACAAAAGATGACGTATAAATAATTACAATTAATATTGATTAAAATTAATAATTTTAAAATGGTATGATCACTGAAAATACACAATTCAGAACAAGATTGAGTACCAAAAAAAAAAAAAACCGTTTCCTCGATAAAATAAAAAAAAATTATCATTAATATGAAGATACTAAGGGAAGTGGAGAAGACTCCTTCCTCCGTAAGTCATGTGCGTCGTAAGCGGCAACTAAAATGCCGGGAGGAAGGGGAGCTAGTAACCCTTTCTCCTGTATAAATTACTAAATGTGAGGAGAATCAGCACATTCATTTCTTCTTTTCTCCGCTGCCTGGGTGGGAAACTACCAAAGTGTTAAAAACTAGGATAAAAGAAAACGGGTACTCTCCTTTATCAATACTATGATTACAGAGGCTTCTGGGGAAAAAAATAAGATAAGCTGTCTTTAGAGATGTTAATTTCCAAGTAAACCAGGAGGGAGAAAACTAGGTGTAAAAGGCCTAAGCCTATTAAACAATCATCATAAAAAAGGGGTTACCTAAAGACTCCTTGCTGTCTATAAGATGGAGTTGGCTAGGTTCATACAGTCGGTTGCTGATCAGCTGTGCTGTGGTTCGTACGTAGGACTGAGCACGGCCAGCACTAACAGCCTGCTTGATCAAGCCTTGATCTACCAGACCAGGTTATGTGCCGGGCCGCGGGGGCGCTGACCCCCCAGTACACTCTCCAGGTACTCCTCCAGTGTGGCAAAATGTCAGAGAAAACTCAGCTAATTTTTATTCCCTCTATGTAATTATCATATGAAATAGGGTAGCTGAAGTCTATAATTGTGTTATAAAACATGCGAAAGTTCCTCCGGTGTGGGCCGCAAGTAGCAGACGCTAATTACTCGGGAGAACATCCCAGTCACCCCTTGTAGTAGGTACACCACCACCCATCATCCACAAGTTCATTGATTAATATTACTTGAAGTCTATCGACTACACGAGGGCCATTAAGGCTGCATGTCACCTGTTCGTCATTAGTCAAGAATACTTTAATCCCTAAGTAGATATTAAGTAAACTCTCGGTATATCTACTGAATGACATACAACTCACTGTGTATATATCTTGTGTGTTAAGTTGTAAGTGTGCGATCACTTAAGAGATGAACAAGTTGCCTTTTCCCACTAACTTGGATATAGGCTGCACAAAAAAAGAATAAAATACCTACACAATGAAAAAGAATGATCTATTATTGACATCTCGCCCACACAGTGAGCTTCACCATAAACGGATCTACAGGATCCACGTATTGTCTCTTTATATTGCAGGTGAAAGGGCGCAAAGACCAACTATTCAACTGGTTTTCCTGTGGCTGTTTGAGCAATTATCACACACCACAGCTATGACTCGCAGGTGGCGGCTCTGACCTCTCCTGAAGATCTATACACGGAAGTAAACATGAAGGAGACATTTGTGGAGTGGCAGACGTGGCCACCTCTAGGATCCAAGATGCATTAGACACAAGTGCACCACTTATCTTCACCATTCTTCTTTGTATTGGACTGATGAAGCCACTGTGTGACGAAACGTTTCCTCAATAAAGATACCCAAGTGTTGCACACTTGTCAAATTTATCAACTTGTCGATTCTCTGAACCATTTATCTACATTCTACAATCCATCACTTCCAGAACCATTATTCCCTGATGTATAAAACAATACCTTCTTCAGTCGACTCCAGAAATCACCTCTACATCTGACTGCAGCAGCCTGTTGTACAAGCCAAACGTTCCAGCTATAAAGATACCCAAGTGTTGCATATATGTTGCATTCACTAACTCGTCAGTATTGCGTAACATTTACAACACTTGCCAGAACCAAGTAATGAGGAAATTCATGATGAATTACTTTGTATAATGATCAGGAACCTTGCAATGGACATTGTTGCAATTATCATAATTTAATATCTGACGATTAGCTTTCAACATAACTAACAAGCTACATGTTATATAAAATAAGTAGCTATAGATAGATATAACATGTAGCTAGCTATAGATAGATATAACATGTAGCTAGCTATAGATAGATATAACATGTAGCTATAGATAGCGTATATGCTCGTATATATAGTATTTTCACTACTCTAACTAAAATGTTATAGTGTACGTCTCAACGACGCACAAAGTCACTACAAGCCACTACAACCTCACACTATAAGCCATTACAACCGCACACCACAAAACTCCACAACCAAACACCACAACCACAAACTATCACAACATACTACAACCACAAACTACCACAAGCACATACTACCACAACTAAACACTACCACAACTACACACTACAAGCTACACCCACACATCACAAGCTGCCACAACCACAAATTACCACAACTACACACTACAAGCCACAACCACACAACACAAGCTGCTACAACCACACACTACCACAACTACACACTACAAGCTACAACCACACATCACAAGCTGCCACAACCACAAATTACCACAACTACACACTACAAGCCACAACCACACAACACAAGCTGCTACAACCACACACTACCACAACTACACACTACAAGCCACAACCCCACACTACCACAACTACAGACTACAAGCCACACCCACACACCACAAGCTGCCACAACCACACACTATTACAAATACTACAAGCCACAACCAGACAACACAAGCTGCCACAACCACTCACTGCCACAACTATACTCTACAAACCACAACCAGACCACACAAGCTGCCACAACCACTCAGTACCACAACTACACTCTACAAGCCACATCCACACACCACAAGCTGCCACAACCACACACTATTACAAATACTACAAGCCACAACCAGACCACACAAGCTGCCACAACCACTCACTGCCACAACTACACTCTACAAGCCACAACCAGACAACACAAGCTGCCACAACCACTCACTGCCACAACTATACTCTACAAACCACAACCAGACCACACAAGCTGCCACAACCACTCAGTACCACAACTACACTCTACAAGCCACAACCACACACCACAAGCCGCCACAAACTACCACAACTACACCACAATCCACAAGCGCGCCGCAAATATCACCTCTAAGAACATATTCTCAATTTTATCGGGTAATATTCCAGCGCCTTAGTTTGATAATCGATAATTTATGCATTAAACATTGAAGTATACATTAGCCAGGGCTGGGAAGAGTGCAATAACTTTAAGATAACTAGAGATGAATTATGTAGATAACCGGAATTAACATGTCGAAAGTTTAACATGTTAATGTGGCAAGGAACTCTTGGTCCAAGGAATTGGATCTATCATTCCCTAGGAGTGACCTGATTACCTATTCCCTTAGGTGATGATTTACCCTTACGGGTTTAATGATTATTAATACTATTACTATTACTACTAATAATATTATTAGTAATATTATTACTACTACTACTATTACTATTATTATTACTACTAATATTGCTACTACTATTACTACTGTTATTACTACCATTGTTACTACTATTATTACTACTATTATTACTACTATTATTGCTACTACCACTATTATTACTACTACTACTATTATTACTACTACTGCTATTACTACTACTATTGCTACTATCATTACTATTACTGTTATTACTACTACTACTACTACTACTACTACTAATAATAATAATAATAATAATAATAATAATAATAATAAATGAGAATCAACAATATCTTCATACAACAAAATACAATAGTTTCAATTTCTTAAAAAAAAAAACTTTCTATAACAAACTCTTACAACTATATTTAATTTCCAAACCTGCACCTAAATACTTACACCTACAAGCCTGCACCTAAATACTTACACC
This sequence comes from Cherax quadricarinatus, assembly GCF_038502225.1. Taxonomy (NCBI): domain Eukaryota; kingdom Metazoa; phylum Arthropoda; class Malacostraca; order Decapoda; family Parastacidae; genus Cherax; species Cherax quadricarinatus. The sequence goes on along the minus strand of NC_091371.1, from coordinate 6,279,825 downwards.
TACAAGCCTGCACCTAAATACTTACACCTACAAGCCTGCACCTAAATACTTACACCTACAAGCCTGCACCTAAATACTTACACCTACAAGCCTGCACCTAAATACTTACACCTACAAGCCTGCACCTAAATACTTACACCTACAAGCCTGCACCTAAATACTTACACCTACAAACCTGCACCTAAATACTTACACCTACAAACCTGCACCTAAATACTTACACCTACAAACCTGCACCTAAATACTTACACCTACAAGCCTGCACCTAAATACTTACACCTACAAACCTGCACCTAAATACTTAAACCTACAAACCTGCACCTAAATACTTACACCTACAAGCCTGCACCTAAATACTTACACCTACAAGCCTGCACCTAAATACTTACACCTACAAACCTGCACCTAAATACTTACACCTACAAACCTGCACCTAAATACTTACACCTACAAGCCTGCACCTAAATACTTACACCTACAAGCCTGCACCTAAATACTTACACCTACAAGCCTGCAACTAAATACTTACACCTACAAACCTGCACCTAAATACTTACACCTACAAACCTGCACCTAAATACTTACACCTACAAGCCTGCACCTAAATACTTACACCTACAAACCTGCACCTAAATACTTAAACCTACAAACCTGCACCTAAATACTTACACCTACAAGCCTGCACCTAAATACTTACACCTACAAGCCTGCACCTAAATACTTACACCTACAAGCCTGCACCTAAATACTTACACCTACAAGCCTGCACCTAAATACTTACACCTACAAGCCTGCACCTAAATACTTACACCTACAAACCTGCACCTAAATACTTACACCTACAAACCTGCACCTAAATACTTAACCTACAAGCCTGCACCTAAATACTTACACCTACAAACCTGCACCTAAATACTTAAACCTACAAACCTGCACCTAAATACTTACACCTACAAGCCTGCACCTAAATACTTACACCTACAAGCCTGCACCTAAATACTTACACCTACAAACCTGCACCTAAATACTTACACCTACAAACCTGCACCTAAATACTTACACCTACAAGCCTGCACCTAAATACTTACACCTACAAGCCTGCACCTAAATACTTACACCTACAAGCCTGCACCTAAATACTTACACCTACAAGCCTGCACCTAAATACTTACACCTACAAACCTGCACCTAAATACTTACACCTACAAACCTGCACCTAAATACTTACACCTACAAGCCTGCACCTAAATACTTACACCTACAAACCTGCACCTAAATACTTAAACCTACAAACCTGCACCTAAATACTTACACCTACAAGCCTGCACCTAAATACTTACACCTACAAGCCTGCACCTAAATACTTACACCTACAAACCTGCACCTAAATACTTACACCTACAAACCTGCACCTAAATACTTACACCTACAAACCTGCACCTAAGTACTTACACCTACAAACCTGCACCTAAGTACTTACACCTACAAGTCTGCATCTAAGTATTTACACCTACAAGTCTGCACCTAAGTACTTACACCTACAAGTCTGCACCTACATACTTATAAGACAGAAAAAGTACATGCTACGCGAGTACACTATAAAACAGCTTTCAAATGTGTGGATAAAAAATGCTAAAAAATGAAATTTTACAACATAATTAGGTTTAAAATTAGAATGTGGAGCGGCTTTTGGTACCTAAACCTTAAAAGTTGTGGTTTAAATAGGTAATTATCTACGCACATTCTCACACACACACACACACACACACACACACACACACACACACACACACACAAAATGACTCGACCCCTGCAACCACAAACAGGTAAGTACACACAGTGAGAGATTGGACATAGTAGGGACTAGCGAAGAGGCGGGGCCAGGAGCTAAGACTCCATCCATGCAACCACAAATAGGTCAGCATGCACACGCACACACACTCAAGCTGTGACTCGACCCCTGCAACCACAACTAGGTGAGTACAAACACACACGCACACACATCATTTCGTCCCCATCTACAAACTACCAGACATGTTATGGAACTCCATAATAGCTAATGAATTACACAGAGACCATACCTGCCACGCAGGGGAAGGAACAAGGTTCTAACATATGCAGGCAGGTTAATAACGGAGTGTCAAAATGAATAATTGAAACGCTGTGGCCAGCAATAACTGCAGCCAGAGTGCTGGATGCTGAGGCAGGTAAGTTTGTGATCAAGCATCATCTCTGGTGGGCGAGATAAAACACACCAGAGTGTGAAGCAGAGATAATGATTTGTGATAAGACAGACGACAACGCTTGAGAGAGAGAGAAAGAGAGAGAGAGAGAGAGAGAGAGAGAGAGAGAGAGAGAGAGAGAGAGAGAGAGAGAGAGAGAGAGAGAGAGAGAGAGAGAGAGAGAGAGAGAGAGAGAGAGAGAGACTCTCTCATCTCCTGCCTCAGACTTTCACAGCGTTCTTTCTCGCTCACAGAATCTCTTTGAACTTCAAAGAGATCCTTATGCTTTTGTCAGATTTGTTGAGCATCTCACAGGTTTGATCGTCGTACTGTTTTTTCCTAAGAAAAAAAACAAGAACAGTGAATAAGAGTTACAGAACTGAAGGTGAAACAACTCGCAAATAACCTCCCTTCAGAAGGGAACTCTAGACGACGCTTCAGACCTTCCTGGACAGGTAACTAAGTCAATACTTCTCTCTGTCTAAAGCGTTATCAAATAAATAACTTTCTGTGTGTGTAGAGCGTTATCAAACCAATGATTCTGTGTAGAGCGTTATCAAACTAATGATTCTGTGTAGAGCGTTATCAAACGAATGATTCTGTGTAGAGCGTTATCAAACCAATGATTCTGTGTAGAGCGTTATCAAACCAATGATTCTGTGTACAACCGAGCGTTATCAAACCAATGATTCTGTGAAGAGCGTTATCAAACCAATGATTCTGTGTAGAGCGTTATCAAACCAATGATTCTGTGTAGAGCGTTATCAAACCAATGATTCTGTGTACAACCGAGCGTTATCAATCCAATGATTCTGTGAAGAGCGTTATCAAACCAATGATTCTGTGTAGAGCGTTATCAAACCAATGATTCTGTGTAGAGCGTTATCAAACCAATGATTCTGTGTAGAGCGTTATCAAACCAATGATTCTGTGTAGAGCGTTATCAAACCAATGATTCTGTGTAGAGCGTTATCAAACCAATGATTCTGTGTAGAACGTTATCAAACCAATGATTCTGTGTACAACCGAGCGTTATCAAACCAATGATTCTGTGTAGAGCGTTATCAAACCAATGATTCTGTGTAGAGCGTTATCAAACCAATGATTCTGTGTAGAGCGTTATCAAACCAATGATTCTGTGTAGAGCGTTATCAAACCAATGATTCTGTGTAGAACGTTATCAAACCAATGATTCTGTGTACAACCGAGCGTTATCAAACCAATGATTCTGTGTAGAGCGTTATCAAACCAATGATTCTGTGTAGAGCGTTATCAAACCAATGATTCTGTGTAGAGCGTTATCAAACCAATGATTCTGTGTAGAACGTTATCAAACCAATGATTCTGTGTACAACCGAGCGTTATCAAACCAATGATTCTGTGTAGAGCGTTATCAAACCAATGATTCTGTGTAGAGCGTTATCAAACCAATGATTCTGTGTAGAGCGTTATCAAACCAATGATTCTGTGTAGAGCGTTATCAAACCAATGATTCTGTGTAGAACGTTATCAAACCAATGATTCTGTGTACAACCGAGCGTTATCAAACCAATGATTCTGTGTAGAGCGTTATCAAACCAATGATTCTGTGTAGAGCGTTATCAAACCAATGATTCTGTGTAGAGCGTTATCAAACCAATGATCCTCGCTATGTAGACTGTAGAGGGTTATCAGTGGCTGCGTAGAGCGTTAGCAAATCAGTGATGTTCTCTATTTAGAGCTTTATTAAATCAATGACTTTATAAAGCTCAACACAGAGCGAAATGTTTCAATAAAAGTGTATTCTGCTCCTATGTCTTCATTTTTCTTCGTAAGTGTCTACTAACAATGTGTCTAGTGTCTAACACATGTATCTAACAATGTGTCCAGTGCCTAGTATCTAACATCGTGTAGTATCTAACGCGTCTAGTATCAACGTATCTAGAATCTAACAACGTGTCTAGGATCTAACACATGTATGTAACAACGTGTCTAGGATCTAAAACATGTATCTAACAACGTGTCTAGGATCTAACACATGTATCTAACAACGTGTCTAGGACCTAACACATGTATCTAACAACGTGTCTAGGATCTAACATATGTATCTAACAACGTGTCTAGGATCTAACACATGTATCTAACAACGTGTCTAGGACCTAACACATGTATCTAACAACGTGTCTAGGATCTAACACATGTATCTAACAACGTGTCTAGGACCTAACACATGTATCTAACAACGTGTCTAGGATCTAACACATGTATCTAACAACGTGTCTAGGACCTAACACATGTATCTAACAACGTGTCTAGGATCTAACACATGTATCTAACAACGTGTCTAGGACCTAACACATGTATCTAACAACGTGTCTAGGACCTAACACGTGCAGTGTTTAACATTCTATAATCTTGTGTCTTCCTAATTATACATCAATCACAGTTACGACCACTAATAACGACCCCATCAAGATTATTACCTTTTATCTTAGCTAACATACTTACACATTTTATTCTGCTTCTAATATTTGTCGACTCTTTCAAATCCGTTTTTTTTTTTTTTTTTTTTTTTTTTTTTTTTTTTTTTTTTTTTTTTTTTTTTTTTTTTTTTTTTTTTTCAGTGAATTTCAGCAGACAAATTCACAGGTTCTTATAGATATGATTTATGTTGAATATACTGAAGCTGTGACAGAGCCGAGGGGGCGGTGACCCCCGAAATTGTCCTCAGGTGCATGCTGTATAGGTGGGCATAAGAGTGTCCACTGGGAGAAGGGGAAGTGGGCAATAAAGAGGACGTGGGCAATAAATGGGAAGTGGGCAATAAAGGGGAAGTGGGCAATAAAGGGGAACTGGGCAATAAAGGGGAAGAGGGCAATAAATGGGAAGTGGGCAATAAAGGGAAAGTGGACAATAAAGAGGAAGTGGGCAAATTAGGGGAAGTTGCCCTTCCTCACGTATAAAGGATGTGTCATGGGGAAAAATAATCATACTGAAGGATTACACTTCCATCTTGCTACCTTCCTCATTCCTTCCTGGAGACACTTGCCTCCAATTTCCTCGAAACACTTTCCCCCAGTTTCCTGGAAACACTTGCCTCCAATTTCCTCGAAACACTTTCCCCCAGTTTTCTGGAAACACTTGCCTCCAATGTCCTCGAAACACTTTCCCCCAGTTTCTTGGAAACACTTGCCTCCAGTTTCCTGGAAACACTTGCCTCCAGTTTCATGGAAACACTTGCCTCCAGTTTCCTGGAAACACTTGCCTCCAGTTTCATGGAAACACTTGCCTCCAGTTTCATGGAAACATTGCCTCCAGTTTCATGGAAACACTTGCCTCCAGTTTCATGGAAACACTTGCCTCCAGTTTCCTGGAAACACTTGCCTCCAGTTTCCTGGAAACACTTGCCTCCAGTTTCCTGGAAACACTTGCCTCCAGTTTCCTGGAAACACTTGCCTCCAGTTTCCTGGAAACACTTGCCTACAGTTTCCTGGAAACCCTTGCCTTCCTTTTCCTGGAAATTCTTTTCTGGAAACACTTTCCTGGAAACCCTTGTCCTTTTTGCCCTGGAAGGGTTTTAGATTTAGAGTGATTACTGTTTGGGTTTAAGCAAGTCTTACTGAGAATAATAATAGTAAGTTCTTGTTATATTGTTGTGATCTAGGCCACACTCAGTGGTCGTGATCTAGGCCCCGCTCAGTGGTCGTGATGTAGGCCCCACTCAGTAGGTCGTGATCTAGGCCCCACTCAGTAGGTCGTGATCTAGGCCCCACTCAGTAGGTCGTGATCTAGGCCCCACTCAGTAGGTCGTGATCTAGGCCCCACTCAGTGGTCGTGATCTAGGCCCCACTCAATAGGTCGTGATCTAGGCCCCACTCAGTAGGTCGTGATCTAGGCCCCACTCAGTAGGTCGTGATCTAGGCCCCACTCAGTAGGTCGTGATCTAGGCCCCACTCAGTGGTCGTGATCTAGGCCCCACTCAGTAGGTCGTGATCTAGGCCCCACTCAGTAGGTCGTGATCTAGGCCCCACTCAGTAGGTCGTGATCTAGGCCCCACTCAGTAGGTCGTGATCTAGGCCCCACTCAGTAGGTCGTGATCTAGGCCCCACTCAGTAGGTCGTGATCTAGGCCCCACTCAGTAGGTCGTGATCTAGGCCCCACTCAGTGGTCGTGATCTAGGCCCCACTCAATAGGTCGTGATCTAGGCCCCACTCAGTAGGTCGTGATCTAGGCCCCACTCAGTGGGTCGTGATCTAGGCCCCACTCAGTGGGTCGTGATCTAGGCCCCACTCAGTGGGTCGCGATCTAGGCCCCACTCAGTGGGTCGTGATCTAGGCCCCACTCAGTGGGTCGTGATCTAGGCCCCACTCAGTGGGTCGTGATCTAGGCCCCACTCAATGGGTCGTGATCTAGGCCCCACTCAGTGGGTCGTGATCTAGGCCCCACTCAGTGGTCGTGATCTAGGCCCCACTCAGTGGTCGTGATCTAGGCCCCAGTGGTCGTGATCTAGGCCCCACTCAGTAGGTCGTGATCTAGGCCCCACTCAGTAGGTCGTGATCTAGGCCCCACTCAGTGGTCGTGATCTAGGCCCCAGTGGTCGTGATCTAGGCCCAACTCAGTAGGTCGTGATCTAGGCCCCACTCAGTGGTCGTGATCTAGGCCCCAGTGGTCGTGATCTAGGCCCCACTCAGTGGTCGTGATCTAGGCCCCACTCAGTGGTCGTGATCTAGGCCCTACTCAGTGGTCGTGATCTAGGCCTCACTCAGTGGTCGTGATCTAGGCCCCACTCAGTAGGTCGTGATCTAGGTCCCAGTCAGTGGTCGTGATCTAGGCCCCACTCAGTAGGTCGTGATCTAGGCCCCACTCAGTAGGTCGTGATCTAGGCCCCACTCAGTGGTCGTGATCTAGGCCCCACTCAATAGGTCGTGATCTAGGCCCCACTCAGTAGGTCGTGATCTAGGCCCCACTCAGTAGGTCGTGATCTAGGCCCCACTCAGTAGGTCGTGATCTAGGCCCCACTCAGTGGTCGTGATCTAGGCCCCACTCAATAGGTCGTGATCTAGGCCCCACTCAGTAGGTCGTGATCTAGGCCCCACTCAGTAGGTCGTGATCTAGGCCCCACTCAGTAGGTCGTGATCTAGGCCCCACTCAGTGGTCGTGATCTAGGCCCCACTCAGTAGGTCGTGATCTAGGCCCCACTCAGTAGGTCGTGATCTAGGCCCCACTCAGTAGGTCGTGATCTAGGCCCCACTCAGTAGGTCGTGATCTAGGCCCCACTCAGTAGGTCGTGATCTAGGCCCCACTCAGTAGGTCGTGATCTAGGCCCCACTCAGTAGGTCGTGATCTAGGCCCCACTCAGTGGTCGTGATCTAGGCCCCACTCAATAGGTCGTGATCTAGGCCCCACTCAGTAGGTCGTGATCTAGGCCCCACTCAGTGGGTCGTGATCTAGGCCCCACTCAGTGGGTCGTGATCTAGGCCCCACTCAGTGGGTCGCGATCTAGGCCCCACTCAGTGGGTCGTGATCTAGGCCCCACTCAGTGGGTCGTGATCTAGGCCCCACTCAGTGGGTCGTGATCTAGGCCCCACTCAATGGGTCGTGATCTAGGCCCCACTCAGTGGGTCGTGATCTAGGCCCCACTCAGTGGTCGTGATCTAGGCCCCACTCAGTGGTCGTGATCTAGGCCCCAGTGGTCGTGATCTAGGCCCCACTCAGTAGGTCGTGATCTAGGCCCCACTCAGTAGGTCGTGATCTAGGCCCCACTCAGTGGTCGTGATCTAGGCCCCAGTGGTCGTGATCTAGGCCCAACTCAGTAGGTCGTGATCTAGGCCCCACTCAGTGGTCGTGATCTAGGCCCCAGTGGTCGTGATCTAGGCCCCACTCAGTGGTCGTGATCTAGGCCCCACTCAGTGGTCGTGATCTAGGCCCTACTCAGTGGTCGTGATCTAGGCCTCACTCAGTGGTCGTGATCTAGGCCCCACTCAGTAGGTCGTGATCTAGGTCCCAGTCAGTGGTCGTGATCTAGGCCCCACTCAGTAGGTCGTGATCTAGGCCCCACTCAGTAGGTCGTGATCTAGGCCCCACTCAGTGGTCGTGATCTAGGCCCCACTCAATAGGTCGTGATCTAGGCCCCACTCAGTAGGTCGTGATCTAGGCCCCACTCAGTAGGTCGTGATCTAGGCCCCACTCAGTAGGTCGTGATCTAGGCCCCACTCAGTAGGTCGTGATCTAGGCCCCACTCAGTAGGTCGTGATGTAGGCCCCACTCAGTAGGTCGTGATCTAGGCCCCACTCAGTAGGTCGTGATGTAGGCCCCACTCAGTAGGTCGTGATCTAGGCCCCACTCAGTAGGTCGTGATCTAGGCCCCACTCAGTAGGTCGTGTTCAAGGCCCCACTCAGTGGTCGTGATCTAGGCCCCACTCAATAGGTCGTGATCTAGGCCCCACTCAGTAGGTCGTGATCTAGGCCCCACTCAGTAGGTCGTGATCTAGGCCCCACTCAGTGGGTCGCGATCTAGGCCCCACTCAGTGGGTCGCGATCTAGGCCCCACTCAGTGGGTCGCGATCTAGGCCCCACTCAGTGGGTCGTGATCTAGGCCCCACTCAGTGGGTCGTGATCTAGGCCCCACTCAGTGGGTCGTGATCTAGTCCCCACTCAGTGGGTCGTGATCTAGGCCCCACTCAGTGGTCGTGATCTAGGCCCCACTCAGTGGTCGTGATCTAGGCCCCAGTGGTCGTGATCTAGGCCCCACTCAGTAGGTCGTGATCTAGGCCCCACTCAGTGGTCGTGATCTAGGCCCCACTCAGTGGTCGTGATCTAGGCCCCACTCAGTGGTCGTGATCTAGGCCCCAGTGGTCGTGATCTAGGCCCCACTCAGTAGGTCGTGATCTAGGCCCCACTCAGTGGTCGTGATCTAGGCCCCAGTGGTCGTGATCTAGGCCCCACTCAGTAGGTCGTGATCTAGGCCCCACTCAGTGGTCGTGATCTAGGCCCCACTCAGTGGTCGTGATCTAGGCCCCAGTGGTCGTGATCTAGGCCCCACTCAGTAGGTCGTGATCTAGGCCCCACTCAGTGGTCGTGATCTAGGCCCCACTCAGTAGGTCGTGATCTAGGCCCCACTCAGTGGGTCGTGATCTAGGCCCCACTCAGTGGGTCGTGATCTAGGCCCCACTCAGTGGGTCGCGATCTAGGCCCCACTCAGTGGGTCGTGATCTAGGCCCCACTCAGTGGGTCGTGATCTAGGCCCCACTCAGTGGGTCGTGATCTAGGCCCCACTCAATGGGTCGTGATCTAGGCCCCACTCAGTGGGTCGTGATCTAGGCCCCACTCAGTGGTCGTGATCTAGGCCCCACTCAGTGGTCGTGATCTAGGCCCCAGTGGTCGTGATCTAGGCCCCACTCAGTAGGTCGTGATCTAGGCCCCACTCAGTAGGTCGTGATCTAGGCCCCACTCAGTGGTCGTGATCTAGGCCCCAGTGGTCGTGATCTAGGCCCAACTCAGTAGGTCGTGATCTAGGCCCCACTCAGTGGTCGTGATCTAGGCCCCAGTGGTCGTGATCTAGGCCCCACTCAGTAGGTCGTGATCTAGGCCCCACTCAGTGGTCGTGATCTAGGCCCCACTCAGTGGTCGTGATCTAGGCCCTACTCAGTGGTCGTGATCTAGGCCTCACTCAGTGGTCGTGATCTAGGCCCCACTCAGTAGGTCGTGATCTAGGTCCCAGTCAGTGGTCGTGATCTAGGCCCCACTCAGTAGGTCGTGATCTAGGCCCCACTCAGTAGGTCGTGATCTAGGCCCCACTCAGTGGTCGTGATCTAGGCCCCACTCAATAGGTCGTGATCTAGGCCCCACTCAGTAGGTCGTGATCTAGGCCCCACTCAGTAGGTCGTGATCTAGGCCCCACTCAGTAGGTCGTGATCTAGGCCCCACTCAGTAGGTCGTGATCTAGGCCCCACTCAGTAGGTCGTGATGTAGGCCCCACTCAGTAGGTCGTGATCTAGGCCCCACTCAGTAGGTCGTGATGTAGGCCCCACTCAGTAGGTCGTGATCTAGGCCCCACTCAGTAGGTCGTGATCTAGGCCCCACTCAGTAGGTCGTGTTCAAGGCCCCACTCAGTGGTCGTGATCTAGGCCCCACTCAATAGGTCGTGATCTAGGCCCCACTCAGTAGGTCGTGATCTAGGCCCCACTCAGTAGGTCGTGATCTAGGCCCCACTCAGTGGGTCGCGATCTAGGCCCCACTCAGTGGGTCGCGATCTAGGCCCCACTCAGTGGGTCGCGATCTAGGCCCCACTCAGTGGGTCGTGATCTAGGCCCCACTCAGTGGGTCGTGATCTAGGCCCCACTCAGTGGGTCGTGATCTAGTCCCCACTCAGTGGGTCGTGATCTAGGCCCCACTCAGTGGTCGTGATCTAGGCCCCACTCAGTGGTCGTGATCTAGGCCCCAGTGGTCGTGATCTAGGCCCCACTCAGTAGGTCGTGATCTAGGC